>NC_073695.1:89483137-89795446 GCF_029784165.1 Wyeomyia smithii
CACAGTAGAATCAGAAGTATTTGATAAGTCGACACGATTTGGAATATTCGAAGAAGGGTTAATATTTTGGGACATGTGATTGAAATACAATGTCATAAAACGGGTTTGAGAATTAAGTTCGATTAACCTTTCAAAATTTTCAATCACGGGACGGTTAAAGACCTCACATTTGATAAGAATACGAGAAGACAGGCTCCAGAAGCGGTTTTTCAATGGTAGTACTCCAGCTAAGACCTCCAAACTCATCGTATGGGTCGACTGCATGCAACCTAAGGCGATACGCAAACAACGATATTGTATTCGCTCCAGTTTGATCAAATGTGTGTTTGCTGCGGAGCGGAAGCAGAAACACCCGTATTCAATAACAGACAATATCGTTGTTTGGTAAAGCCTTATAAGGTCTCCTGGGTGGGCTCCCCACCATTGTCCGGTTATTGTACGAAGAAAATTCACTCTTTGTTGACATTTTTTCATCAGATACCTCACGTGACAACCCCAGGTGCCTTTAGAGTCGAACCAGACACCAAGATATTTGTGTACCAAAACCTGAGAAATCGTTTTACCCATGATTTGTGTTTGGAGCTGAGCAGGTTCATGCTTCCTAGAAAAAACTACTATCTCAGTCTTCTCCGGAGAGAATTCGATACCTAGCTGTAAAGCCCAAGCAGACAAATTGTCCAAGGTATCTTGCAATGGTCCTTGCAAATCGGCAGCTTTGGCTCCTGTAACAGAGATTACACTGTCGTCTGCAAGTTGTCTTATCGTGCATGAGTTTGCCAGACATTCGTCGATGTCATTTACATAAAAATTTAAAGAAGGGGGCTTAAACATGAGCCCTGGGGAAGACCCATGTAGCTAATGCGAAAAGTTGCCAAATCGCCGTGCGTAAAATGCATGTGCTTTTCGGACAACAAATTGTGCAAAAAATTGTTCAAAATTGGAGAAAATCCTTGTCGGTGAAGTTTACCCGAAAGAATGTCAATAGAAACGGAATCAAAAGCCCCCTTAATGTCCAAGAACGCAGACGCCATTTGTTCTTTGCGAGCATACGCCAGCTGAATATCTGTTGAAAGCAACGCAAGACAATCATTCGTCCCTTTGGCACGGCGGAAGCCAAATTGAGTATCTGATGTAGACCATTTGATTCGACCCAATGGTCTAAACGACGGAGTATCATTTTTTCCATCAATTTCCGGATACAGGATAGCATTGCAATCGGCCTATAAGAGTTATGATCAGAAGCTGGTTTCCCTGGTTTTTGGATGGCGATCACCTTCACTTGCCTCCAATCCTGCGGTACAATATTTTGCTCCAGGAACTTATTGAACAAGTTCAACAAGCGCCTCTTGGCATTGCCGGGTAGATTCTTCAACAAGTTGAATTTGATTCTATCTAACCCAGGCGCGTTATTGTTACAGGACAGGAGGGCAACTGAAAATTCTGCCATCGTAAAAGGTGATTCAATCGCGTCGTGGCCCGGAGACGCATCGCGAACAATGTTTTGCTCAGGAACAGAGGACATACTTTCCTGGCAAAATCAAATATCCACCTACTTGAAGACTCCTCGCTTTCGTTGACCGTTACGCGATTCCGCATTCTTCGGGCTGTGTTCCAAAGAGTGCTCATTGATGTCTCCCTCGACGTCTCGTTTACGAACCGACGCCAATATCCGCGTTTCTTTGCCTTAGTCAAGCTTTTAAACTTGGTATCAAGCTCCGAATAACGTTTAAAGTCGTCGGCATCGTCTGTATCCCGGAAGGTCAGATACGCGTCGGATCTTTGCGTGTAGACATCGGAGCACTCTTGGTCCCACCACGGAGTGGGAGGCCGTTCTTTGATCGTTACGCCGGGATATTTCTTCGTTTGGGCTTGCAACGCGGCGTCGAGAATCAAGCCCGCGAGGAGGTTGTATTCTTCAAGTGGTGGATGATGTTGAATCGACTCGACCGCTTTTGAAATCATTTCCTCGTATAACTTCCAATCGACATTCCGTGTGAGGTCATACGGAATGTCAATTGTAAAGTGTCGGTATATGATACATATTCTGATTTCAATCTATGCCAATGTATTCGCAGTACAGCTGTTGTGTTATGCGTTTCACAAATTTATTGTGCGATTTCTGTGCAACATTTGTGCGAATCGGGAAGACACAATGATTGTACAAGACTTCAACTTTTGCGTGTAGGAAACGTGAATTCTACGGTGTCCGGTATAATAGAACATTTTAAAGAACGTCTGACTGTGTATCGGAAGCCAACATCCAGACGGAAAAGCACTCAACTCAACGAAAACGATCACAAGCGCGTGGTTACTGCCTTCAAACGTTAACCAAACTCCTCGGTCCTAGATGTTACGAAAGAGTTGCACGTGAGTGCGGCTTTCGTGCAGAGGACCAAAACACGAGCCGGACTACGTCTTTTTAAGGTCCAGAAGTCCCCAAACCGAGACGAGAAGCAAAATAAGACCGCGAAAAGTCGTGCGCAGAAGCTGTACGATCAAAAGTTGACCAAGCCACACTATTGCCCTTTACTCTCAACCACTCTTCAGTTTTTCACGCTCTTGTGTGTTACATATTGCACCTATGCGGCTGGGGAACTACAAAGTTCTGTTCGTGCTTACGGCGTTGGCTGGAGCCAGACATGAGAATGGAGTACGGAATATTGCTGTGAGACATTCCTTCATTTTGTATGAAGCAGAACACACCGAACTTTTGATTGAAATCGGATTAGTATATACTACTGTTTATGCACAGTACTATCGAGGGTGGAGAACATTTAACTACTGCGTATCTGTACCGGATCTTGATCACAGTTGCAGTTTGATAAAAACCATTCACCAACGTCTTCCAAATATGTGTCAATTGCTGATATTATAAGTTATCGCATAAAAACGTCATGACCATATTATATCATTCTTTGTCTAGTCTGGCTTCTGATTTAGAGTGATTTTAATCATAATATTATCTCACTGCGCGATGAATATTGTTAACATTTTTTTTTTTCAAGAGAATTGTCTTGCACAATGGTCAAATCAGAAACCTGTGAAAAAATATAGACTGATGATAATTTAAAAAAGTGAATAATATTTATTGACAGGGAACCAATAGTCCAAATTTTATAAGTTTCAACTATCGCAAGAATGTTCCAAATACTAATTTTATTGTTATGGGACAAAAAACATTGCTGTTTATGTAAAGATAATTCCTAATCATTTGGAATGCCTTTGGTTTATGTTGCATATTTTCTGATTGCGAAATTAACTCAAATGCAACTCAACTGAAAAATTATAAAGTTATTCAATATATTCATATTTTTGTTGCTAATCACGATAAAAGAATGAAATGCCTATGAGTTATACTAGTTATTCGAGCTTGTGAAAAACTAGCGCGCAGCCATTTTTTTGCTCTCTTAGTGTTCATCTAAGAACCCTTAACAATCTCGCAGAGTTGCGCGAAATTATAATTTTCATATACATCATCTTTCAGAGAAGCTGCACGCTGCAATTCGATTTATATTTTCGGATGGAACTTAATGAATCCTTCGTAAATCGATAATGCTGGTTAACGTAGGTGTGGCCCTAAAGCTCAAACTAGAAAAAAAAATGAAAGGTGTTTAGCAATTACTGCGAATTTTGGTACCCCCAGCCACTAACATTTTTTCTGAGACTTGAATAAGTTTTCTCGTAAACATAACGTTGAAGCGACGAACCCGGCGAGCAATTACTATGCGATCTCTAACGTAAGTTGACGCGTTTTGGTGATGTCTAGGGTAGTGTTCGACATCGGACCGGGTAGGGGTCCGAAGTCCGATCGGACTGGAACCTTCAAAGTCCGATTATTTTTCGGACCGGACCGGAACGGAGCCATCCGGACTTCGGAACGGACCGGGTGATGCTTTCCGGACCCCGGTCATTTTCGGTGAAAAAAAAAATTCAATTTAAGTCATAGAACGCTTTTCTTCGCTGCTTTTATTAAAAGTCAACCCATATTGCCTAGCTCGCCTTTTCAACCTGTAATATATGCTTTAATTGATCACATGGCCCTTATAAAATTAGAAAGACATTGGTTGTTACATTTTTTTGCTATTTCAATTTTGCTCCTGCTATCACTTCGAAACTAGTGAACAACTGATCAGGGCCGGCGTCACATTATTTTCCCGAGTGGGTAGTAAGCAATAGAGATGGTCGGGTTTGATGTTTTTCAAACCCGTACCCGACCCGAACCCGATTTTTTTTCAATCGAAACCCGAGCCCGACCCGAACCCGAAACTTTTTTTTTTTTCATTCAAACCCAAACCCGACCCGAACCCGAAAATTTTATTTCCATGAAACCCGAACCCGAAATTGTGAAACCCGAACCCGACCCGAACCCGATATTTCATAGATTTTATAGTCGGGTTTCGGTTTTTCATACCCAAACCCGACCTAAACCCGGCATTTTCAAACCCGAACCCGACCCGAACCCGATTTTTTTTTTCACCAAACCCGAACCCGACCCGTACTCGACGGGTTCGGGTTTGAAAATTTTTGAAAGTGTCGGGTACGGGTCGGTTTCGGGTTCGAAAACCCGAAACCCGACCATCTCTAGTAGGCAATAGGGAAGGTTCATGAGTGACAAAAGCGTAGGCGGGACGGCAACCTACTGATACCTGAGCATAATTTTACGAAAAATCGACAGTGCATCAACAATAGGGTGCCAATGAAATGTATAAGAGAAAAAAGATTTTCGAATTTCGTTCAGTAGCAATAGGGTTTGCAATCCCAGCATCGATTTCCCGGGAATTGCCTTTTCTTAGGATTCCCGGAGTCCGGGAATAGAAATATTTATTCTCGGAATCCCGGGATTCCAGAATTCTTCGGAAAATTTCGTTAGATTAAACGTAGTTTCCCATACAATAATGCAATAAAACTTAATATCTTATCAAAACGCGATACTAACGTCGTCAAAGCTTTCAAAAGGGCATTACACGAAGCAAATACTTGCTTGAAATGACGGTCAATATTTACTTGCCGTGTAATATCGAATTACTTGCTGCAATAATTTGTCAAATATATTTGAAATATTGTTCTGCCAATGAAAACTAGATTTGCTACGCGGTTTATATTTTGAAAATAATGCATCGGGTAATGGTATAGCAAATATGTTCGATAAAAAATGAGCGAAAAGGTTTCGCTACGTTGAAGCAAATAGAGTTTTGAGCAAATATTTGCTATAGTGTAATAGTATAGCATATATATTTTAAATTGTTTTTCATGCAAATTGTTAATGAAATCGTGAAAGATTTTTTGAACCCTTTTTATGATAAGTTTTAGATGAAATCTCATTTTTGCTTAGATTTTTTCCCATTCCCGCTTCCCGGGAATTCCCGGGAAATGAAATTTTTCATTCCCATTTCCCGGGAAACCAATTCCCGGGAATACTGCAAACCCTAAGTAGTAATGTTTGCATTAAAAAATGGACTTTTTTCGGATGGCGATAGAAAAAAAAACAAGAAAGATAATTGATTTTAATGAATTTTCCATGGCACTGTGCACTTTAAATTTCCCCGTTCACGGCCAGTGCGGAGCTTCTCGCTGATTGTCAGCAACTTGGTGCGTGAAATGAACTTCACCTCAGCTCACTTCCTTCGTGGGGGAAGTAAAATACGAAGTGCCCTACCAGTCGTTGCCATCCAAGGTGAGATAGGTTTCAGCGTCGACCCCCACTTTACGTCGCGATTCGCCGTTGCCAGTAGTTCCGAGACTGGACCGTTCCGAGTTCCGAGATGGACAGGACTATCGGCTCCTGACATGTATGTCCATTAGGGTGGGGAATCGTTATATGGAAAAAACGAAACTTGATAGCAGAAAGCAAGAACCAAGTTTTTTTTTGTTCTATTTGGGGCCCCAAACAATCCTGAATTTATTGGAAGTCGATTGGTTTTGTCTCCGCTTGGCGCATTGCATTTTAAATTTATATGAAGATTTGTATGGAAAAACCAACTTCGCATTTTCCATTTTAAAGAGCTCAAAATGGCTCAAACCATAGTTTTTACAACTTCAAATGGTAGGTTTTTTGATGCCTAATAACTTGGCCGAAGACACTAAAAAGCTAGGGCGTGTTAAAAAAATACTAGAGCTGTTCAAAGTTGATTATGTCGAAATTTATGTTGCAAATCTTTTTTTTTTGCCAACACTACCAGTGTACCAGCGTCAGTCAGATTTCTATCAGAAGTAACCTCTGAAACACGTTGTAGATTCTATTTACGCCTAGAATATTGACCCAAATTTGTTTGCTTGGCCCAGCTGAGTGTATAAACTGGTTACGACAGGTTACTTCTGATGGGAATCCTACTGACGCCGGTGCATTGGTAATGTTGGCAGAAAAGATCATTTTCTGCATTTAAGTCGACATACTCAACTTTAAACAACTATAGCTCTTCTTAGGGACATTCTAGCTCTTCAGTGTCTTCTGCAAAGTTGTTAGGCATCTAAAATACTATACTTTAACATAACGTAGTGCATTATTAGAGCATTATTGAGCTCTCTAGAAAAGTAAATGCAAAAAAGTAGGTTTTCCCATATAAATTTTCATACAAATTTGAAATGAAATGCGCCAAGCGGAAACAAAACCAATCGACTTCAGGTAAGTTTAGGGTTGTTTGGGACCCCAAAAGGAACCAAAAAAACTTGGTTCTGGAAAATCGATCCCCACCCTAATGTCCATGATCGCCATGTACTTTTTCACTGTTTGGCCGGTTGCACCGACCTTCCGATCAAGCGTTCGCAGCGCTGTAGCCACTTTTCGTGATGCTCTTATTGTATTCCAACAGTACCAAGATGTTGTAGATACCGGAACAAGCATAACTAGCGTCCCTTTTCCGTACGATGTCCGTTTTTGACACGGCGGGGTAACGTTTTTTGAGCACGCACACTTCTGAACGGTTAGAGATCGAGCCCTTTTTTTGCTGATTCATGGGTTACTATGACTGATGCTGCATGAGTAGTTTCGTCAGTGCGTGTAAAGGTAAACCCATAAAAAAATCGGCAGTTGTTGAGCATTTTTTAATGCAAACATTGGGGTTCAACAATTTTGTTTTCTCGAAAAAATCTCCATGCAAAACTTGAGCTCAATCGGACTTCTGATAAGGTTTTACTTACAGTCGTGAAAGTCTTGGATTTTTTACCAACGAGAAAATGCACAAGAGTAGCTCTAGAAGTTTTCGAAATCAATTTTTTTTAGGAGACTCAAGCTGCACCAGAACACACAAGAGACACTCCCAGCTGAAATATTTTTTCCATCGATCAAAAAACTGAAACTTTGACCGCTTTGAGGCTCTACAAAGATAACCTGAACAAGATACCTAACTTCCATATTTTTCATACATTTTGAACACGACCGATTTCCGACGGTTAGTGCTGCCATCTGATGGCTTAAGGTCTCATAAAATTGTCACTATGAGCAAAACCGATTTATCGTGCCAAGTCCGTCATCGATCGTTGAGCTGTTCAAGATTGTATATGAAAAAGGTGTAGCAGTTTGGTCAGCTCGACGCTTAAGATAAAATGCAGATTAATGATATTGTCATTTTTTGCGCTTAATGCTATTGCCATATTTTTTGCACTTCAAAGTAAGAAAAGAAAAGTGTGAAATTGACTGTCAGAGTGGGGGTTTATATTGAGGAGTTATATTTATTTTCAGGTCCCATTCTACCATAACTTAAAGTTTGATATGTCGCAAGCCAGGTTTCAGAACCATTGTGCATATAGTCAGGTTCACCGGGGCACCCGATTTTTGCTTTATTAACCTCGGCAAGAGTGAAAAACTTGGCTGTAGAGCGTGCTCATAGCGGTTATCAGGAAATTTCTGATGGTACGCTTAATTTTAAATGATGCGCCGATAATTCTTGATTCTTCCGGAAAGCTTCATCACAGCCAGACGTCCAAGCAATAACAACATTGATCAAAATTTCCGTGTAAATTTTCAAAGTAAATTGCGTTATAAATCACTTGTACACTCGCGCCGCCTGGTGACCTTATCGCTACAATACATTTTTTTTCGCTGGTGTACGAGGCTGGCGGTACTGGTAGCGCTTTCTGGTTACGGATTGCTACTACAAAAAACTTTACACAAGTTTGGAACTCAGCTTGGACGTCTGTCTGCGGCTTCATGTTTGAGAACTAAGCATTCGTACACATTATCATCATTTTTCGTATGGCAGCACCGTACAGACGTCCACATGGATACTGAAAAAATTGTTTCACCTTTCAGCAGTCATGTCTTGGCCTTTTTTTTTTATTCTCGCTTATTTTTCGTCGGTCTAATTCCGCCACTGTTGTAGCCAATCACCGACGCCCAGGGAGGCGGCTCCACACCCAGGACCCTCACTCACGACACCGTTTATCAACGGACCGGCGCCAACGGCTTTACTTCCTCATGCGATGGAAGGCGTGATCCCAGAGATTTTTCACCTCAGAAAATCTCCCGGTGTCGGCTAGGATTGAATCTAGACCGGTTGGGTTGGTTGTGAGTGGATATATAAAAATTGTTTCACCTTTCGACAGTCATGTCTTGGCCTTGTCGTCAGTTAATTTTGACGTTAAGTATACGTCATATTAACAGTGTATAAATTAGTTCGACTTTTGCTCACGCGCAGCGGCAATCATGTCCGATGAATTCTGCAAGAGTCAGGTATCTTGTTCTAGTCATCTTTGGGCTCTACCTTCCGAAGTCCGATTAAACTCAAATTTATCATGGGAAATTTTTACAAGAAAACCAAACCAAACTTCAGAACTCTATCGTAAATGAAATCCGAAATGTCGCTTTCCATTAGAACCCTAATTAACTATCAAAAAATAAAAATTATTCAGGTTGGTGCAAAATACAAAATAAATTTAATCGATAAGACTAAAAAATTGCCACGAGCGGTAACTATACTATTTTTTATCTAGAAGCCAACACTCAAAAACATTTAATCGTTAAAAAATCGTATATGATGAAGAAGAATTCGAGATTAAGAAGGAACTCTTTTATAAAAGAATTCAGCGGGTATGATTAAAAAATTTAACCATCAAATATGTTCACGAGGATTTCCGAATAAACGCGTTTTTTTCCTGCGGATATTTGATATTTTTTTTAAATATTAATTTCCATTTTACGGCTACTGGTTTGGAAAGCTGGATATGAATATAGAATCGACACGTAATTGAGCCGATTTTCAACAATTGCACTTTTTAAATAGTTTTTGATTCGGCACAAATCAGAAACACACTTCTTTCGTTACTGCAAGCCTGGTTGATTATTCAGAGAAAACAAACAAATTCGAAAACGATTAAAAAGTCATACTTTTCCCTGAGAACAACTGTAGAACATCTGTAGATTTATAACCTCTCTCTCAACGATATCCATCAAAAAATTATCGCTTGCAGCATTACATTTTTTTTGGTTTTGTCCGATGGTTCCGTGTGGGTAAGTACCCGCAGGGATATTTTCCGAGTGGGTACTACTACCCATACTACCCACATAAACCGCTGGCCCTGCAACTGATAGACTCGCACAACTTGTTCTGAGTTTGTGCCTAATTGAATGCACAAATTTTCTTCGGGACGGAACGTCGTCACATCACGCAGAAACAAACTAAGTAGGAAAAGAATCCGGCAGCTACTTTTACTAAAATATTGGCTCAAATACATGTTCCAAAACTAGGAAAATTGTAGAACTATCCTTTTTTGTTACTACACTCCAAATTTTTTACTTAGAAAAAAAATATAATAAAAAAATAGAAAAACAAATTGCAAAATCTAGTTTGTATTGTTCTGATTTAGTCAAACA
Organism: Wyeomyia smithii; assembly: GCF_029784165.1. Lineage (NCBI taxonomy): Eukaryota > Metazoa > Arthropoda > Insecta > Diptera > Culicidae > Wyeomyia > Wyeomyia smithii. Next base: position 89,492,946 of record NC_073695.1, read on the forward strand.
CTTTCCAACATGCATAAAAGTTTTTATGATATTTTATTCACCTAAATAACGCTCTTGAAAAAACTGGCAACTTTTGTTCCCGGACTTCGGACCGGACTCCGGACCGGAACCGGAACGACACCAATCGGACCGGAACGAGCTAGTTCCGATTTTTTACCGGACCGGACCGGACCGGAACGCGGAGCCAACGTTTTCGTTCCGATGTCGAACACTAGTCTAGGGGCACTAAAATTCACAGGAATGATTAAAAAGCTATAAGGTGCAGCTATTTCGAGCTTAAGGGTGGCACTTTTTTTACTTTTGTCGACCAGTGTAATCAAAGTTTAAACTTTGAGGTGAAACTGAACGGTGGCCTCTTTGAGGTTAAGTTTCTTTTCACTTGACGATTTTGAGCGTAAAAATCTAAGCTTCCACCTAACAAATAGCGCTCGAATTGCTACTCAATCGGTCAAAGTTTCTCACGCATTGTTCTTTTGGATTATCGAAAATTGAATTCGAGCATGGAGTTTCACCTTAACAGAAAAACACAGCAATTTAGGAATCACATTTTTTTAAACAAAATATACTTTTTTAATTCTTTTTTCTTTATTGTCACTTTATTCTTGATCTACACGGTGACAAACAAGTCCGGTCACACTTTTTGGGGTTGCCTGTAGCCTACGCGTTGCATCTCTCTGGTGCCATCTATATGTCAAATGAAAGGGTTAACTTTGCTGCCCAAAGTGGCAGAGTTTCGTTTCTGTGCTGTTTGTTTACATTGAGTTGTGAGCCATGGCAGAGTTAAGAGCAGCTGTTATCGCTGAATATGTGAAAGGGTACAAACCCGGACACATATTCAAACACCTAAAACCGCTCGGAATCAACCGGAAATTCGTGTACCGGACCATAAATCGGTACCTAGAGACCGGAGGCACCGAGGACAAGGCACAATCTGGACGACCAAAGTCTGTGAGAACTCCAAGGCTGAAAAAGATTATACGAGACCAGATTCGCTGGAATCCCGCCCAATCTGCACGGACGCTGGCCAGGAACCTTAACATGAACCGAGAATCAATCCGCCTGCTTCTGCGCGAGGATTTAAAACTTACACCGTACAAAAAAAAAACAGGTGGTTCATGGGGTTACCAAAGCTACAAAGGACAAGAGGTGCCAACGGTCGCGGGAGTTGCTCGGTTGGCGCGCAAATGATGAGATTATTTTTTCGGACGAGAAGCTGTTCGTTTTGGAGCAAATAGTCAATCGCCAAAATGATCGAGTTTGGAATGTGAGCCTCCAGCAAGCTCCTGCGGACAAGCTGAATGTTTCCCGGTTCCAAAATAAGACGTCAGTGATGGTTTGGGGAGCCATTTGCAAGAAAGGTAAACTGCCTCTTATTTTTATCGATAAAGGGGTCAAAATCAACGCAGCGTACTACCTTGACACGGTTTTGAATAAAAATGTTCTGCCTCAAGCTGAACTATTGTTTGAAGACGGTTACTACTGCTTCCAGCAAGATGGCGCCCCATCCCACACCGCAAAGTTTGTTCAGGCGTGGTGTGAGGAAAACTTGACCTATTTCATTTCGAAGAATGAATGGCCTCCGTCGTCTCCGGATCTGAATCCACTGGATTATTTCGTGTGGGGATACATGATGTCAAAGCTGAACGACTATGAAATAACAAATTTAGAGCAATTCAAGCGAGTTATCACGAAAATCTGGGACGAGATGCCGATGGAGCACGTGCGCGCCGCTTGCGACGACTTTCCGAGACGTCTGAAGCTGGTTCGATCAGAGAAAGGTGGTGTAATTCCGAGATATCGTCTGTGAATTATCTTCATGAATTACTGAATAAAGCTATGAAAGCCAGATTCAGATTTTCTTCTTAATCTTTGAAATATTGAGATTTTCCTGTGTTACCGGACTTTTTTGTCACCCTGTATATTTAATCATTTCTTCTCAGTTAGATAACAAACAATATAACATTTTTATCCGTGTTATGTAATCATTGAAAATTCAAGGCGAAATGCTACATCTTCAATATGTGTCTCAGAAAACGACTGCGTCTGTACATTTAAAATAAGTTGTGTGAAATTTCCTATAAAAAAGCACATTTGTATACGTTTATATTTAGATGTTTCCTTCGGCTCTATTTTTACTTGATTTGAAAAAAAAGGCTCAAAGTATTTTTAAAAATTGAGTTGAGAAAAATATTGAGTGTAATAATTTTTATAGTATCACATAGGAGAAAAACCTAAATTAATCCACCTAGCGGTCAGACCCAGCCTTTCTCATTCATTTTATTTGTAAAAATAGATTTATATGAACCCTTCAATCCAATAAATGTATATTCACTCTTTAGGTTCTAAAATATTGATGTTGTAATCTATACATATAAAAACCTAAATTAATCCACCTAGCGGTCAGACCCAGCCTTTCTCATTCAAACTTATTATTTGCAAAAATGGATTTACATGAACGCTTCAATCCAATAAATGTATATTCACTCTTTAGGTTCTAAAAAATTGATGTTGTAATCTATAAAAATAAAAATGCAGTCCGGTCTGTCTGTCTGTCTGATCTATATAGGCTCAAAAACTACCGAACCGATCGACGTGAAAATTTGTATGTAGGGGTTTTTGGTGCCGATAAAGGTTCCTATGATAGTTTGAGACCCCTCCTTCTTCTGGAAGGGAGAGGTCCCATACAAATGAAACATAAAGTTCTGCACGACTCAAGAACAAACCAAGCAAGTAAAACCAAATTTGGCATGTAGATGTTTTAAGGAGTAACAAATATGTCCATAATAGTTGGACGCCCCTTCCTTTTCTGAAAGGGAGGGGTCCATACAAATGAAACACAAATTTCTGCACATCTCGAGAACTAATCAACTAAATGGAACCGAAGTTGGCAGGTAAATATTTTTAGTGTTAAATAATATGTCCATATTGCTTTGACACCCCTCCTTCTTTTGGAAGGGAGGGGTGTCCTACAAATTAAACACAAATTTCTGCACAACTCGAGAACTAATCAACTAAATGGAACCAAATTTGGCAGGTGAATATTTTAAGAGGTAACAAATATGTGCATAATGGTTTGACACCCCTCCCTTTTCTTTAAGGGAGGGGTCCCATACAAATGAAACACAAATTTCGCACAGCTCAAAAACCAATCAAGAAAATGCAACCAAATTTGGTATGAGATTTGGTTTAGAGGTAACAAATATGTTCCATAATCGACCTCACGCAACATTTTGGATTGTAAGATGGCAACATCCGGTTTCTGGGAACAGCCAAAAATGGCCGATTTCCACCCAATATAATAATATCCGGATCTATAATGATACACAGGAGCTCAAGTCGACCACAGATACCATTTTGAATTCTAAGATGGCGACTTCCGGTTTCAGAAAAACAGCTGAAAATGACCAAATACCACCAAATATGAGTGTCTCCGGAGCCAGAGTTGCAAGTAGCTAACCTCAGACACCATTATGAATTATGTAATGGCAACTTCTGGTTTCTGGAGAACAGCCAAAAATGGCCGTTTTCCGTCTAATATGAGTATCTCCGAATCTAGAATGATACACAGCAGCTGAAATCGACCACAGACCCCATTTTTGGTTCTAGGTAGGCGACTTCCGGTTCCTGGATAACAGCCGAGAACGATCGAATAACACCCAATATGGGTGTTTCTTCAACCAGAATGACGCTCAGAGGCCAGAAATTATTTTAAATACCATTTTGAATCCAAGATGGCGACTTCCAGTTTGTGAAAAACAGCCTTAAATAATCAAATACCATCCAATATGAGGATCTCTGGTACCAGAATGATGCAATGAGCTAACAATTGACCTCAGGCACCATTTTAAATCGCTAAATGGCATCTTTCTGGAAACAGTCGAAAATGACCAAATAATACTCAATATGGATATTTTCGTAATCGAGATGATGCATAGAAACCAAACATTGGCCCTGGACACCATTTTGAATTTAAAGACGGCCTCTTTTAGTTTGTGGAAAACAACCAAAATAACTAAAGAATTCTCAATATGAGTATTTCCGGTGTCAGATTGATGCCAGAAAATTTGCTGAAAATGGCCGAATACCATATGAATACATTCAGAATTAAGGTGATGTACAGAAGCCAAAAGTCGAGGATGTTGTCATTTCGATAAAATCAATCATTTTAAACGATTTGTTATTTGACTTTGATAATATCCTATGGCCGATTCGTCGTGCAGTTGCAGACTTTAAACACATCGCAAGGAATCAATGAATTCGGAACGTTCAAATAGTACGGTACCACATATGAATTATGTTGGGGCCACATATATCGATCAAAGCAGGTATCATTTTAAATAGTCTTTGAATTTCTTTTCTTTCCATAACTTTCGAGCCACATTTAAAATTGTTATGAAGTTTGTTATTTGTAAGTTCGAGAGATGACTCGTTCGTATGACACTAGTTATGTTCAAATAAGTCATGTAATCTTTGAGATAATAGACTTTCGTTGTTTTATTAACAATTTAATACATAACGGTTGCTTAGGTTCGATTATAATCGAATGAAATGGGAACGTATAGGGCAGCCAAACTTTGAAACCACGTGCTTAATCATAATTCATCAGTTAACCCTTAAGCCCGCTCATCTGATAATAATATTGATCAAATCGGTTGTGTAGTTTCTGAGATAATGAAGTTTCGTAATTTTCACATTTCGGTACATCACAGACGAAGTTACAGTCCGATTACAGTAAAATTCTATAGAGTGTTATTAGGCAGCTAGACTTATTGATTTACACTGATTTTGCGGAAATCAGGTCAGCCATCTCTGAGAAAAGTGAGTGAGTTCAAGTAGTCTTCGGAATATGTTCCTTTTCATAGCTGGATTTCACATTTTTAAACATAACAGGCAAAGTAATAGTGCGATTGAAAAACAAATCAATAGGGTCTTATGGGGCAGCTAGACCTTCTATTTGACATTGATTTTATGAAAATCGGTTTATCCATCTCTGAGAAACATGAGTGAGAATAAGTAGTCTTCAAAACACGTTTCTTGTCATAACTTTTAAACCACAAATTTAATCTTTATGAAATTTAAAAGTTAAGGGTTTTTAGGTAGCCCGTTCATTTAAAACCAATTTTGTTCAAATCGGTTGTGTAGTTTTTGAGATAATGATGTTTCATGATTTTTACATTTTGATACATAACCTCTAAACTAAAAATCCGATTACAATGAAATTTAATAGGGTTTTATGGGATATCGAGACCTTTCATTTGCAATTAGTTTCATGAAAATCGGTCCAGCCATCTCTGAGAAAAGTGAGTGAGAATAAAAATCTGCACATACACACACACATACATAAAATGCTCAGCTCGTCGAGCTGAGTCGAGTGATATATGCCATTCGGCACTTTGGAGCACTTTTATACTTTCGGTTTTGCAAGTGATTGCTATACCTTTTTAGGAGAAAGGCAAAAAACGATTTAATGTTTGGCGCATATCATGGTTCCTGCTTCAAATCTTTAATTTCAGTACTTGGATACTGCCTATTTGAAAAAAAAAAACATAAGCTTAACATAACAAATATTTTTAAAATATTCGATGTAAAAATATGCCTTAATTTTTGTAATCCACATAAACCAACGTTATCATTGAATGAAGCGTCTCGATAATGAATCACACTGCTGGTAAAGACACCAGTTGAAGCGCTATAAATGAACGGTGCGGTCAAATGCCAAACTTCTGGGTGTAAAACACATTCCTCGTTATGGGGTCATAACACCTCAGTATTTTGCTAATAAAAACAGCTATTGACCACTGCTGCTGAAATCGCAAATGATAGCCGCAATATCGACGGCGGCAACGGCGGCTGTACGCGGCTAGCCGAATGGCTATTACCATTTGCGGGCGAGCGAGCGTAAAAAGAAAACCAAACCGGACAGGCAGTCACGCCCAATGGCGCCAGCTAGCGAGGCTCGATGCTTGACTACAGAGCTAGCAGAACACGCAGCATTCACCGCACTTCGCATCGGGCGGCCACAGTATTATCAGTGCAAAGGTTGTTGCTTGTAAACGGGGATCGACTGGACCTGCCGGTAACTTTAAAAGCAAAGCAAATTATTAAGTTTGAGTCAGACCAAAGTTCGAACGGCGTTTTTTGGGGATTTGGTTCGGTTTAGTATCACGCATGACCCTGCCTAGGATTTTTGATAGCTCTTTCACCTCGATTACATGCATTAAAAATCATAACAGCAATAAAGTTGTGATCTTTGGAAAATTTATCATCATTGGATTTGAACATCTGGGAATTTTTGCTTAAACATGGTTAGCATAATAAAATTTAAATGGGACGTAATTATTGCACACTATTGCCTCATAAAACAACCTGTAAGTCGTAAACGTCCTAGGATATTAACCGTAATATGAAACAAGAACCGCAGAGGTGTTTACAATCGTAAATCTATTTCAATTAGACTTCCCACAAATAACCTAATTCTAACGACCCGACTGTGACTGTGAATCCTGCTAGAGTCTCGTGTGAGGGTGGCATTTCAGCTATAGTCCCTATAACTGTGTCCAATTGCCAACGCCTTCACCAAATCTCCCATACACGATCACTTGACTTGAAACCACTCTCGGCACGGAGTGAAGGAAGATGCAGCCCATCCTGCGCCTAAATGAGAAATATGAACCGTAACCACCCAGCAAGGAATATTATAAAAATGTAATAATTTTTCCCTGGATCAAAAACTCGGGGACGTCTGAAGAATCATTCGAGGGCAGCCGATACTGTTGCTATGTAAAAACCTTCCCCAAATGGTAAAATAACGACGCCACCGTTCCTAGCATTCACTTGCGGGAGAAAGTCAAAGAATCACGCAAGAACAAAAGGGCGAAACAAGTGTCCTCCCATTTTCCTTTCCTTAAAGTGTCAGGATGATCGTAAAACAGCCTCTTTTGGCTATCGAAATGTTGTATGCAATATTTTACGGATATTACCGTTTTTCATAATTCGGTTGCACGCTGTGAACGTGGAACTACAAACGAAAACGGAGACAAAACTGAAAACATAATATGTACATGTATACCTGATTGTGGCCTGAGGGGTAGCGCCGACAAGTAGATAAATCATAAAACAGAATCAATCGAGATGCCCAGGCCAGAAAGCAGAAAGCATAACATCAGCTTAGAGACAAAGCGCATCGTGAGCGCACGCACTTGAGACGACCGACGCAGAGTTTAAACCTTTCATGCGCATCATGATGACCGAAAAATAGATTTTTAGATTAGCAAACTTCAATGCGGCCCCATGCGGCTAAGAATAACACTTTAATAGGATTAGCATTTGTTACTCGGTGCAAGGATCGAGTTATACCTGCTTGGTGGGCTCTGGGTGAACCTTCTTCAGCTAGGAAGCAGTGCAAAACTGGTGCCGTTTTGCAGGATGAGTTGTTTGAAAATGTTTTGCTTACCCCTCCTTTGCATGGACTGGAACAGTTAACTGTTTTCCAAATAGATAATAAATCAGTTTTTGTTTTCCAGAACATTGAACTTTGAACAGAGTAAAATATATTACTATTCAATGGATATCTACAGTAGGATGACCATCTACAAAAACATAAATAAACACATTCAAGTTTTCTGACATAAGGTAATAAATTAAATGAAATTAATAGCTTCAGAAGTTTCCATGAAATCGCTCAGGCCCAGAAAACTGGCTCAAAAGTTTTACAACGCGATGCCCCCGTTGTTGACTCGCTAATATGTATGTTTTCCGAAATTAACGTAATAATTAGGTTCCGATTTAGAATTTAGATTATCACTGATCAAAATTGGATTCAACGAGAAAAAAAACAACACGTTTGTAAAAAGCATGTTTGCCAAGTACCATGGAACGGGGTGAAATAGATTTATTTTTATAACAATTTCCAATCAACTAGCTTCATGTACATTTTTCCGAAATAGTATAATTTTAAAACAAGTACTGGTATGTGCTCCAGTAAACCTTGGCTATTGGTGAAATTTCTATCGTCTATTTCATGAAATGAATTCGATAATTCTATAACGTACTATGAGGTAACTTGGGGTGAAATTGATCACCATTGAAATCCATACATTCTTTTGGCAATGTGCTTTATTTTCGATATGCCAAAGATAAATGATGGTTTCTGTACTGAAAAATATCATTTACAGCTGGTTTAGAAACGAAAATAACGATATTTCAGGTTAAAATTTGTTTATTTTGGTTCACGAGCTGCTTGTTGCTAAATTTGCTCTTATTTGATCGTCGTTAGGGGGCCATCCACATACCAGGTGGACAGATTTTTAACCCCCCCCCCCCCTGGAAAAATGCCCATATAAATTCTTTTTTTTTTTTGCAAGGACCGTGGACATTACACAACACCCCCCTCCCCCCCCCCCCAACTGTCCACGTGATATGTGGATGGCCCCTAGACCGATTTCAATTCGGTTTGTTGCAACAGCTCAAAAACTAGCTCTGAAATTGAATTTTTTGTGGTTTCCTTCAGTATTTTTTTAATGGTATGGAATGATCATTATTGAAAATTACATTTTTTGAGCTTTTATCAAACTTCACTCACTTCTCCAAATTCAACGTAATTAACCCTCAACTAAGATTGCTTTAAGTAAATTCCATACTTTTTTTTGTTATTTGGAAACTTGTTTGAACAAATTTGTTTAAGTTTTGACTGAGTTAGAAGAATTTTTCTAAAATATGAAAAATAGCACCGGGCATGCCAGGGTTAGCTGTGACAGGTATGTGAATCATTTGTGTGACTACGCTGCACAATTCGAATAATTTGAAAAAAAAATGTTTAATATGATTTGCAAGGGTGGCAGATGTAACAACTTTTGGAGTGTTTAGAATGTACATTTACAAATCAAATTTGTTTAAGTGCTGACGGCCTATACATAGTAGAAGCTGAGGTGGTTCTGTGGATTATACTTCATCAAATTCATCAATTAAATCAAAACAAAAGTTAAAATATAATAAATGAATAAACTAACGCCCTGTTACCGAAACTTTATAAAGTGTATTTTAAGTATTTATAGTTTACAAAAAACTGCGCGCAAAAGTAGCGAAACCACACAAATGTTGTGCAGAATCGGCGCATCTTTCAATTGAGCTTTTTTCCGTGTTGGGTATTTTTGTCACTGCGACCAATTTTTTGACATTTTGTGACAGAGCTTAATAATCTGCGTTATGCCTTTCGCACAATGTTTTAGCAAAATCAGATCAACACTTGTACGAATTGGAAGAACGCAATAATTGCTAAGCTTTTGCGTGTAGTAGACAGTAATTCATAATTTTATGAATTTTTTGAAACTTCTGCATAACAAAACGTCAAATTCATTATGAATAAATTTCATATTGGAAAGTATTTTCGAGTCGCGCAAAGTGTTAGCCCCGCACTCACCACTTTTCCGACTAATTTTCACCGCTCCGTCTCTACACTGTGCATTGTGCTCTCGTGTGGCGCCAGCTCTGACAGGTAGAACAAATCAACTTCCCAACTTGACGACCATTTCCTAGTCACATTTGAGGGATACGTACCGTTCTCAAGTGGACATTCTGACAAGCCGCGCGGGCACAGGAAAGGAAAGATCAAACTGATGAGGATTCCTATTCATTCTTCATCATCCCTCAGGCATCAATCAGCATCAGGGTGCGTCGGTAGGCCCTTTCCGCCGTTTCTCGGGCAACCCGACGGCTTGGGCGGTACAACCGTACATGAACTAGATGCGATGTGAATGTCAAAAAAATCGTCTAAACTGTGCGTTGCCGACGCTGTCGGTGCGTTTCAAAAGGATACCGGTAATTGATGGTACTCTAATTTATTTTCAATCCGTTGTCAATCAATCTGAAAGGCCGGGCCGCAGTTTTGCAATAACAGACTATTAAAACAAAGCTGACAGAAAGTCGACGCCGCATCATGCCATGCAAGCAGTGCATTTTGCTGGTACGTATTGTCACAGTCAGTCCCTAGGTCAGCTTGCTTTACAAATCATGGGATGCTGCAAGTTTGGAACAGCAAGCCAACAATGGAAAACCTCTTGAAAAGTAAAAATTGAACAATACTATGAATAGGTAAAAATCACAAACTTGACGTTTGTTTTTTTTCTCCTGCAAGCCTAATCTTCGATCCATCAAAAGCGCAACGAATATGGTGTGTGGAGAATTTCCCAACGTTGCAACGTTTTGATATACGCATACAATTGCTGGTAAGAGGTTCGTCGCCTGGGCTAATCCTTGTTCTCGGTACAGAAGTAAAAGCGGTCAGGTGGGCGTCACGCGGCGATTGTGCATCTTTATGCAAACAAGCTTAGGTTTGGAAAGTCATAAGTCATTTCTGTTATGACGAGAGGCGTAAAACAACATTACCATCGATTTCCTTTTGTTTTGGCTTGACTGTTTGTTCCATTTTTACTATTTTGCAGTTGACGATAACGCAAAACTTACTGAGTGTATACAACTCTTACTCTTTGAAATCGAAAATCTGACGAAACAGTTGTAGCAAAGTTTTTGCCAATAGATATCAATATAAAACTGGAATCCATTATTAATTTGAACGCTTTTATTATCCCATCAACTTTCTTTCTGTCCATGCTAAGTTATGCTAATCATTTTGCAGATCATATAGATAACATAAGTTCCCTTGAGTGTGAACTCGCTAGAAGTACATCTTAGGCAGTTATTGTTTTTATGCATTATTTCAATAAAATGTGCACTTTCAAAAATATCAACTTGTCAATACCTACCACTACTAACTTGATCATAACTATGTTAAAGGTTATGTTTAAGATAATTGGTTTTAAAATTATTTTAAAAAAATCAATAAAAACTTAAGGTAATAAAGGTTTTAAGGTTATAATTTTTATACATAAAATTTTTTAAATGGTTATAAATGTTTTGAACATTGTCAAGTTGCACATATTTTTAGAAATCGAGCCGAACCTCAAACAAGTTATTTGCTTGCGTATATTTGCTTTTTTCAAGTTATGGCGAATGTTGAAAGCTAGTTTAGATATATTATTGATGCAAAAATATTAGAAATTTGTTAATGTTTCAAATATTGATACGAACCTGAACGGTTGATCTTAAAAAAAACTTATAACCTAATGTTTAAGTATTATTTCAGAAAAGACAAATCTGTAGACAGTTGATTTATTTTGAAAAAAAAAACATACTCTGTGCTGCCCTAGAAAGATTATAGCTTTTTGACCATTCCTGTGAATTTTGGTGCCCCTTTTACCAACACGCGTCATCTTACGTGAGAGTTTCACATAGTCATTGTGTGCCGGGTTCGTCGCTTCAACGTTATGTTTACGAGAAAAATCATTCAAGTTTAAAAAAAAAAATGTTGGTGGCTGGGGGCACCAAAATTCACAGAAATGGCTAACAACCTATAATCTTAAATTTATTTCTAGTTTCATCTTCGAGACACTTACCTGTGTTGACCAGTGTTGTCTTCTGTGGCTGGTCCCGATTGCTGTACAGAGATTACAAGGTACCCGTACTCATTGATGGAGCAGGATTGGTTGTTAGTAATGTTGTACCCCAGTTTGGTATCGCATAGTCAAAGAAGCAAACGACCTTTTCGCGCTTGGAATTCCATACCTGACAAGGAGTTAGAAAGTAACGTCCGAAGAAGTAATACCTAGCAAACGCAAGGGCTTTACACTGACAAGGCACAGTGGTCCAGGAATGAAATCTAGCGGAACAAAATTCATAACTCCCGATCGTGTTAGTTTTTTGAGATAATGATTCCGGCAATGTTTATTAGAATAATTAAGGAATATTTTGGTATGAAAATATTTGCACTAAACGTGTACTAAACTAGTACTAAAGTCTTTTTTCTTCATTTTTTCAATTTAGAAGGATGGTTTCTTCTACAAAGTTCTTCTTTAGCCAATAATATGAAAGTCTTCCAAAGTCACAACTATTCAAAAAGCCATAGTGTATGAGTTATTGATTGTTTTGGACAAAATGGACAAAAAACTTATATTCTCTTTTTTTCTAAGTGTACTAACAAACTCTATGAGTTTCTAATTAAAAATCTTTTAAACTTTGAACTGTGCCGCAGAATTAGGATGGCTATGACATGTACTTTTTGAGATATTTAAAAAGAAAACGAAAATTTCAAAGATTTTTTTAAAAGGTCATATCTCCATTGGCTCACAAAAGCGCAACCTGAAACTCTCAGGACTGAAAGAATATTAAACTAGGTGTCTGTAGACGAAATTTCAGCCCGGAACTCCTTGGAGCTTTTACTTTGTGAGTAATTCTGTAAAATTCTCCAAAATTAGAAAAAAGTGCTATTTTTTTTTCAATATAATGCCAAATATCTTCGAAGATGTTAAAGAGAATTGAATATGAACTTTTTTGGTCTAAAAATATTTAGTTCAATATTTAAAATTCACTATTTAAGTCTTATGAAATGATTTTTTATTCAAATAGGATACTATTTAAGATACAAACCAATAACATAAAGGGACTATTGTTCGAAACTGATTTGTTCCTATTTCTCTTCATTTCTCCATACATTTAAAACAATGTCTTCCAAAATCAAAGCATTAGTTTTTAAATTCAAACTTTATTCTTAAACCTTATGTTCCATCTACTGTAAGATTTGAAACTTCGCGCGGTTGAATTTTCTTGAGTAAAATTCTCGATATTTTTTGACGGATTTATTCTGTGCTTCTGTTCAAGAAGCGTGAAGAAGTGAAGAAGTGTTCTTCTGACATCATACCAATAAGCAGAATAGAATGCCGGATGATAGATGGACCGTACATTAATAGTCTGTGAATAGTCGGTGAAAACGGGTGAAAAGAATACAACTCAATTATGCGCTATTGATTAGCAGCTTAAAAAGTATCCTTTTTTTTTACACAACATTTATTTGACGCGGCACAATACAAATTAATGTTTTACGGAGCCAATTAAATCTAATGCCTTATGGTCTAAAGTATCTTATAATCTAAAGGCAAATTTTTTATCCTCGCTGCCGACTACGAGCTGAAACTAAATCTATTACTAAAACTAACATAGTTTTTTTTTATCCGAGATTGGTTTCGCTGTTAAATGGGCACCTTGATGCTCTTCAAATAGCTATAAACAAGTAGCATGTATGGCAAGTTTCGCTGTGCGAGGGTATCACGAACTTGCACATAGGGCTGTATTCCTCGGGCCCTGAGGGTATCAAGTATCCTATTTGAAGAAAAGCATTCCATAAGACTTAAATAGTGAATTTTAAATATTGAACTAAATATTTTTAGACCAAAAGAGTTCATATTAATTTCTCTTTAACATCTCCGTAGGCATTTGGCATTATATTGTATAAAAAATAGCACGTTATCCCTAATTTTGGAGAATTTTACGAAATTACTCACAACATAAAAGCTCCAAGGAGTACCGGGCTGAAATTTTGTCTACATACACCTAGTTGAATATTCTTTCAGTCCCTGAGAGTTTTAGGTTGCGCTTTTGTGCTCTAATGAACAATATTATTATTATTATTATTATTATTAATATTATTTATTATAATTCATCTGACACGTTATAGTCTTAATGAATAAAAAAACTTATACTACTCAAATTTAACAGGTATCAAAAAAGTCTAGCTGATAGCAGTTTCTGTTTATAAATATTCGAGGAACATCCAAAATCAAACAGTTGACTAGTTTTGTTGAAGGTACGGATTATTCTAAAGATTGGTTCAAAGTATCCAAAGACAGAGCGGTGGAACGGCGTTATAAACATTTCATCCAGTGATCTGCGTTGAATTCGACTAGGAGCATTCAAGGAAAACTTGCTTGAAAGAGCCGGACAGTCGATTTCACCAAGAATAACTTTAGCAGCAACCATTGCCTGCTGAATTTTTCTTCTACATTCCAGAGAAGCGATCCCTAACAGATTACAACGGTGTTTATAAGGAGAAAGGTTCAGCCTGCCTGTCCAAGGAAGTCTACGAAGTGCGAAACGGACAAAACGCTTCTGCAGTCTCTCAATCCTATCAATCCAAGTTGTCTGGTGTGGTGCCCACACTACAGCTGACGACTCCACAATCGATCTTACTAACGCCGAATATAACGATATCAGGCAATGGATATTAGTGAAATCTTTAGACACCTTCTTGAGAAATCCTAGCTGACGACTTGCATGGTCAATAATGTTGGCTCGATGCGGCCCAAAAATCAATTTATCATCAAGTAGTACCCCAAGGTCGTTAATTTCATTGACACGAGCAAGAGGTGTACGTCCGATTGTTTAAGTGGCTTTTATGGGTTTATTACATCGATGAAATGAAATTACAGCACATTTCTGGACACTAATAGTCATTAGGTTTTTTTTTGACACCAATCCTCAAAATTATACAACAAATCTTGCAGTCTTTGGCAGTCGGAAAATTTGTCAATGACCATAAATATCTTTAAATCGTCAGCATAAAACAGCTTACATCCTCTTCCAAGATGGGATGCGACATCATTTATGAACAAAACGAAAAGGAGCGGTCCAAGATTACTCCCTTGAGGAACGCCGGAGGTGTTTGTAAATCGTCGGGATGTGCAGGATCCAAGTTTGACACTCAGGCTTCTACCACTTAGGTACGATTGTAACCATTTAACCAGGTCGCCGGAGACACCCTTTCTAGCGAGTTTTTCGAGTAATATTCGATGATCAATTTAATCAAACGCTGCTTCCCGTTTTCAATATTAGCGATACAGTCCGAAGTGAAACAAAGCAAATTAGTTGTCACAGAACGATCACTGGAGATGATGCTTTTTGTGTGAAACAGCAGGTGATCACTTAGAATCATTTCTAATAATTTGGAGCAGGCGCTCAGTGATGTTATACCTCGATAATTACGAACATCTTGTCTGTTTTCTTTTTTATGAATCGGAGCAATATACGAGTTTTTCCAAAGAGCCGGGAATTTGCCTTGTCGTAAAAACCAATTAAATATTTTTACTAGTGGATTAGCAAGCTCACTGATGCATTTTTGAATACGACAGCAGGGATACCATCAGGTCCTGGAGCATTGGAGGTTTTCAACCTTTTCGCCGCCTTTAGAAGCGCTTCCTCGGTTATCTCAGGAATGTCAGCCGAAATCATGTTTATTGGGATATCGAAAGCGACAAGTGCAGCTTCATCAGTAGTAGCAGTAGTTGTATTGAAAACAGTAGAAAAATGATCAGCAAACAATTCACATTTGATCAATGGGTCCATAGTGGATTTATCATCTAGAAAAACTTTCGCTGGGATTCCATTATTATTTCTTCGCTTTGTTCTAAAAAACTGCCAAAAACTCTTTGGGTTTCGCTGCAGAATAATTTGCGTGTTAGTAACGTACTGTTTATATAAGCGAGTATTCAATCTACGGTACAGTTGACTTGCTTGCCTGAAACTGCATCTAGAATATGGCATTTTCTAGAGATATGTCATTTAAAAAAAAATCATCGAAATTTTCGTTTTTTAAATATCTCAAAAACTCCACGCCATAGCCATTCTAATTCTGCGGCAAAGTTCAAAGTTTAAAAGATTTATAATTAGAAACACATAGAGTTCGTTAGTACACTTGAAAAAATATAAAAGTTTTTTGTCCATTTCGTCCAAAAATATCAATATCTCATACAATATGGCTTCTTGAATAGTTGTGACTTTATAAGAGTTTCATATTTTTGGCTAATAAACAACTTTGTCAAAAAAGCATCCTTCTAAATTGAAAAAATGAAGAAAAAAGAGTACTAGTTTAGTACACGCTTAGCACAAATATTTTCATACCAAAATATTCCTTGATGATTGTCATGAACATTGTAGAAAACACTATCTCAAAAAACCAACACGATCGGGAGTTATTAATTTTGTTCCGCTAGATTGCATTCCTGGACCACTGTGCAAGGGTTTCACAAGCAGGCCCCCTATCTGCAAATTTGTTTTATTAACTTCAGGATCGTGGATGTGAGGCTTATGGGCCTGAAGGTCTTAGGAAGTGTTTTGTCTTTTCTTCCTACCTTCGGTATGAAAATCACCTTGACTTTCCGCCAACTAACTGAAATATAGCTGGTTTAGGAATGTATCCGGCAAAATCAAGCCCGGTCGGCAAGAAAAATGGCTCGTGAAATGATTATGAGTCAGGACAATATGCATAAATAAATCAACAGTGACTTTAGATGCGGAGCTTTCAAGAAACAAAAGATTTACGGATTATCTCGCAGAAATATTGCCGACAGGGTTACCAGATCCCGATTGCTACTGAAGACACACGCTGCTCACAACATATTTTTTTCAGATGAAAAATTGTGTACGTTGGAGACTGTTTTGAACAAGAAGAATTATCACATTTCTTCGTGATATTCTAGCCAATGAAAAAGGAGTGGAACGATTCCACAATGATGTGATGGCTCGGGAAGCAATATCCAACAGAGGCCTTGTATCAAAGAATTGTTTGGAGAAGAAAGTTTCTGAGTTCAACAAGATCCAGCGCTAGCGCATAAGGCATTGGTTGTTCAAAAGTGATGCAAAAAAAATTACCGTGATTCATAAGCAACTCAGAATCCGATGGAGCAGTTCCACAAAAAATGTCCCTGTTTTTTTTTTCAATTGTCATTTTTAATTTAGCTAAAACTTTGCATAGACGTCTCTATAGGGAAAGATGCCATTTTGTGCTATAGGTTTAATTTTTTGGAACATGACTCATTTTTGAGAAGCTATTTAAAAGTGTTATTTTGGGAAGGTATTGATGATTACAAATATTTTCAGGGCCAAAACACTTTTTGTTTGATCGGTATGACGTCTTCGGCAAAGCAGTAGATAATAATTTTGTCTTTCCGAAAAAATATACACTCTAAATAAATCACAAAAAAAATTAAAAGAAAAGTTAAAAATTAGTTAGGTATCTATTACTAAAACTGCAAAAGATTACCTAAACAATGTAACCGTTCCGATCATGGAGGAATCAGGAAAAGAAGTTATGATTTTTTGAAAAAAAAACACTATGCCAATCACCCAAACCAAATAATTTTTATGCAAAAACGGTATAGCAAGTTTTTTATTATCTTTTGTATTTCTCGTTGGATCCGATTTCGGCACTGTAGCAGTAGCTAGAGGAAGTCAACAAAGAAAAACCGAATATCTGCTCTACTGTTCTCATTCTTTTCCATTCCTGGGAAATATTTGGATTGTGGTGATATGAACCGAAGTCTACAGTTGAAATCACTCACTGGAATCGGTGATTCCTTCAATTGCAATTAGGAGAACAAAATTTCAAACGATTTGGGTGAATGTCGATGAATTCGAAATGCTCGTCTATGACGGCAGAGGAAGAGATAGAAAGACAGAACAGAAAACAGTAAATGCGTATCCAATGCCGTCCTTATTTTTATTGAATTATTATTATTTAGAAATTCCCAGTCCTCTAGTGCCAACTGTACAACTATGAAAAGCAAATTTAGTAATGTTAAGATCGATTCTAGGAAGAGCTAGTCAACAAGATACAAAATCATGACTTGTTCTTCACTTGAATTCATTGCAATTTTACTCTGAACAATGTGAAACACTTCCCTTATCACCTACAAGTGAACTACAATCTTATGTCACAAACAAAACAAACACAGCTGATCAACAGGGTAGGCCTCCCGATGCGAAAAGAGGCACTCAAATGTGTGTATCACTTTCACGGTGACACCCTGTACATTAATATAATAGCTTCTGAAAACGCTTCTACGAATAGTTACTTTTGAATGTTTCGCTACATGACTCAACTGACTTAACAACTCAAACGCTATTCATCTCTTGATACCAGGGATGCCGGGTTTTTTTTTTTTTTTCAAATGTCTTCACGTTCCGAGAATAAATGGCTCGTTAAAACCGAACGAAGGGTAACAAAAAAACCGGCAAATCGAAAACTATCGGATTTCGGGAATAGAAATATTGATTCCTTTGATCCCGGGTTTCCCGCATTCCTCGAAATATTTCATGATTCACTAAAGTTGTCTATACAACAGTGCAGTAAAGCAAAATACTTTATCGAAACGCCAGACTAACGTCATTAAACTGTACAACAGCACTAACAGTTAGCCATTTGATCTACATTATCACCTGAATCGAAAGGGACCAGCGGGAGGACAACAAAATAACAAATCTAGTGTGGCAGAATGTGGAATACTCTTTCCGTGTGCTAGATAAAAACACACAATCGAACATCAAGTAGGGTAACCGCTCCTATATTCATCTCAGTACCTATATTCATCTCATCACGCCTCGTTGATCAAATTATCATCAAATTTTACCATATTTTCAACGTAAAATTTTCCGCCACTTGAGAAAATCGAGAAGCAAATAGATTTACTTTCAATAATTTGTAGAAATTTGACGGTAAATTGGACAAATGAGAGAAATAAGATGAATATAGGTGCACTAAGCTGTTGAGATGAATAATGGAGCGATTACCCTATTTTCGTCTTCGTTTCATTTTGTCAAAAATTCATCAGACGTTCATCAGAAGCCTAGATGTAACTTTTTTCTTTATATCGATCGATCGACCTAGTAGATAACAACCTATACCATAATTGGCAATATTACCAACAATAAATTCCCAATAAAATTTATATGTTTAAAACCATATTTATAGCTAGTGGCAGACGATCACCGAGAAGTCGTCTTGTATAAGTTCAATATATAAAATGGATTATCAACAACTCACACACGTATTTCTGTGCTTCTTCGATTACCTATTGTAATACTAAATGTGTCTGAATCGATCTCACTCACAGCGAAATAAAAACTTTACATGACATTATTTTTGGGAAGCAACTTCTTACCGTTCATACGTTACCCGCAATGCAAGAGCAACTAGAGGCTCGACACCTACCGTCCACTAGTCTAAAGTTGGTGCGATGCATCGGTAAAGCAGCGTACAGCGTATAATAAGTTAAACCACCGCGCGTTGTGTAAAAGATTACCCCCTTACAAACACGTGCTCGTGCTTTTGAACGTCAAGCGTGCAGTTGTCAGGCAGCATAGATTTCACTGCAATAATAACAGAAGCAACCTAGAGAAAGCATTTAAACGCCTCGGAGTACCGTACCGAGGTTCTATTTTTGTACGGTTCGTCACGATTTAGCTGACAACACGGAATGCATGGGAAGAACCCATAATATTCTTAATTTTCGATTTAAAATCTACTAAAAACGAGTAAAATTGTAGCGTACCTTCCTATAGTTACAGTGTAATGAATATGACGGAGAATAGCGTACACGAAAGAAGAACCGGTTTTCCTTCGACCCGACCTATGGCAGAGGGGGTACATTTTGCATTTATTCAGACTCCCAATCAACTGTTCATCGCTGCAAACATATTTATTATTTTTACTCACTGCCCCAAACGGTGACCCCAAACCCATCCCCCCCCCCCCTCAGCGAACAGCGCAGTGGCAGCTTGATACCGCACCAAGGAAGTACGAGGGCCACATGTTTCCGTTAGCGTGACTCAATTTTTCGATACGGCGTAGGTCAAATTGGTTAATCACACCCCAATCCCGACCTTAACCGAGACAATAATTTTGACCTACGATCTACTTGCTACAAAAATTAATTTACCCAACATAGTTTTGAGGTGAGTCACACTAACAGTAAGAATCAACCCGTAAGCCAAGTATCGGAACCGAGAAAACTCTACGGCCAGAACTCTAATCAACTACGTACAGCAGGGCAAAGTAATTTCAATGGGCTTTACGCACTGTGATTGCAATCTGGCAAGCATACGAAGGAAATTGAGGTCTGCAGGATATTCATTGAGCTGCATTCGCACCTTTTGCAAAATGGACACCGCTAGTTAGGAAGGGAGAATGCAATGGCAGTTTGTTTAGTGTAATGTTTGATTCGTCGTTTGTTTATGTATAATTATACACTCTCGGTTAGCCATTCAGTCGATTAGTGTTTTCTATACGACTTATTTAAAACTGGAATTCAATATAATTTTTTTTTACTATTAGGTTTATTTCGAAAACAAACATCATCTTTTCTATTTCAATTTTTCAACACAATTAATTATTAAGTTTGAAAAATCCTGTTTTAATTGTCTTAGCAAAACAGAATCAAATATTGAGGATACACACGTAAGAACATAAAGTTATCTCGGTAAAGTAAAATACGGAGCTTTATTCCCGTTAAGTATTCTTCCGTGAAATTTGTATCGTGAACCGACATACCGTTAATTTGTTGTGAACTAAAACCGTTAAAACCAGAAAAAGGTAGCATAAACAGAAGCTGCAATTGATAAGCGCAATTTGCTGCAATTCTTGAACATTTTATTGTTGATTGGAAAGCCTTTACAAACGTAAATAAAACAATAGGCCTTATTGTATATGACGCGAGTCACCTTACTCTACTGAACAATTTTTTTATTATTTTATTATTAAATAGTAGCGGCTTGAACAAATTAATTAAATTAAAAACCAAATAAAATCTGTGCTGTGTAACATACGAATGAGCGAAATTATAAATTGGGACACTGTACAGCCCCCAAGTTCTGCATTGAAAAAGTCACATTCTCCCCTAGTATTACTAAAAGAATTTATCTCTGCTGGTCTTCAAAGGCGAAGGGGTGGCCATTCGGCCGATATTACATGCACGACGAAACGGCTTGTTCTCGCCTCTTAACTGCTTTTGACGATGCCCCGAGCCGAAAGACCATTTGCAAGCACACTCAACGCGGCGCAGTTGCTCAGCAGCGGTTGCGGAAAAACGAGCCAAACGAAAGGAACCCCTTCGACATATTATTAGTAGCTTCCATAATGGAAAAGTTGCCCTTTTATTACTCGCTTGGCATAAGAGAAAAGCAATAATATGCATTGCAAAGATATGCTAATTTTCGTATTCATTTTTCACCATATCATTTACATATTTGATAACGTCTTAGCTGAAACCTGAAAAACGCAAACGCAGATAGGTACACCGTAAAGGATCTGTATGCTTTACAATATGATATGATATTACTTAAGTTTGACAACAAAAAGTATTTAAGCATCAAAAATAAATAAGTCAACGCTGTTGTTCGACCACGAAAATACATAAAAGTTTATAAGAATGACGATGCAAAATTCAATTCTAGATGAGTAGGTATGCTTCAAAATATTTTTCAGCTTTTATTATAATTGTAATATTTCACCGGTATGCCTTCATCACAAGATATAAATCCTGAACATTTCCTGGTGGTCTTGAAATATAAAGACTTCTACTTTCAACTCGAACAAGGAAAACACCAAAAAAGAGTGTACACATTAACAGATTCAATGAAAAATAGCCAACGAAAAATAAAACATCAAAAAATCAGATTAATAATTTCATCTGCTCAAATAATATCAAATAATATACGAGTAAAAAGAATTTCGTGACCGTGCAAAAAAAACTCGGGTACAATTTTTTTATTTTGCGCGAGGAATGCTTCACGTGCAAAAACAAGCGTGTTAAGAAAACCCGTGTTATTTCGACAAACCGTGCAAACCAATCCGTGTTAAAAAAAGGATCGTGCAAAAAGAGAATCCGGTGTAATTGCTTATCAATTCCAATACTTTGTAATACAATCAAACCCTATTTCTAGTTTTTTTACTAATAAAGAAGCAACTTCGTAAACCTATTTTTTGTAAAACAAAAACTAAATTCACCGTACCGCTTTGAGTTCAACGACACAGTTTCCAGTAATCTTTCGCAGGCCAAGCAGGAAGAATCACACGCACGGTACTCAACCCAGTAACATTTATTGATTTTTTTTATTAGGGAACACGCGCATCGAACCACTTTTTCGATTTGTTTCATTGATTTAATTACGTGCAAAGTAAAAATGTACGCCGATAAAATGCCGCACTCTCAGAGCCGTTCGGCGTTTCTTCCCTTTTTACTTCGCATGCGGCAGCCGTAACAGAAGCTCGGCTAGGTGTGAAGCTATTAATTAAAAATCTTCGTAATTTTCCGCCACATTCTGGCTGCGAAATCGTTAAAGTTAAAATTAAAACCCCCAGCTGACCGACCGACCCCGTCGGTGGTTGCAATAATTTCAGATGTACTGTTTCATCCTTACCGAGATATATTTGATTACTTTCAAGTTGAAATTCGTGGGAAGCATGTTAATTGAATGAAAAGTAATCACTACTCATGATAAATTTTTTAACTGCCTTCATCAGCAGTGGTCATAAGATGCAAAATACAGTCCATCTAAGATTTATGTTCCTTTTTTAACGAAATTGCGAAATGGTCAGGTGCATTTTGCATGAGAAAATGATGTATGTAGTACTTTTCTAACGATAAACGAACAGATAACCGCAACCAAGCAGAGTAATTGCACGCGGGGTTCGTCGCTTCTGCGTTTGCTTAAGAAATAAAAAACATAAAATTAGCAGGAATGAGTGAAAAGCTATACTCTTTCATTATAAGTTTGAGCTCTAAAGTCAAACCTGTGTTTACCGCAAGAAGCAGTGTAGAAATTTTTGGCATTCATAAACCTGGAACGAACTCAAAAAATCTTTCAAAAACCATTTAATTGATAACTATTATCACTAAAGCATAAAATCATAAAATCATAAAATCATAAAATCATAAAATCATAAAATCATAAAATCATAAAATCATAAAATCATAAGATCATAAAATCATAAAATCATAAAATCATAAAATCATAAAATCATAAAATCATAAAATCATAACATCATAAAATCATAAAATCATAATATCATAAAATCATAAAATCATAAAATCATAAAATCATAAAATCATAAAATCATAAAATCATAAAATCATAAAATCATAAAATCATAAAATCATAAAATCATAAAATCATAAAATCATCAAATCATCAAATCATAAAATCATTAAATCATAAAATCATAAAATTATAAAATCATAAAATCATAAAATCATAAATTCATAAAATCATAAAATCATAAAATCATAAAATCATAAAATCATTAAATCATAAAATCATAAAATCATAAAATCATCAAATCATAAAATCATAAAATCATAAAATCATAAAATCATAAAATTATAAAATCATAAAATCATAAAATCATAAAATCATAAAATCATAAAATCATAAAATCATAAAATCATAAAAACATAAAATCATAAAATCATAAAATCATAAAATCATAAAATCATAAAATCATAAAATCATAAAATCATAAAATCATAAAATCATAAAATCATAAAATCATCAAATCATAAAATCATTAAATCATTAAATCATTAAATCATTAAATCATTAAATCATAAAATCATAAAATCATAAAATCATAAAATCATAAAATCATAAAATCACCAAATCATCAAATCATCAAATCATCAAATCATAAAATCATCAAATCATCAAATCATCAAATCATAAAATCATAAAATCATAAAATCATAAAATCATAAAATCATAAAATCATAAAATCATAAAATCATAAAATCATAAAATCATAAAATCATAAAATCATAAAATCATAAAGTCATAAAATCATAAAATCATAAAATCATAAAATCATAAAATCATAAAATCATAAAATCATAAAATCATAAAATCATAAAATCATAAAATCATAAAATCATAAAATCATAAAATCATAAAATCATGAAATCATAAAATCATAAAATCATAAAATCATAAAATCATAAAATC
The DNA here is from genome assembly GCF_029784165.1 of Wyeomyia smithii. NCBI lineage: Eukaryota > Metazoa > Arthropoda > Insecta > Diptera > Culicidae > Wyeomyia > Wyeomyia smithii. The sequence goes on from NC_073695.1 coordinate 89,516,601, forward strand.
ATCAAATCATCAAATCATAAAATCAAAAAATCACTAAATCATAAAGTCATTAAATCATAAAATCATAAAATCTTAAAAACATAACATCATAAAATCATATATTAATAAAATCATAAAATAACAAAATCGTAAAATGGTTAAATCATAAATTTATAAAATCATAAAATCTTGAAATAAAAAAGTACAGAATCTTAAAATCATAAATTTATTAATCATAAAATCCAGTAATGGCATGAACTCGTGCAAAGTTGAACTGAGTAACACTTTTTTAGATTTAAATTCAACTTGAATCTGCTTCCTCACGATAGTTTGAGTTTTTTGCACCGCACACTCTGATCGATTGAGTTTAAATGCGTGCAATGCATACAGTGCACGATGTATCCAACGATGCAGGCGATGATGTGACGCGATGAGTTTTGTTTTTAGATCGAATTCATGCTTTCAAAGGACAATGCAACAAACTGTTGCAGCATACGCGGCGCGAATTTCATCGCAATTCGATTTTTATGCAATTGTTATTATGCAGGATTCAAACTCAAATCTAACTCAAGTGTACTGCACTGTTAGTAGGGTTTACGTGCAAACCGAAAACAAATGTGCAAGCAAGTTTTAAAACTCACTTGAGTACGAGTGCAAAGTCACACTGCCTACTCTGCTAAAATCTAAAAAGTTTAAAATCACAGAATCATGAAATTGCTGCATCATAAAATCATAGAATCACGAAATCATAAAATCATAACATCGAAAAATCATGAAATTATGAATTCATAAAATCATAATATGTATCGCAAAATCATAAAAGTTATACAGATAAAAAGTATGTGAATTAATAACCTATGGAATAATAAAATAATAACCTCGTAAATTGAATTTTGGTTGAGTATCGATTTATTTTGAATACAAATTGCAATTACAGATTGAAACGATATACATTGTTATCGTTATAATCAACTAAATGCGCACATTAGTAAAATTAGTAACAAAGAACATGTGTACCTAATATTCATACAAACCTGAATTAGAGAGAAACTTCCCAAGCAACGAATGGTAATATGAAAATCTGATTATAACTGAAACAATCTTATAGTTAATTTTTTTCTGAAAGTGACAGAGGATCGATAAAACTTCCAATAATCAGGATCATCCCCGTTAAATTCAAATTTAGACACGCTTAACTTGGGTGTTAAATAATTGATTCGATAATTAGGTTTCAACTTGCTTACAAAATACTACAAGGTATACAGCCCTAGGGGTTGTATGAAATGGTGACGTAGGACTAAATATTTAGTATATGCTAAACTAAATATTATTATATGCTGCGCTTAACTGTTCATAGGTAACACTACCGTTCAGAGCCGGATTTATGGGGGGGCCCAGGAGGGCCCGGGCCCCGGGCCCCCACATTTTTAGGGCCCCCACAAATCGACAAAAAGAATTTTCTCTTTAAAAATGAGATTTAATCAAAAGTTCGATTTACAGTAAGAAAATTTGAACAGACCATTTCAATCTGACACTTTCCTTCAGTGTTATTTTTTCGCGAGCGCCAATATCACAACTGCATCCATAAGAGTTCACCTTGGATTCTCTTGGAATGACACACATTAACACACCATTTGAATCGAACCAGCGCGCATTAAACGCCTAGAGTTAAAGTTTAGCCGACTGTCACTAAAAGCGCCAATCGAACTGTCAAAACTCGTTCCAATCGAACATCAGCAATGTTAAAACTATGATGAAAAAACTGTTGACTGTTTGATTGGAACATTTCAGTGACAGTCGGCCAAACTTTAACTCTAGAGCTTTAGCGTGCATGGGAGGTAAAGCAAAGAAAGAAAATAACCCACATATTTTTTAAAATGCATTGCTTTTGCTTACTTGTCCGAATCAGGGATACCAGATGTGCTTTTCAAAATGCAGATTTTCTGAGCTCGTGTGCAGATTTTATTGACCTGCAGATGTGTGTAGTTTTTTCCTAGTTTCTATTATTGTCAGAGTCGTCTTATACTTGCGCCGTCTTTCTCAAATTGTGTGCAAATTTTTGCCTGTGGATCGCATTTTTTTTTCAAATTGCGGTAGTTTTTTTTTTCAGGTATCAAGAAAAAACTTGAAGATGAAACTTATTAAAAATAGGTTGCGTGCGACTGTGAAGAATGAAAGGCAGTCAAACTTAGCATTATTAAGTTTCGAGTACGAGTATACTGAAGAAGTTGAATGTTGATTATTTAATTAATAAGTTTTCTGCAAAAAAACTCGTAAAGCATAGTTCACAGTTCCAAGCGAAGTGAAAAATTTGACAAGTGAAAAAGCGTAAATTTTCGCTTGCGAAATCTGTCGTGACAACCCGTTTGTGGAACACGCAGGTATTTCACCACCCTGCAGTTTACAGTTTAAGTGAAGTGAAACTCACGAGTTTACACTCCGAGCGAAGTGAAAATTGGCTGCAACTGACAGAATAGAAACGCACGCAAGTTTTCGCTTGCTGCTCCTTTTTTCACTAGCGCTTTCATGCGTGAAAGAAATAAACAAGTGAAAAAGATGAGATCCACAACCATCGATTTTGCTGGATCGAATTTGTTTACAGTTCCAAGCGAAGTGAAATTTTTTGCAGGTTGCATTTTTCACGAGCGTGAAAAAATGAACATGTTGTATGAGATTTTCACTTCGCTTGGAGCTCTAAATAGAGCTTAAGAAAAAATTCTAACAAATTTTTGGTAATTTTTCAATAGCAAATAAATGCTTCTAACTCGTACGATAAAAAACAATTTTGTTTTATTTTGGGCCCCCCACTATAACTGGGCCCCGGGCCCCCACAATCGTAAATCCGGCCCTGCTACCGTTTATTTTTGATAGTCGTTATTTTAAAACTAACGATGCATGAATACATGAAAATTTTACACTAGTAGTAGTTGCGAAAATTCTCATAACTCTTATCTTCAAGCATCTATAGTTCTGAAAAGAACCGATTCCATAATATTCAGTTAAAAATTCGTGCTACAGAACGCTGATAATCGCACCATGAATATTTTGAGTTGACTCGTATGCAGCTCTCGTTTCTCAATGTCGCGTACCTTTAACAGCTGCACTGCTCTCGCTTATGTGTAACAAACTAAACTGAAGCTACGTAGCTTCGAGAAAGAGGAACAAACCAAAACACCTTCGATACTACTGAGTGATTTTCATAAGCATCAAAAGAAAGGTTTTGCTTTCCCGATGCGCAAATCACTCTGGTTCTTAGATTAACTAATTTTCGTTTCTAACATTTGACTGATAACGGTGTTCGAGTGAACACAAACAAACAATTAAACCGGGGAATCACTCAATTTAGCGGTGCAAATTCTTGAAATGAGGGTTATATCTTGTTGTAATAAACTATTCATAGGTAACACTACCGTTTATATTTGGTGCGTCCTGGTCGTTATTGTAAAACTAATTATTTAGAAATAGATAAAAATTTCACACTAGTAGTAGTTGTGAAAATTCTCATAACTCTTATCTTCATCATCTTATAGTTCTGAAAAGAACCGATTTCATAATCTTCAGCTCGAAATGTAGCTACAGAATGCTGATGATAGCATCGATTATTTTGTTGGCCGCGTATAAAATTTGCTCTCCGCTGTGCCCTCCAGCAGCTGTGCCAGCAAAATATCCTGCAGCGTACGATGGTTATTGCTGCTGCCGTGTGCAGAATACAGGTAACATACTCGGCGGTGCCTGGATGTTGACTCGTATGCAGCTATCGTTTCTCAATGTCGCAAAGCTTTAACAGCTGCACCGCACTCGCTATTGTGGAACAAACTAAACTGAAGCTGAATTTTCCACACGCAATCTTTTGTATCGAGTTCAGCGTCGATTTTTACCATTAAGGCGTGGCCACGTAGCTTATAGAAAGAAAGAGAAACAAACCAATACATCTTCAATACTACTGAGTGATTTTCATAAGCATCAAAAGAAAGTTTTTGCTTTCCCGCTGCGAAAATCACTCTGGTTCTTAGATTAACTAATTTTCGTTTCTTATGTTTGACTGATAACGGTGTTCGGGTGAACACAAACGAACAATTAAACCGGAAAATCACTCAATTTAGCAGTGAAAATTCTTGAAATTAGGGTTATGTCTTGTTGTGATAAACTATTCATAGGCAACACTACCGTTTATCTTTGGTGCGCCCTGGTCGTTATTGTAAAACTGATTATTGAGAAATAGATGGACATTTCACACTAGGAGTAGTTGTGAAAATTCTCGTAACTCTTATCTTCAAGCATTTATAGTTCTAAAAAGAACCGATTCGATAATCTTCAGCTCGAAATGTATGCTACAGAATGCTGATAATCACACCACCACCGGTAGCATTGATTATTTTGTTGGCCGCGATAAAATTTGCTCTCCGCTGTGCCCTCCAGCAGCTGTGCCAGCAAAATATCCTGCAGCGTACGATGGTAACTGTTGCTGCCGTGTGCAGAATAAAGGAACATGCTCCGCGGAGCCTGGAAGTTGACTCGTATGCAGCTTTCGTTTCTCAATGTCGCAAAGCTTTAACAGCTGCACCGCACTCGCTATTGTGGAACAAACTAAACTGAAGCTGAATTTTTCACACACAATTTTTTTGTATCGAGTTCAGCGTCGATTTTTACCATTAAGGCGTGGCCACGTAGCTTATAGAAAGAAAGAGAAACAAACCAATACATCTTCAATACTACTGAGTGATTTTCATAAGCATCAAAAGAAAGTTTTTGCTTTCCCGCTGCGAAAATCACTCTGGTTCTTAGATTAACTGATTTTCGTTTCTTATGTTTGACTGATAACGGTGTTCGAGTGGGCACAAACATACAATTAAACCGGAAAATCACTCAATTTAGCAGTGAAAATTCTTGAAATGAGGGTTATGTCTTGTTGTGATAAACTATTCATAGGCAACACTACCGTTTATTTTTGGTGCGCCCTGGTCGTTATTGTAAAAATGATTATTGAGAAATAGATGGACATTTCACACTAGGAGTAGTTATGGAAATTCTCGTAACTCTTATCTTCAAGCATTTATAGTTCTAAAAAGAACCGATTCGATAATCTTCAGCTCGAAATGTATGCTACAGAATGCTGATGATCACACCACCACCGGTAGCATCGATTATTTTGTTGGCCGCGTATAAAATTTGCTCTCCGCTGTGCCCTCCAGCAGCTGTGCCAGCAAAATATCCTGCAGCGTACGATGGTTATTGTTGCTGCCGTGTGCAGAATACAGGTAACATGCTCCGCGGTGCCTGGAAGTTGACTCGTATGCAGCTTTCGTTTCTCAATGTCGCGTACCTTTAACAGCTGCACTGCTCTCGCTTATGTGTAACAAACTATACTGAAGCTGAATTTTCCACACGCAGTCTTTTGTATCGAGTTCAGCGTAGATTTTTACCATTAAGGCGTGGCCACGTAGCTTATAGAAAGGAAGAGAAACTAACCAATACATCTTCAATACTACTGAGTGATTTTCATAAGCATCAAAAGAAAGTTTTTGCTTTCCCGATGCGCAAATCACTCTGGTTCTTAGATTAACCAATTTTCGTTGCTAATATTTGACTGATAACGGTGTTCGAGTGAACACAAACAAACAATTAAACCGGAAAATCACAATACCGTTTATCTTTGGTGCGCCCTGGTCGTTATTGTAAAAATGATTATTGAGAAATAGATGGACATTTCACACTAGGAGTAGTTGTGAAAATTCTCGTAACTCTTATCTTCAAGCATTTATAGTTCTAAAAAGAACCGATTCGATAACCTTCAGCTCGAAATGTATGCTACAGAATGCTGATAATCACACCACCACCGGTAGCAACGATAAAATATAAAATTTGCTCTCCGCTGTGCCCTCCAGCAGCTTTGCCAGCAAAATATCCCGCAGCGTACAATGGTTATTATTGCTGCCGTGTGCAGAATACAGGTAACATGCTCCGCGGTGCCTGGAAGTTGACTCGTATGCAGCTCTCGTTTCTCAATGTCGCAAAGCTTTAACGGCTGCACCGCACTCGCTATTGTGGAACAAACTAAACTGAAGCTGAATTTTCCACACGCAGTCTTTTGTATCGAGTTCAGCGTAGATTTTTACCATTAAGGCGTGGCCATGCAGCTTAGACAAAGACAAACAAACCAAAACACTTTGTTGAGTCAAAATATGTAGGCAGTGGAATTTATTTCGTCCATGTTATTGTTATCTGTGCCTGGGAAGCAAGCCAAGAACAAGGGAAATGTATGGGAAAGCTTGACCTTGGAACTTTTCACCTTTTTCCACCATTAAGCAGTAAAGCAACAATGTTGAACATAAATCAAAAAATTGTTACACATTTTATCTATTCACCGAAATATAAATGACTAAGATGCATTAAATCGTTCGCTTGCTATAACCGTTTGAAATCTGACGCAACATTTGCCAGTTTCATTTTCATTTTCACAAAGTGTAATCTAGTATAGAAAACAAAGACGTAGTCCTACGTCAAAAACCGCGGATTTGAATCTGCTGTTTTGCTATCTATTCATCATCCCGATATGTTGGCACCAATAGGTTCACCAACGATAATCACCGTTTTCGATCCGATCCTAATGGATGTCCAGTGCTGCAACAACCTAATGAATCGTTTAAAACCGCATAAACGCTCGTGCAATCGGTAGTTATTTGCGTTTATTTACAGTAAATTTGATACTTCTACACCTTACTTCACACCTTTTACCCCTTATTTCTGGCGTGTGCACTCATTACCGTTAAAAGAATGTTCATCCAGCGTGATCGCCGTGAACTCACAAACCATAACCAAACTCTCTGGTAGACCAAAAGAGCTATTCGACCAGACTCGGATGATGAATAAACACAAATAATGAATTTGATGATTGTTATTATCCTCATCAAAGACGATAATCAAGGAATCATAACTTGATTGCTATGAATTGCTGAGGTTCACATGCAAACGAGGCTGGTTGTGCATCATTCTTGAACATCCCCTCCATGACTCCCTTTTTTTTTTTATTCTTCTTCCTCACTTTTACAGCATGCTTCAGCAATGATGATTTCTACTTACCGAAAGCGTCATGTCTATGAAAAACATACTAACCATGAAGGCCACGTACCAAAATACGCGATGCATCTGTAGAAAACGTTGTTCGCACTGCAGTTGTTTCATTCGTTCGATCATTGATCGAAAATGACGATCGTCAAAGCTTACGGCTGTGTAGCATCGTGTTACTCAACACTGCAATCCCCGCTTAACGGTTGCCATGGGAACCTGAGCGTGATTGGTGTAACAACAACATGCGCCAAGCTCCGCCCATCGCATCTGTGCGCGTTTCCACAATTCGCAGTGCCTCGTTCGCCTTACCCCAAACGGTTGGATCGAGTGAACGTAACACAATACTATCTATTCACTATACATTCAACTGCCGGAACTGAACGCGGAATTTATGTTTATCGAAAAATTTTGAAGTTTCATTGCTCGTCTTAGTGGCTGAGACAAATTCATTAACAAACAGTTAGATCAATATGGCAGCCTTGGAACAATTATGTTAAATTTTGCCAGTAATAAAAAGTAACAGCGAATTCTACGTAAAACAATTTCTGAACCAAGAATTTTAATTGCAATCGCGAATTGTAATAAAATAGAGCAGTAATTAATAACAATCAAACAGTAATCTATAAAAATCGATTGAAAAAAAGGATAGCGATCAAATGCTTGCATTTTTATGACAAACTCAACTTCAAAGAAATGAGGCGAACCAGCCGCAGTCTGAAAACCTCAAAAACATAGACAAAAAAAACTTCAAAGAAAAGTTTGATTAAACTTTAACGAAACACTATAAACTGTAACTATAACAGCTCTGTAACTTTATTCCAACAATGTTATTAATTATATTGCACAAAACAACTGAAAAGTAAATGCCAGTTAAAGCTCAACAGCGTTTGTTAATTTACCAAAATCAAGACACAAAGAAAATAATTATTTATTGAAAAATAGTCAAGAATGACTGTTGAACTGACTTCCGACCTTTTAGGAGCCAACAATAAAAGTATGATTATGAGGGAATTCATTGCTCATTGAAATTTCCTAATCATAAATGGACCTTGACACCGCGGCTTACAATCATTCATCTTTCTTATGGATTGAAAATCATATTATTTTATTCATATCATTTTTTGAAACAAGATTGATTGCTTATTTCAATCATTCTCAAGTCTCCCGCTTGGATTGGATTTCCAAGTTTCTAAACAAGAATATTTTTACACACCTGGAGGAGATTTAAAGGAAAACTATAACAAAATTACGATTACTGTTTATCATAACTAATCTCCATTGAATCAGAATTTGAAAAATTGATTTTAGAATTCATCATAATTTTGGTTATCAAAAAACTAGAAGAGAGCATTCATATGAGCCGTTGCGGAACAGAGTGGTCTATGTGCCATCGAGCAAATTTTTGAGGAGAAGCAATTTTCGAAAAATCTCTGAATAAAATTCTGTTCAACGGGTTCTTTCAAAAAAAAATGTTTTAACCTGGGGGGAAGATTTTCGGCTTTTCAGTCTATTTAGAGCAGCTAAACGATGTTTCGCTTCAACTATCCGACGTTTCGATGATTTATTTCAGCTTTCTCAAGGATTAGAGGATTTCGATGTTTCGAAATTTTCGTAATATCCCAACTTCAGCTCTTTGAGTAGATGCGATTTATGCAAAAAACTCATTTTCGAAAAAAATGGTCTGTAGACAACTCTGTTTCGCAACGGCTCATATAAAGAATCACACTTTTGTCAACTTTATGGACACCGTAATTTGACACTTCCGAATTTTTTTCACCTTCCAGTTAAAGATACCTTTAAAAGCCTGACCTACAGTGTAGGAAAAATGCTGAAATTTATAATACTTCTCCGCAACCCGTTTTAAACTACCTCAAGCAATAATATAAACATTTTCGAGTTCAGTTATCTTTATTAGGTTTTAAAAAAACTCAACGTATCCTCCATTTTATCATTGACATCCTCAAGACATGTCAAATAAATGTTGTGTGAAAAAAAAATCCTCAAGACAACGCCGGAAGCAGCACGCAGTTCTCTGGTAAGTATCGACAACGCACGTGCGTTATAACAAAACTCTTCAAACTAGAAAGTGTTTTACGGTCAAAAACCGGCCAAACAAAAATGTGTGTTAATTAGTCATTTTTTATTAAAAAATAAAACCATGTTTCTTTGTCAAGTTCAACACGTACGGGAAAAAGGATCAAATATTGAATCTCGGCTGGGACGGATCTCGATATTGGCGCTAGCCTCGCAATTGTCCTGTACATTAAAACACAAAGCAAAGCCTTGGTGCTATATTCCGATTCGGAACTTGACCTTCTGTTTATTTATACACAGATTTCGCAGAGGACTGTTTTAGTGTACAGGACAATTGCGGGGCTTGCGCTACGCTCCTACTGACACTAACAGTCTCTCCCGAGCCGAGACTTGAACCTACGACGACTGACTTGTTAGGCCAGCATCGTACCTCGAGACCATCTGGGAGATTAAAGTACACAGAAGGTCAAATTCCGAAAGGAATGTAGCACATGGGCTTTGCTTTTTGCTCGTAAATTTCCTAGTTGACGAAACCTTTTGTGACGAAAATGATGCTCTTCAAACCACTGGAACAGATAGCCTGCCACACGAGATATTTCTTTACAGTCCGAGTTTGTAAAGGAATAACCTGATGTGTTTGAAAATCTCTGCTTTCATTCCTCTTCTAGTGCCTTAACGTTGGCGACGGTTGCTTTGGACACATTCTACAGTTTTGCCAACTTGAAGTGCAAGTAGTTCGGATTTTCGCGATGCGTGAAGGAAATTTGACGCCTTGTCCAATAGCATACACTCAAATCGAATAATCAAATCGAAAAACGGGTTACGGTCCGGACCTCTAGAGAGCCACAAATCTTTCGACCAAAATATAGTTTTCCATCAACCTGCATTGGTTCCGATTTGACCTGGACATGGCACTCCATCCAATTGCAGAACAACGTATTGATCCTAAGAGAAGTTGGCTTTCACCCAGGAAAGCACTTGATTCAATAAAACAACGGTATACACTACAGGTCGGACTCGATTATCCGAAGACTCGATTATCCGAAAACTCGATTATCCGGAATTCGATTATCCAAAATTTTAGACTCAATTATCCGGAATTTCATGTTTTTGGTATCTGTTTTCAATTTTTTATCCCGAAATTTTGCCTTCACCATCCCTTCTGGCATATTTGTTACCATTTAAGTCACTTTCGACATGTTTGGAACATGTTCGAATTAAGTGAAAATAATCAATGTCCAATTTATTTTTTTTTGCTTTTTAAGATTTAACCCCTTTTCGCCTCAGAAATAACTTCTGGTTACGCCCCTGCATCATACAAGTAAAAGAAAAGAAAATGATTATCTATTTTATGTTCGTTAATCGCAAAATTTCAATATTTATTGTGTGATTCGATTATCCGGAAAACTCGATTATCCGGAATGAAAAAATTTTTGATGTTCCGGATAATCGAGTCCGACCTGTACGGTATTGATCTTAACACCAGCATAAATGAATTTCAAACAGTTGGGCACCACCAAGCTAAACGTCATGGAATGCTTGATTTGGAACTTAAATACATATCACTTTCCTCGAAAAATCCACAAATTTCTTCAGTGAAATGAAATGGTCTGTGTGACTGTAGGATACAGCGTCGATATTGAACAGCTATTTGTTGAAGAACAGGATTATCATTTTTTCCTTGTTCAACAAAAAAGTAATCTCTTCTAAAGAGTCACTCGTAGCTCCTTTACCCGCTTCTCAATGAAGTAGTGTTCCATTCTAGCACTGGAAGATACGTAAAATCTTCTATAATAATTCTCTGCATCGATTTTACAGAAATGTTGGTTTCCTCAGCAAGTTTTCTGGTGGAGCATCCGGGCTAAGAGGTATTTTGCGCGGGCCAAGTTGATCACGTTTAGTGTACGTGCAAACCACAGACCTCCACTTTTCGAGTTCCGCTGCTTAGAAGAATCCTGTAGAAACTTTTTGGTGAAATAAACTTGGCCAACTGACATCCTACCACCCTGGAAACGTAACGTTAAATATTCTGCTAACAGAAATAACCCAAGAAACATTTTTTGGCTAAATAAGCGCTTTTATAGCTAATCTTTTTCAGCTGACGGCTGGACATAGGTCGAATAATGTATTTCTTAGCGTTTTATCAGCTTTAAATCAGTCGGTTTTGGAGAACTAAATTAGCTACTTGTTACATTCGGCTTTCCGAATAGCCGAACAAGGGCTTAATAAGAAATAACTCAGCCATTTGAACAACTTTTATACATGCTGATCGATCCTGTAGAAGCGATTAATCATTCTTTGTGCAAAAACTCTTTTACAGCCAACAGTAGGCTTATAGTCTAAATAAGCGCCTTTATGACGATTCCATGGCTAAAAATGTACATTCTGTCTTTCTGAAAAAGTGCTTTTTCAGCTTTATTACAGCTATAATAAATATAATTCAAAATATATATTCGTCTTAATTAGACAATTTTTTTTATTGTTTAGGCGATTCAAACACATCTAAATCTTTGGATTTATTACACTTTTGTGTGTATTTTTCATCGTTTTGCCTTTCTCCTAGAAAGGTATAGCAATCACTTGCACAACCGAAAGTATAAAAGTGCTCCAAAGAGCCGAATGGCATATATCACTCGACTCAGCTCGACGAGCTGAGCATTCTCTGTATGTGTGGGTGTGTGTGTGTATGTGTGTGTGTGTGTATGTGTGTGTGTGTGTATGTGCAGATTTTTATTCTCACTCACTTTTCTCAGAGATGGCTGGACCGATTTTCATGAAATTAATTGCAAATGAATGGTCTTGTTGCCCCATAAGACCCTATTGAATTTTATTGTAATCGGATTTTTAGTTTAGAGGTTATGTTTTAAAATGTGAAAATCATGAAACATCAATATCTTAGAAACTACGCAACCGATTTGAACAAAATTGATCTCAAAAGAACGGGCTACCTAGAAAACCGTTAAGTTTTGAATTTCATAAAGATTGAACTTGTGGTTCAAAGTAAATTAAAGAAATGTGTTTTGAAGACTGTTTAATCTCACTCATGTTTCTCAGAGATGGCTGTACCGATTTTCATAAAATCAGTGTCAAATGGAAGGTCTAATTGCCCAATAAGACCCTATTGATTTGTTTTGCAATCGGACTATAACTTTGCCTGTTATGTTTAAAAATGTGAAATCCAACTATGAAAAGGAACATATTCCGAAGATTAGTTGAACTCACTCAGAGATGGCCGACCCGATTTCCACAAAATTAGTGTCAAATGAATGGTCTAGCTGCCTCAGAAGACCCTATTGAATTTTACTGTAATCGAACTGTAACTTCATTTGTAATTTGTCGACTTGTGAAAATCACGAAACTTCATTATCTCAGAAACTACACAACCGATTTGATTATTATTATCAGATGAGCGGGCTAGTTAAGGGTTAACTGATGAATTATGATTGAACACGTGGTTTCAAAGTTTGGCTTCTCTACATGTTCCCGTTTCATTTGATTATAATCGAACTTAAGCAACCGTTATGTATTAAATTGTTAATAAAACAACGAAAGTTTATTATCTCAAAGATTACATGACTTATTTTATATGACTTATTTGAACATAACTAGTGTCATACGAACGAGTCATCTTTCAAACTTACAAATAACAAACTTCATAACAATTTGATATGTGGCTCAAAATTTATGGAAAGAAGAGAAATTCAAAGACTATTTTAAACTATACCTGCTAACTATACCTCAACCTTCCAAGTTCATTGATTCCTTGCGGTTTGTTTGAAGTCTGCAAATGCACGACGAATCGGCCATAGGATATGATCAAAGTCAAATATCAAATCGTTTGAAATGATTGGTTCTATCGAAATGACAACATCCTCGTCTTTTGGCTTCTGTACATCGCCTTAATTCTGAATATATTCATATTGGGTGGTATTCTGTCATTATCAGCAGACTTTCTGGCATCAATCTGACACCGGAAATACCCATATTGGGAGGTATTTTTGGTTGTTTTCCAGAAACTAATAGTGGTCGTCTTCAAATTCAAAATAGTGTCCAGGGTCAATTTTTGGTTTCTATGCATCATCACGTTTACGGAAACATCCATATTGAGTATTATTCGGTCATTTCCGACTGTTGCCTATAAGTTGCCATTTAGCAATTCAAAATGGTGCCTGTTAGCTCAATTGTTAGATCCTTGCATCATTCTGGTTCCAGAGATACTCATATTGGATAGTATTTGTTTATTTTAGGCTGTTTTTCACAAACCGGTAGTCGCCATCCTTGGATTTCAAAATGGTATTTAGGATACTGGTTAAAGAAAAACTCATATTGGGTGATATTTGGTCACTTTGGACTGTTTTGCAGAAGCCGAAAGTCGTCATTTTGGAATTAAAAATTGCCTGTGAAATCAATTTCTGTCATCTGGGCGTAATTCTAATTCCGAAAACATTCATATTGAATGTTATTTGGTCATTTCCGGCTGTTTGCCAGACACCGGAAGTCACCATCTTAACATTCATGATTGTGTCTGTGATCAATTTTTAGCTTCTGTGCATCTTTCTGGTTCCAGAAATACTAACATTCAATGGGAATCGTCCATTTCAGGCTGTTTTCCAGAAACCGGAAGTTGCCATCTTACAATTCAAAATGTTGTCTGAAGTCGATTTGTGGCTCCAGTGCATCATTACGGTTCCGGAAATACATATATTGGGTGGTATTTGGTCATTTGCCGCTGTTTTTCCGACACCTGAAGTCGCCATTTTTGATTTCATAATGGCATTTGGAGACAATTTCTGGATTTTGAACGGCATACTGGTTAAAGAAAAACTCATATTGGGTGGTATTTGGTCATTTTCTGATGTTTTCAGAAACCGGAAGTCGCCATCTTAGAATTTCAAATGCTATCTGTGGTCGATTTTAGCACCTGTGTATTATTCTAGATCCGGAAATTATTATATTGGGTGGAAATCGGCCATTTTCGGCTGTTTTCCAAAAACCGGAAGTTGCCATCTTACAATCCAAAATGTTGTCTGAGGTCGATTATGGAACATATTTGTTACCACTAAAAACATTCACCTGCCAATATGGTTCCATTTAGTTGATAAGTTCATGTTCGTCGACGTTTGTATTTCGGAATTCTAACAGCAAACTACTCGATTTTATCGAATAACCAGCTAAAGCTAAAATAGGGTTTATTAATTTCCATCCACCAAATTATGTTTATCTACTTACAATCTAGTGTCCGAATTTAATTTCTAACGAACAGAGTAACAATTGTAAATAATTTTAAAGCAATTAGGTTTCTAAAATATAAATGAAATATTGAATATATACTTCTAATGAACGATCTTTAAAGAGATTCACGTGTATCAATCTTCAGTCTTCCGCCACTTGGATGATTGTGCAATCCTAAGCTTGTGACAAGTGGCATCTCACAATCCCTGACATCTGCTAGTTAGTGGTTTCAGTTCAGTGGCTATTTGTTTGTTTGTGAGCCAATATCATCAAGGGGCCTCGCTAATATGTTATGCACTGAACATTCTCCCCCTCGTGTCGCCTGAGCCTCTTGGTCGGCGTCACATGCTCCAACATCTAACAGGGCTAATTTAGCGATGGGTCTTTGTAGAATACCTCCTGTAGTTGACACTTCTGCACACCGGACAATCCCATCACGACCAGGAAACGTACGTAGCACACGACCCCGAATCCATCTGTTTCTAGGTTTCTCGTCTACTATAATCACTAATTCACCTGTCTTGATTTCCTGTACGTTGCTGAACCATTTGGTTCTTCGAGTGAGTGTTGGTAGATACTCCCGGATCCACCGTCTCCAGAATTGATCTAACATTTTTTGGATCAAGTCCCAACTCCCCCGGATTGTAGCTCCCTCATCAACTGGACTCTTAACCGACTGTTGGTCCCCATTTGAACTAAGCATTAAAAAATGGTTTGGGCTTAGTGACTCCTCATCTTCCGAACCCAGTGGAACGAAAGTCAAAGGACGAGAATTTATCATATGTTCGGCTTCCGCTAATACTGTTGCAAAGGATTCTTCGTCAAATTTGTTCTCAACCGGAATAACTCTCAATGCCACCTTTACCGATCGTACCATTCTTTCCCAGCAGCCTCCCATATGCGGTGCAGCTGAGGGGTTGAATCGCCACTGTGTATATCCGTCAGTAAAACTATTACCTAGTGTTGCGTTCATTTTATTTAAACTTTCCTGGAGCTCACGACTCGCACCCACGAAATTAGTTCCGTTGTCAGTGAAGATTTCTTGTGGGGCCCCCCTTCTAGCGCTAAAACGACGTATAGCTTTCTTGCATGAATCTGTGGATAGACTTGCTGCTACTTCTAAGTGGATGGCTCTGATGGTTAGGCATGTGAATAATACTGCCCAGCGTTTTACTGCACTTCTACCAATTTTAATCAAGTACGGATCGACTACGAAGTAGTCGATGCCAACAAACGTAAATGGTCGGACGAACGGAGTCAGCCGTACACGTGGCAGTGGGGCCCTTTTCGGCACAGCAGGAACCGTCTTTTGTACGCGACACCACATACACTCTTTTTTAGCCAGTTTAATCAGTACTCTGAGCCTAGGGATGTAAAACTTCTGTTTAATCTCATTCGCTATAGTTTCTTCGTTGGCGTGGCAGTATTTCCGATGATACCAATCCAACAACAGTTTTGTCACTCTGTGATTTTTTGGCAATATTACGGGATATTTTACCTCAAACGAAATGCAAGCAGCATTCTCCATTCGCCCACCTACTCGCAGAACACCGTATTCATCGATTATGGGTGTCGCTGACGCAATTGGACTACTCTTCTCAATTTGCTGCTCCTGTTTGTTTACCTCCGCATTATACTTCAACGCAGCTACTTCATCCGGAAACTCTTCTGCTTGTGCCAAACGCCATAAAGTGCGTTCCGCTCTTTGTAGTTCATCCCTTTGCAAATCTACAATTCCATGAAGCTTATTAAATCCCTTATGCAGAAATTGGTTTGTAAAACGGTGCACGTACGCTAAGCTTCGAAGCAAACGTTCCCATTTTGAAAACCTTCCAAATTTTACTATTGGTTGCAACAAAAAGTGTGCGAAGACGTTTGCAGGTCGTAGCACTTCTGTAGTTTGGTTTACTTTTCGTGAATCTTTGGGCCACTTATCTTCTGTGTCGTATAGAAACTGTGGACCGTTGAACCATCTTGCATTGCTTTCAAAAATCGGATCTTTTTTCCACTTAGTGGCTTCATCAGAAGGGTTGAGACGCGTCGGAACCCATCTCCATTCATCAGCGCTTGATAGGGTCAAAATTTCGTTCACTCGAAAGGCTACGTATGGTCGATAGCGATAACTTTTCCGTGAATCACAAAGGCAGCGACAAGCCCCAGAGGATCGTAGATGCTCATAACTACCCGCAAAAGCTCTCTTTTTGTTGGAATGACTTCTCCCAGTACTATACGTTGAATGTCATCCCGTAAGCTTAGTGAGAAGGAAAACACATCCTTTTCTGGTTGCCAAATCATCCCTAGCCGTTCATGTTTCAGTTCTTTGTCGGTGAAGACATATTTAACTGCAGTCGCGTTGAATTCGCCGATTTTTTCCAATACTGAGCGATCGTTGGAAAGCCAGTTACGGATTTGAAACCCCGCTTTGGCATGCACGTTGGTAACGTCTAGAACTAACTCAACAGCTTCCTCCACAGTGTCCACGCTTTCCAGATAGTCATCGACGTAATGTCTATTCTTAATTGCTTCCGCCTCTCTGGGAAGCTGTCGCTCATGTTCGGTCGCGTTCAAGTTTTTTACGTATTGCGATTGGGTTGGCGAACACGAAGCTCCAAATATCGCCACGTCTGTTACCCTTGTTTCGATCGGATCCTGTGGGTTATCTCGCCATATGAATAGTTGAGCACTTCGATCCTCCTCTCTTATTAGGATTTGGTGAAACATTTCCTTTATATCGGAACATATAGCTATTTCACGCTGACGGTATTGGAATAACACGGACAACAACGGGGTTAATAAATCTGGTCCTTTCAATAACATTGTGTTAAGAGAGACACCCTTAACTTGGGCAGCGGCGTCCCAGATCAATCTCACTTCTCCCGGTTTTTTGGAGTTTAAAATAATTCCTATCGGCAAATACCACGTACGTGATGGGTCGAATCTAGCCAGTTCTGCTGCAGTCGCCTTGTGTGCATAGCCTTTTTCTTGAAACTCCGCAATTTGTTATCGTACATTGTCATATAATTCTGGGTTTTTCTCCAAACGTCTCTCTAAGCATCTCAAGCGCTTTTCGGCCATAGGGCGACTGTCTGGAAACTTAAATTCATCGTGCTTCCATAGAAGACCGGTTGAATAGCGTCCACTGGCAGTTCGAATAGTAGTCTCCTCGAGAATCTGCCGTGCTCTTTGTATTTCCGCTCCGTCGACTTGTGGAGCCACCGATACACCCAAGCTTTCTATCGAAAAGAAACTACGCACATACTCATGAAGATTACGGTCATTTGCTTCAGTTCAAATGTGCATCTGATGGTGCTGGAGTGATGTTTTTGCTCCTTCTACGCTTCCGTACACCGTCCATCCAAGCCGCGTCTTTGTAGCGATTGGTTCGTGTGGAAGACCTTCTCGGAGTTTTAGTGTAGCCAACAAGTGGGTGTTGTTTAAGCCTATAAGTATGCCTGGCACCGACGATTTAAAACTTTTAACCGGTAAACCCTTTAAATATTTGAACTGATTTTTCATATCATCGAAATTCAAAGTTTGTTCCGGAAGGCCGAGATTAGTAACTGTGTACACGTCTGATATCATATGCTGTTTTCCACCATCAGCATTCGATATTCGCATTTCGACGCGTCTTGCATCTGAAAGTTTCTTATTTATTCCCCCGGTCCACTGAATGCAAAGTGACTCTTTGTGTCCCTTTATACCCAATGAATCAACTATCGTTTCCTCCACCAATGTAACGGATGAACCGTCATCAAGAAACGCCAAAGTTGTTAACTGTCCCTTTACTCCATATAAAGTCACGGGAATCATCCGGAACAAAGTTTGCGTTATTGTCTGCCGGTGAATGGTAACTGTTGCATTAACCGACTTCGATTGAATGGATTCTGCTGGCAGTTGGTCATAATGTAGAAAGCGATTATGCCGCTTTTGACATCCATTTATTCCGCATATTTCACCGTTACACGGCCACTTAGCATGGGATGTAAGACAACGTCGACAAAGCTTACGATCCTTAACAATTTTCCATCTCTCATCTATGTTCTGCTTTTTAAAGGTAGCGCAGTTAATCGCTATATGACCCCCACCTCTACAAACCGGACATTCGATCCTTTTCGTCACTATGCTCGAAGACTGCCGGGATTGTCCTGCGGAAAAATCATATTTATCAACAAATTCTCGTGAAGGTATTTCCCCTTTCGCCATGGTATGTGTATTCAAGTAACCCCTTTCTTTCTTTTTACGGTCATCTCGCTGAGTGTATTTTATATCGGCTGTACTGGATGTTATTCCACTTGCAGCAGACGCAACATTAGCCATATAGTCACTAAATGTGCCTAAGTCAACTGACGGTAGCTGCTGTTGATGTAAAGCCCAGTTAAACTTGACCGTTTCTGGCAACTTATCGACCAACTCTTGTAACAGCACTGGATTAGTTAGATGCCTTTCCTGTCGAACCGCCCGTAGGTGTGCAGTTAGGTTCTGAACCATCAAACCGAACTTCACTAAAGTGTCTAGCCGATTCGCTTTTAGAGCGGGAGTTTCTCGTACCTTTGCAATCATTGTTTGTACAATCTTTTCCGGACGTCCATATAGCGTTTCGAGAGCAATCAAAATTTGCGGTACGGTAGAGGGGTGGAGGAGAAAGCTGCTCACTGCCTCCTTCGCATTTCCCTTGAGGCATTGTTGTAGCCGGAACAAATTCTCCTCATTTGATAGACCGCAAACCTTCGTAGAGTGTTTTTTTTTTCTTCATCTATAATTTATTTGACACGGCACAAATTCAATTTAATGTTTAACGGCGCCAATTATATCTGGTAGCTTACTTTCTAAAGTATCTTAATAACTAAAAGCAAATTTTTTATCCTCGCTGCCGACTACGAGTTTCGTTGAGTGTTGATAGCTGCTGATGAACAGCGGCTAATCAATTGGATCTCCACTGAAAATTGGCAACTTCTGTGAAACAACCTGTCTGGCAGCTAACTGTTGTGTGTTTGGTATGTTCGAAAATGTCGAAATTTTGTTACCCGTACGAGATTCGGGCACGAACAGTAACGGTGACAAAACGGGCTGAGAATGCGGAGTATTACCAAGAGTATTCTCAGGTTTATTTTGTGAATAACCTGATGACGACATTGATAATGTATAGTTAGTACGACCTCCAATGGGAGTTTCTGCGGATGCATCACTGGGTTGTCGGTAAGGAAACGATACGCTACAATTTATTTCAGACAACGGGGGGAGATGGATAGATTGATCACTTACCGGAGCGGCACCACAACTATATTCAATATTGTCAATGTTGAATTGGTGCTCACCCTCTTTTCGTGAATTTTTATAATTTCCCATGTCCAAGTGAACATTTGATGCAAACAACCGCCTCAATCTCTCATCAAGCATTCTGTTCCTCGGACCCACTGACACTTTTTCACTTTGTGTATCATTACCAGATGCACTTGTGTGGGTCGCTGCGTGTTGATGATATAGTTCGAGTTGTTTTTTAAAATCGTCCTCTAACGCACGCAAACGCTGCAGTTCACCGTTCTGCTCCTCATATAATCGCTGGCATTGTTGCATACGCGCAAGTTGCACTTGCATTTCGTTTTCTTTGCGCTGTTGATCATGTAAGACATTTATTCGCTCTACTTCCAACATTTTCACTCGTTCTTCCAGAGCCAATTCCCGTCTTATCCTTTCTTCACGTTCTTTTCGATCTTGTGCCTCTAGATTACGCAAAACTTCATTCTGCTGACGTCAAAGATCGTATGATGGTACAATTTTACCAGTTTTTGGAACAAGGCTTTCTTTAGAGGGGCCGGCTTCGGCTTCCGTCAGAATATCCAATAGTGGTTGTACATTAACTGGGATGATCTTTTGATCCGATTTGCCTTTGAGAACGGCATCGGCATTACTCACGCTCTCGTCTGCTACAGAGCTTCCCATAGTGCGCTCGAGAGAACTTATATTTTTACCTATCTCTGAGTTTAACGATATAAGTGGTGGTGCGGTCTTCTCATTATTTTGTTTCGTCAGAGGAGTCGATGTAAAGTTTGCATCCAACATTTCGACCGGAGTCGCAGTGGTTGGCAGAATCGGATTAACTGACTTGGGAACAGTCACTCGTTTCGCTTTTCGATTTAAAACTTTTAACCGGTAAACCCTTTAAATATTTGAACTGATTTTTCATATCATCGAAATTCAAAGTTTGTTCCGGAAGGCCGAGATTAGTAACTGTGTACACGTCTGATATCATATGCTGTTTTCCACCATCAGCATTCGATATTCGCATTTCGACGCGTCTTGCATCTGAAAGTTTCTTATTTATTCCCCCGGTCCACTGAATGCAAAGTGACTCTTTGTGTCCCTTTATACCCAATGAATCAACTATCGTTTCCTCCACCAATGTAACGGATGAACCGTCATCAAGAAACGCCAAAGTTGTTAACTGTCCCTTTACTCCATATAAAGTCACGGGAATCATCCGGAACAAAGTTTGCGTTATTGTCTGCCGGTGAATGGTAACTGTTGCATTAACCGACTTCGATTGAATGGATTCTGCTGGCAGTTGGTCATAATGTAGAAAGCGATTATGCCGCTTTTGACATCCATTTATTCCGCATATTTCACCGTTACACGGCCACTTAGCATGGGATGTAAGACAACGTCGACAAAGCTTACGATCCTTAACAATTTTCCATCTCTCATCTATGTTCTGCTTTTTAAAGGTAGCGCAGTTAATCGCTATATGACCCCCACCTCTACAAACCGGACATTCGATCCTTTTCGTCACTATGCTCGAAGACTGCCGGGATTGTCCTGCGGAAAAATCATATTTATCAACAAATTCTCGTGAAGGTATTTCCCCTTTCGCCATGGTATGTGTATTCAAGTAACCCCTTTCTTTCTTTTTACGGTCATCTCGCTGAGTGTATTTTATATCGGCTGTACTGGATGTTATTCCACTTGCAGCAGACGCAACATTAGCCATATAGTCACTAAATGTGCCTAAGTCAACTGACGGTAGCTGCTGTTGATGTAAAGCCCAGTTAAACTTGACCGTTTCTGGCAACTTATCGACCAACTCTTGTAACAGCACTGGATTAGTTAGATGCCTTTCCTGTCGAACCGCCCGTAGGTGTGCAGTTAGGTTCTGAACCATCAAACCGAACTTCACTAAAGTGTCTAGCCGATTCGCTTTTAGAGCGGGAGTTTCTCGTACCTTTGCAATCATTGTTTGTACAATCTTTTCCGGACGTCCATATAGCGTTTCGAGAGCAATCAAAATTTGCGGTACGGTAGAGGGGTGGAGGAGAAAGCTGCTCACTGCCTCCTTCGCATTTCCCTTGAGGCATTGTTGTAGCCGGAACAAATTCTCCTCATTTGATAGACCGCAAACCTTCGTAGAGTGTTTTTTTTTTCTTCATCTATAATTTATTTGACACGGCACAAATTCAATTTAATGTTTAACGGCGCCAATTATATCTGGTAGCTTACTTTCTAAAGTATCTTAATAACTAAAAGCAAATTTTTTATCCTCGCTGCCGACTACGAGTTTCGTTGAGTGTTGATAGCTGCTGATGAACAGCGGCTAATCAATTGGATCTCCACTGAAAATTGGCAACTTCTGTGAAACAACCTGTCTGGCAGCTAACTGTTGTGTGTTTGGTATGTTCGAAAATGTCGAAATTTTGTTACCCGTACGAGATTCGGGCACGAACAGTAACGGTGACAAAACGGGCTGAGAATGCGGAGTATTACCAAGAGTATTCTCAGGTTTATTTTGTGAATAACCTGATGACGACATTGATAATGTATAGTTAGTACGACCTCCAATGGGAGTTTCTGCGGATGCATCACTGGGTTGTCGGTAAGGAAACGATACGCTACAATTTATTTCAGACAACGGGGGGAGATGGATAGATTGATCACTTACCGGAGCGGCACCACAACTATATTCAATATTGTCAATGTTGAATTGGTGCTCACCCTCTTTTCGTGAATTTTTATAATTTCCCATGTCCAAGTGAACATTTGATGCAAACAACCGCCTCAATCTCTCATCAAGCATTCTGTTCCTCGGACCCACTGACACTTTTTCACTTTGTGTATCATTACCAGATGCACTTGTGTGGGTCGCTGCGTGTTGATGATATAGTTCGAGTTGTTTTTTAAAATCGTCCTCTAACGCACGCAAACGCTGCAGTTCACCGTTCTGCTCCTCATATAATCGCTGGCATTGTTGCATACGCGCAAGTTGCACTTGCATTTCGTTTTCTTTGCGCTGTTGATCATGTAAGACATTTATTCGCTCTACTTCCAACATTTTCACTCGTTCTTCCAGAGCCAATTCCCGTCTTATCCTTTCTTCACGTTCTTTTCGATCTTGTGCCTCTAGATTACGCAAAACTTCATTCTGCTGACGTCAAAGATCGTATGATGGTACAATTTTACCAGTTTTTGGAACAAGGCTTTCTTTAGAGGGGCCGGCTTCGGCTTCCGTCAGAATATCCAATAGTGGTTGTACATTAACTGGGATGATCTTTTGATCCGATTTGCCTTTGAGAACGGCATCGGCATTACTCACGCTCTCGTCTGCTACAGAGCTTCCCATAGTGCGCTCGAGAGAACTTATATTTTTACCTATCTCTGAGTTTAACGATATAAGTGGTGGTGCGGTCTTCTCATTATTTTGTTTCGTCAGAGGAGTCGATGTAAAGTTTGCATCCAACATTTCGACCGGAGTCGCAGTGGTTGGCAGAATCGGATTAACTGACTTGGGAACAGTCACTCGTTTCGCTATCACGAGGCCAGTGTCGGAGGCAACTTCTCGCTGACTCAAGATCCATTCTTGTACCCTATTCCTGCTTGTTCGGTTATCACAAAATCTGTTTGCACTCGCATTATCATCGCTATCATTCTGCTGACTTTGCAGATCGTTTTTCTTGGCCAAATAGAGTTTCATACGTTCCAGTTTATCCGATTTGACCTTCTGCAATAAAGCTTTCTCCTGTGCCAACTGTTCATTTTCCAGTTCATTCATCAATCTCTTTTCCTCTTCGAGTCGCTCTAGTTCAAGTGCAATCTGAGCTCTTCTTGTGCTTGATTTACTCGACTGACCCGCAGCCGAGCTTGACGGTGGAATCAAGATCTTTCTAACACAAGGAACGCATGTGAATGGAGTATCACGAATAGAAGCCGTTGTCACATTACCACACGAGAAATGGTACCATTGATTACAGGTACTACATTGCACCATATAAATCTCGGCATCATTTGTACGATCGCAGCCGGCACAGTCATGTTCCTTAGCACGATCGGAATCGATCACTGTCCCTTCCAAAGGCACATCATGAAAATCTTTCTCTCTAGATTGGAGGTTAGATTTCTTTGCCTTCTTGGCAGCGGCTCGCGTCATTGAACGTGTTTGTCGCACATTAGAACGGTGGAATTCCATTATCTATCCGTAGATTCTTTAGTTTCTGTTCGTCGACGTTTGTATTTCGGAATTCTAACAGCAAACTACTCGATTTTATCGAATAACCAGCTAAAGCTAAAATAGGGTTTATTAATTTCCATCCACCAAATTATGTTTATCTACTTACAATCTAGTGTCCGAATTTAATTTCTGACGAACAGAGTAACAATTGTAAATAATTTTAAAGCAATTAGGTTTCTAAAATATAAATGAAATATTGAATATATACTTCTAATGAACGATCTTTAAAGAGATTCACGTGTATCAATCTTCAGTCTTCCGCCACTTGGATGATTGTGCAATCCCAAGCTTGTGACAAGTGGCATCTCACAATCCCTGACATCTGCTAGTTAGTGGTTTCAGTTCAGTGGCTATTTGTTTGTTTGTGAGCCAATATCATCAAGGGCCTCGCTAATATGTTATGCACTGAACAGTTCGCGAGATGTGCAGAAATTTGTGAAGAAACATGTACTTCCAGAAGAGGGAGGGGCGTCAAACCATTATTGACATATTTGTTAACTCTAAAAACATTCACATACCAAATTTGGTTGTATTTTCTTGATTGGTTCTTGAGCTGTGCGAAATTTGTGTTTCATTTTTATGGGATTCCTCCCTTATAGAAGAGGGAGTCGGGTTTCAAACCATTATGTACATATTTGTTACCGCTAAAAACATTTACCTGCCAAATTTTGTTCCATTTGGTTGATTAGTTCTCGAGATGTGCACAAATTTGTGTTTCATCCAACTATTATGGACATATTAGTTACCCCTTAAAACATCCACATGCCAAATTCGGTTTCATTTGCTTGGTTTGTTCTTGAGTTGTGCAGAAATTTATGTTTCATTTGTATGGGACCCCCCCCCTTCCAGAAGAGGGAGGGGTCTCAAACTATCATAGGAACCTTTATCGGCACCAAAAACCCCTATATACAAATTTTCATGTCGATCGGTGCGGTAGTTTTCGGGCCTATATGGATCAGACAGACAGACAGACTTGACTGCATTTTTATATGTAAAGATTACAACATCAATATTTTAGAACCTAAAGAGTGAATATACATTTATTGGATTGAAGCGTTCATGTAAATCTATTTTTACAAATAAAAAATTGAATGAGAAAGGCTGGGTCTGACCGCTAGGTGGATTAATTTAGGTTTTTTCAATGTTTTTGTTAGAGAAAATTACCTTTTTAGTATCCAATTACTTTACTGCCAGTCTCGAAATCTCGAAATCATGCTCATGAGGTTGCTGGTAGAACGTTACGGAATTAGTTACGTAATTTAACCCAGTATTGAAGTTTAAACATTTTCGCATTTTCTCCTGCCGCACCCTGTAACTTCCTAGTAATGCTTACAGTTAAACCAGAAGTATATCTGCTTACCATTAATCTATAGAGCAATTAGTTTTGATATTTTTCATGCATACAACTAAAATATAGGTCCCGTGGAATGAGGTGAAATTGATCAGTAGGGTGATGTTGATCACCTGAAAATTCGTGATAAAAATACTAATCAAAAGATACTGATCTCACAACACTAGGCAATGTCGGGTCCTAAAATGCAACTTTTGCAAGATTCACATACCTGTCAAAGTTAACCCTTGCCTACCCGGTGCAAATTTACATATTTTCGAAAAAAATTTCTAATTCAATCAAAACTCAATCAAATTTGTTTAAACAAGTTTCCAAATAACAAAATAAAAGTATTGAGTTCACTTAAAGTAATCTTAATCCAGGGTTAATTACGTTAAATTTGGAGAAGTGAGTAAAGTTTGATTAAAGCTCAAAAAATATAATTTTCAACAATGATTATTCCATATTATTAAAGTAATACTGATGAATTCGCAGGAAACCACGGAGATTTTAATTTCAGTGCTAGTTTTTTAGCTTTTACAACAAACAGAATTGAATTCGATCAAATGATGATCAAATGAGAGCAAATTTAGCAAATTGCAGCTCGTGAACCAAAATGAATAAATTTTAACCTGAAATATCGTTATTTTCGTTTCCAAACTAGCTGTGATTGGTATTTTTCAGTTCAGAAATCATCATTTATCATGAAGATATCGAAAAAAGCACATTTTCAATAGAATGTATGGATTTCAAGGGTGATCAATTTCACCCCGATTTATTTCATAGTATCTCATAGAATTCTCGAATTTAATTCATGAAGTAGACGATAGAAATTTCACTAATATCCATAGTGGTTTTTTAGGGCACATACCAGTACTTGTTTTAAATATAATTTCACCCCGTTTCCATGGTACTACTTTCTATTACAACAAAAACGAAAAGGCACACAAGTGCACATAAAATAATCTACTTGCTTTCCTTTTTGATCGGAAGTAACATATAGAATCAATACCAATGTTTTCCAACCAAAAAACATTTATTTTGTTAAAAAAAGAATGAAAAATGAATGACACAAAACATTTATTTTATATTTCAGACTTTAAAAAGGGCGGGGAGCATGCATAAATGCCGTAACTTTTTTTAAGGTTTTTTTTAATTAAATAAAAAATACGTTTTCGAAAAAAATTGTTTCTATCGACTTACCTGTTTTATTTTTTTACATAAAATTGCTTTCGCGTAATTAAAACAATCACTCTGCTTACCCCTTACAATAAGAATGGAGATAGGCCCAGTAAATTAATGAATTTCTAAAGTGTTTAGGTATAGAAGTACCGATAGTATTTTAGTGTTCAACAGTTCAACCGACCAATAAACAACTATTGCTCGAACAATTCGATTCGCTGTTACATGAAAGTAGATGCTACATTATGATGGACACAGGCATCGAGGCCTCAAGGAACATCAAATGAAATTTGTTAATGGAAATCATATATACATAAATTTTGCAGTTAAAGTCAAAGAAGATCCGCGCTGCGCGGATCTAATTGATTCATCTTTTAATCTGCTTAGGTATTTAGAAAAAAAAAGCTAATTTTTTGTTGAGCTTCGTAAACATACCTCCACAGGACTGTATCTTAGTCAAGTAAGTTCAATGCCTTTGCAAGATAGTAGTGTTTTAGTAAAAATCAATAGCATAATTATTCAAATAAATGCGCCACGATGCGGGTAGTTTTGCATACGTTTAACACTGTTTGGTATATAAACCACTTGTTTGTTCCAGTGAACAAGCCAATCTTCGTCGAAATAAGTTACTGTTCCAACGTCATGAGACTTCTACTATTGCTAACCGTCGTCTATGCTGCATCAGCAGCGGAGACACCCGGGTTCTTCATAAAACTGTCTAAAAGTGTTCCTCGCATTGGACGTCGCGGTGATTTCGAAAATTTCTTTTTAAAACAGTCTAAAAGTGTACCTCGCATCGGCAGACGCAGCGGATTTATGGTAAGTATCAATTAAAACTTTGCCTCAACTATTTCGGAACCTATTTTTTTCAACACAGGCCTCATCGCAAGACACCTCGAGCAATTGGTTCGATCGACTCCTTCGACCTTCCAAGCGCCCACTCACCGATAATACCGAGCCAACGGAAAACAGTCGAACTTACAGCAAAGTGCGTCCCCTGGATCTACACCACATTATAGACATCCTTTCGGACGATTTGTTCTTCGGATCAGATCTTAAGTTCATTTCCTGGGATGTGCTGGACAAGGCACTAGAGGAAGATCCCGATCTGATGGCTAAACTCAGTGCTTTGGCCCGTGATAAGGAGGTTCACCAATTGAAACAATTATTGTCCACCGACAAGAATGAACTCGTTCAATATGTCCCGCTTGAAGGCAGTCCAGCAGAAACCCACTCTAACAAGGCCTATATTTATCGCACCGATGGAGAAGAACGGAACAATCAACTTGGCAAGGAAAATGTGGAGTACCAGCAATGAAATCATCACATCGACAAGCGATTCGGATCTGGTTCTTTTACTGAGCAGCTAACAAGTGCAATTAGTGATTCATGGTTGCAGTGTAATTTAAGACATCGGTGTGGTTTTGACGTTCCTATTTATTGTAATTCATAAGTTTGGCCCTCTAAAAACTGTCACATATATTTACAGTCTAATCCTTTATACATGCATTTGAAGAATAAATAATTAATAGACTTTAAAAGCTAGAATAGAATTTATTTTTATATGATAGTACAGTTTGCTAAAAAACAACAACAGTTTGAGATTATTTTCAGTTGACGCATATAATAATTGATGAACTGCGCAAGCAAAAGATGATAATCAGTTCTAAAATGAGGTACAATCGTTATGGGGCTAAAGTCAAGCAATGATAGTACATTTAAGTGCGAGCAATTTGGTTCAGTGTAGTCTGCTTTTTCTTTTGGCAGTTTTTGCCCAAAATAAAGCTTAAAATAGAGGTAGGTCTACTAGATCATGATTCTCAAAGCAATTTTTAAGTCGAATCGCTCAAATCGACACTAGTGCTTGGGATCTTTTGCGCAACATGATTTACCTCGAACACAATGGGAACACTAGCGACATTACTTATCTAGAGACTAAATAATCTTATATTAAGCCAATCCCTACCTCCATGTGGTACCGGTTGGAACACGAGCCACCAAGGGAAGTTCGGTGTATCAGTGGGAACTTTGTCGTATGCTGACAGGGAAGAAGTAGTTGTTCTCCTTGGAGAGCAGCTTGTCTGAGCGTCTGTTCCCCAGGATGATGACACCCCGTTAAGCATACAGACACGAGGCATACGGACGCGAGGCATAGTACGCAAGGCATAATGGACGGCAGGCATACGGACACGAGGCATATGGACGCGAGGCCGAATGGACGCGAGGCCGAATGGACGCGAGGCCGAATGGACGAGAGGCCGAATGGACGAGAGGCCGAATGGTCGCTAGGCCGAATGGATACAAGGTCGAAAGGACACAAGTCCAAGGGGAAGTGATGCGGAATATGTTATCGTCATCATCATCACAGCATTCAATAACATGTATTTCGCTTCAAAGCGTCATTTGGAAAGCAATACACTCGCGGCCTTCGGCCGACTCGCTGTTCGAGCGAATGCTGTCCTTACTCGCTACCGCTCGTTCGGACTTAACTAAGGGAAGAAAACTCTGTTTGAGTAGACCTAGCAAACCAGTAGATCAGTTGTTTGGGTGCGAGAGGCCGCCGCTTCCGACGGCGGGTCGGCGGCCGGCTCGGACTGCGGAAACCACGGCGGTTAGTGCCGCCTCGTTTCCTTGCCCTCGATTATGCGTCTTCGCCGCATGATTTCAAGAAAAGTATTATACCCAACTTAAACTCTTTAGGAATATAATAAAACGTGAACTACATATTTGGATCTCATGCGATCGTACAACATCGCATTCGGCCTCGCGTCAATTCGGCCTCGCGTCCATTCGGCCTCGCGTCCATTCGGCCTCGCGTCCATCCGGCCTCGCGTCCATCCGGCCTCGCGTCCATCCGGCCTCGCGTCCATTCGGCCTCGCGTCCATTCGGCCTCGCGTCCATTCGGCCTTGTGTCCATTCGGCCTCGCGTCCGTTATGCCTTTTGGCAGTATGCCTCGTATCCATTATGCCTCACATCCATTATGCCTCACATCCATTATGCCTCGCGTCTGTATGCCTAGCGTACTATGCCCAACATCCATATGCCTAGCGTCCATATGCCTCGTGTCCCGTCCCCCCCCCAGGATGGGGGCGGCTCAAATAGCGACTAATTCGAGGCGGACGCATAAACTGTGACATGCGGTGTTTCACCAGATACTACACGCAAAAGTTGAAGTCTTGTACAATCATTGTGTCTTCCCGATTCGCCCAAATGTTGCACAGAAATCGCACAATAAATGTGTGAAACGCATAACGCAACAGTTGTACTGCGAATACATTGACATAGAATGAAATCAGAATATGTATCATACGCCGACACTTTATTTCTCACGTCGAGTGTGTTAGTGACTGCACGCGCTTTTTTCTCAAGCGACGTGAGAAATTTCTCTCTCGCTCGTAGAATTTCCATGTATGTGCGACAAGACTATGCGACGCGCAAGGCGATATCTCGTTGCTTCACGAAATGAGCGAGACAACCGTGCTGTACATACTTGATACCAGTGTTGTTAATCTCTCACTCATACTGTCGGTGCGTGCTTGCTGCTATTCAGAGGAATGCATGAAGAAGAAAAAGTATCTCGAAAGCGTGTGTGCAAAAGACTTGAAAAGCGTAGCATATGTCTCGTCCTCAAGCAGAAAGGAGGAGAAAGGTTTTGCTTCTCGCTCGCTTTGCAATGCTGCTTGATACCAGTTGAAACTGTTTGGGTGTAGTAGTTTGGAGCTGCCAAATACATTTAAGAAACGCTAGAGCATTAATTGCGTTATGCCCAACACGCAATCATTTTACTGGTTCCGAATTACATCAACAATTGCGCTAAAAACGCACAATTTTGTACTGGTTTCGCACCATCCAACTTTTGCGTGTACGAACAATCAAGAATTGAAAACGAATCGGAACAATCGGCAATGACCTAGTCGACGAAATAAGGACGACGATCAGAAGCTCGATACATGTACAGGAGATCGCTAAACGCCCCATGTAGCGACCGAATTCTGCTGGATCAGTTAGAACCCCGCCACTTCAACATCGTTGCGCTTTGCCGGAAAGGAGAGTAGGTACGGCGGATTTGTGGCCGCAGAGCACAGTACTACCAGAGCGGCGTCCCAACCAATGAGCTAGTTACCGGCTTCTTAGTGCTGGGCAGGATGCAAAATCGTACGATCAAGTGGCAGGCGATCAGCGACAGGTAGTGTTTGTTGAGAATAGAACACAACTCTACAATTACACTATCCTCAATGTATATTGCACTCGCGAAGGACGACCCGATATGGAGAAAGAAACGTTCTATGCACAGCTGGAGAAGCTCTACGATACAGCTGCTCGCGTAGAGACATCACTACGAACATCACGACGAACGACAACGGCCAGCGATGCGTCAATTCCGCGGCTTCCCGCAGACTGACAGTCAAAAAGAACATCCGCAAAACCACCTGGAGATCTCCTGAACAACCTCAAAGATGACTAGAACAAGATACCTGGCTCTTGCAGAGTTCATCGGACATCATTGTCGCTGCGCGTGAGCAAAAGTTGAACTAATTTATAAACTGTTAATATGATGTATACTTAACGTCAAAATCAACTGACAACAAGGCCAAGACATGACTGCTGAAAGGTGAAACAGTTTTTTCAGTATCCATGTGGACGACTGTATGGTAACTTTCCGAAAGAATCAAGAATTATCGGCGCATCATTTAAAATTAAGCATACCATCAGAACATCTTGACAACCGCTATGAGCACGCTCTACAGCCAAGTTTTTCACTGTTGCCGAGGTTAATAAAGCAAAAATCAAGTGCCCCGGTGAGCCTGATCATATGCGCAATGGTTCTGAAACCTGGATTGCAAAATTGCAATGCGGATATTTGCTCGGACATGACCACTTCGATCGTGTATAGTGCGACGAAGCGAAAAGTTGACGATGAACCTGAAACGACAGGTAGTCCTCTACGGAATGGATACAACGACGCTTCTGGCGGAAGGCGTTAACGCTCTTGAAATTTTCGAACGGAAGGTGCTGAGGACTATCTACGGTGGAGTGCAGACGGACGACGGATAATGGCGACAGTGCTTGAACCATGAGCTGTACGCGCTGCTTGGAGAGAACCCCATTGCACACCTGGCAAAAGTCAATAGTTGCGGTGGGCCGGTCACGTCGTAAGGATGCCGGACGATAGAATCACTTCTCTTCAGCAACTGCACCGGCAATAGAACTCGAAGTGCGCAGCGTGCACGATGGCTCGACCAGATCGAAAGAGACTTGACGTCTGGGAACTGGCAAAACACAGCCCAAAACCGAGCAGCATGGCAACAACTTCTTGATACAGCACGAGCCACTACAGCTCTCGTCTTTTTTTTTTGTGTAAAAAAGTATTGTTTATTGTTTCAAAAAAATTATTAACATATTATACAGATGCACATCTTATGTGAAATTCTAGCTCGCCAACATCGATCCTACCGTTAACTTCATTAACGTAGGTGATGTATAATATGAAGAGTTTCAATATCTGTCTACGTTTCATTAGGCGTATATTTACCAAGGCAGACCGCATTAGATCGTCTAATGAGAGTCGCCGCCACCCACCAAGTATAGAGGATATCTGTTGTTGCACCCACGCCCATGCGTGTGGGAAAATTCATTTCCTATTTAGTATAGAGTATAATTTAGTGTTTATTGTCTAATTTTTTTTAAATCAAATTCAAAATAACTTGAAAACGGATGCTTACAAGAAGTAACCATTATAAGCTTCTCGATTTAAAACCACTATTTCAATTGTTTTTGTAATTCGATAAATGTCGAAATTATATTTTTTACTTACCTTTCTTCAAAAGAAATATTTTTCATTTCTCCATGCTTGACTTTTGATTAGAAATTGCTTCTAGTTTCTCTATAAAAATTGAAAAAACTTTACATTGTAAATTAAAATTATGTGTTTATTAAATTTTTTTGCCAAACAATTCATTTTTATTGTGTGTACCTATTTATTGTAAAATGCTGCCATGACATTTTTACAATAATGACGTTTACAAAAAACCAGTCGCGCTTATGAAATGCAAATGACGTATATAATAAATTCAGAGCGTACCTGTATATTGTATAGGCGTCTTATAAAATCAAAATCATGCGTGTTTATAAATCATAACGTATAAAAATCTTGAGCGTTTTTGCCTCGGTGTTTATCAAAAGCTGAGCTTTGGCCTTGCTTATACGGTCATTGAAAATTAGGCATGCAACTAAACAACAGTAAACGGGTACTTCGTTCTGTTGTGCTTTGTCGACTTGCTGATTGAATGTAGCTGTCAACACACCGCATTTCAATAATCAACCCACTTTGGATCAGACGCTGCTATACGCCGCGTATACAGGGTGCGACAGAAAAATGCGAAAATGTTCAAATTTTAGCTTATCTCTCTCTCTCTCTCTCTCTCTCTCTCTCTCTCTCTCTCTCTCTCTCTCTCGCTCTCTCTGAGTATCTCTAGTTTTGGTAAAAAGATTTGTGGTCCCCTAGCAGTCTGGACTTTGCCTTGTTGGTTTATTTGATTTGAGCATATGTTTAAGTACAAGCTTGCGAAGCAGATCACCTTAGTGTGGAGAGCCTGGAATCTTCCATAACGCACACATTGGCATAGCAATCGATGCTGGAGGACTACGTTCAAAAGTCATGCTCTAGCTTCCGCTGTCGTGCTGAACATACTTACCTTACTAAACAGTCCTAAAGCGTGGTGTTTCCTTTGCTGTACGTGAGAGTTGTCTCCACTCCACTCGGTCCATAACTGCAGTTCGCCACCTCTGCAGTTTGTGTAGACTCCGTAGGTCGTCTTTCACCAGTTTGATCCCACCGCAACCTACCAAACTTAGCGGTGTGGACAATAGATATCTCCTCTAAACAGCTTCTGCACTTCATGGTTTATTCGCCTTTTTCACATTCAGTTTTAAATCTGCAGTCTACTGAAGATGGTATGCAACACCTTTCGCTCGAAGACCGCAAGGGCACGTTGGTACTCCACAAGCATAGTCCATGTCTTATGGCCGTACTACCAGTTTGATCAGTGTCCTGTAAACTGTCAACGTCTGTTTGGCGGAACCAAACAGTTCAACTGAGACCAGCAATGCTTTTACTGTACCGATCTGGTCCAACTGTTGTATAACGGGGAAGAAAACGCTTTAAAGAATTCAGAATAAAATTCTGAAAATGATTTTGAAACATCCTCCTTGGTTTGGTACACTCCAACTACATAGACTTACTAATGTACTGCCGCTATTGGCATAAGAGTCCTATGTAAAAGTTGCGAGTCCTATGTAAATTTTGCGAAAATGGGTCCATTTTGGTATGTTTTTCAAGAAAAGCCATTTTTTTTTCTTCATCTAAAGTTTATTTGACACGGCACAAATATGGAGAAAAGCCATTAAAAAAGTAAGGTTTGATTCCCACAATCTCGATTTTGATTGCTACTCTTGTAGAGCATACCAAAATGAACCCTTTTCCGCAAAAAAACAAGAAAACATAGGACTTTTACATAGGACTGTTATGCAAATAGCGGCAGTGTAGAAATATTAGAAGCTATGTCAAATAAAATAATTACCATTTTTCGACAAAAATCGTTGAAATCCTCAATTGCCACGAAAAGCTCTATTTATAGCCAATAAGTTAGCAATTAGGTTAGTTGTTAGTTTATTTCCCTTATTTTGACAAGTAGATTTAGATCCCTAAAATCCTAACAATTAAAATTACAAATTTCTAACAGTTATGAGAAGTCACCATTTGTGATTGCCACAAACACTCATTATTTACCTATTTTTATCATAAATACTTAAGCTACTAACAAACCCCCTTTAAAAAAATACAGTTTAACCGACTTTTGGAATATCGTGCCCTCGTGTTTGTAATCCCCGCTCTTTTTATTTAACCTTCCAGAAAAATATCAAACAGACTTATGCAGCTGTTATTGAAAAAAAATGGAGGAAACATCGTGTAAATTTGTCAGACAGAACCTAATAAAGATAACTGAACTCGAAAATGTTGGTATGTTATATATATAGATGTATTTTTTAGACAAAACTTAACTTAGACAAAGCATAACGTACCTATTTTTATATTTATACGCGAATAAAACTTCACAGCAACAGACTTCACCTAACTATTATTTAAACATTAACAACGACGTAACTAAACAAACGAACGCTGTGCCCACTGGCTGATCTCGGTGGGCAAATTCTGCGACTTCAGCACTGCTTGATTAATCTGTCCGTATGTAAGCAGCAAATGATGAAGTTGATATTCCTTTTGAACTTTTGAGGCGGCACCACTAATCGGTGCGATCAATTCCAAGTTTTTCACATGTTCATAAGCTTTTAGTATAACGTTTCGCTCAATCCCCTGCATCGTGGAACTTGAATTAGCAAATTTATTGTACCGCGTCAGAATCATCTCAAAATTGAACGGGTCTCGGTCGTAAATTTCCGAGTGATGTTTCATTGCAATTAGAAGACATAGTTCCAAAACTGATAAACCGCAGAGTAGCACGACCTTGTCATCGTTGTTGAGCTGCTGTTCCAAGGACTGAATCTGTTCTACAGAGATGAGTGGATTAGATTCACTCAACTGTGACACCAATTCAAAGAGGGAACTTCTGAACGGTCCTTCAAGAACCTCATAGTCATACATGTTTTGCAGTGTAGATAAAACGGTCGAGGATGAAGCCAGCGCATCTATATGTTTGTTCCATTGAGACACCCATTTAGAAGTAAACCCGAAATCGCTGGGATTGAAAAGATTGCGCAGTAAGGGCAGCTCACGATTTTGTACAGCATCTTGAGGAATTGCTTTGTTAGTTTTATTGTATTCTTTCATCTCCTGCAAAGAAACCAGCATCAAACAGCCATAACAATAATGTAATAATTACAATGTAATACCTTATCTGTTGGTAATTTTAAAAGAGTAACAAAAAGCTTAACTCGCCCATCGAAGTCATCTTCTTTTGGAAGCAGAAATATCTGCCGGTGGGAGAACCGTGATTTAACACGTTTTTCCAGTAACTCTATAACATCTAATCGAGCGGTGATTCCTGTAACATCAACAGCATTGCCTAAGTAAAGTTTTGAGCATAGTTTAACAAAGCCTGTACCTAGTACGCAAATGGGTGCCTGTGCCGACTGGGCAACGTCGAACAAATTGTACAGCAGCGTTTGATTGTGATGTGAGCAGAACAGATCGAACTCTTCCAGAATAAATATCACACTTTTCGAGTTCTTATCACCAGCTTTGAGGCAACCCAGTAAAAATGCTAGGTTTTCAGCAAATGATCCGAAAACCTTACCGTCCACGGCGTTTTCCAGGTTCATCTGTGCTGTTGCCGATTTTAATGCCAAACGATCATCCGTATGCAGGAGCCCGTTGAGGTAAACAATCAGGGTATTACTGCGAAAGCCTTTCTCTCGCAGTAAACCCGTCAGAACAGAAGTAACGAGCTACGGTTTAAAAATAGGTAACTTCTTTTTCAAAATACATAGGTAAGTACAATTCAAACCTACCGTTGTTTTGCCGCATCCTCTGGGACCTAATAGGAGAGCGCTATTCGATTCACCAAATTCCGCCGTTCGGAAAAGTAAATCACGAATGTGTTGCACTTCCTTGTCATATCCACGAAAAGTAGCGGAATCTCTCTGAAGTCGAATTTTCAAAAACTTACGTGTTTTGATTACTTCATTATCTAAAACTGGCATTTTAGCTATGATCACGGAAATACAATATAGAAGTTGAAATAAAAAAGGCTGCTTGTCTGCTTTTTAATCTAATGTGCTTGTTTATAGTCACGTTACGATTCTGCCGATACCGATCCATAATCGATTCTTTTTTTACGATACGCGACAAATTGGTATCGATGCTCGAGCTCGATACTTTTGAGATATCGATACATTTTGTTAGAATCGAAAAAAATAATTCGCGACTACAACACTTCTGCTGTTCTCCTGACTTTTGAGTTAAAAAAAGGAAGGCAAACATTTATGCTTCTTTTTAGTACATAGTTTATTATAGAGTTTCGTGTAGGTGCGAGCAGGCTATATAATATGCTTTAGCTTCGTGTCGTTTTTTTAGCGGTAACAGAAAGTTCGCGACAATCCTAGATCCGAGATTTGAAAACATTCATTTTCAGGATTCTGCTGCTTGTGCTAAAGCGGTGAGTAAAATCCGTAACGTCATGGAGCCAAAAGCGAATGGAGCCAAAAAAGTTGACGCGAGTGTAGATACGCAGATACACCATAAATCACATGAAAAACTATACGACTTTTGGGAACATCACAAGCTATTAACATTTGATACGCAAAATAAACATACTCAAGCGGGGGATGAATTAGCGGTTTATCCTAAATTAACGTTGAGTGATTAAATTACTTCAGTTCCGTGCGAGCGCCTGTTTTCGAAAGCTGGGTCATTGATATCGGAAAAAAGAAACGGTTTATCGGCGACATATCGACAGAAGCTTTGTTTTCTGGGAAGTATTGATGAGGCCGAATGGTTTAATTAGAATAAATATATGTTACTTAAGTTGCAATAAACAATAATATTATTTTAAACGTTATTCAAAACATTGTTCTTGAAAAACTATTCGAACGATCCGATACTTAACAAAATCGATACTCTGGAAGCGATATTATCAAAGTATCAGTATTTTTTCTCGATACCAGTATCGATTCGAGAATCGATACCAGTATCGATTCGAGAATCGATACTTTGATTAATTTTACCGTCACTACTTGTTTATCAGTTTTGCGCGGTTTGTTTACGACGTAACAGAGCTGCCAGAAAAGTTTTATTTCACACGCTTGATGAAAAGCAGCTAACAAAAACGTAGAAAAAACCTACACATAAAACATAAGGTATCTATCGCTTTTAATCCTTTTAATACAGTGATGATTCGCTCGTTGGGGGTTCGTTAGTTGGGGGTTCGCTAGTTGGGCTGTCATCCAACTAAAAAGCACTCTAATGTCAGAATTCAACGTCGTTCAAATGCATTTCAGGGCTTCGAAGAGTGAAAATAATATAACTAAAATAATTTTGTTTAAAAAAATTTGTAAACGTGTTTAATTATTACGCTTAATCCATTCAGCATTGATAAGTTTGTTTCTCAGCGCTATTAGCTGGACACTTCTGGCATAATCAATCGTGTACTAATTTAAAAAATACTTGTTACAACATTACAACATTTTGTGTGTAATTGAGAGGTTTATTGTTCGGTTGTTCGTTCTTTTATTTCTTCAACGCCGTCACCGGAAATCTCCAGCGTAGCGATGCTCCATTTTTTAAGCAAGAAGTAGAGTGATGTGCTTGCGCTTTATCATTTGGCTTCTCGTTGGATTTTTCCTATGATAAAGTAATGACCAAATACATAAAATATTTACTACGGCAGCAAGACAGATGAGCAAAGTTCATTATTTTTGACATAGTTTTACCGGTTGTCGAACAGTTGGACAGAACGGGGTACGGAGTACTATGGGGCAACGTGTACCAGAAAAAAAACGCCAGTGTTACGTTTGTCTGATGTATGTGCTAACACATTCGTACCTAAAAAGGTCTATAGAGATAAGTGACCTCTCACCTTCGCACACTAGTAAACGTGTAAACCCGTGTACAGTTGCTTTTGTTTCCTCCAAACTGTAAATCATCGCATCTCGTTGCTTCGACTTTTATCACTTTTTATAATTTTTGGTCGATTATGTTCAGCAGCTTCTTCTGATTTCTGATTACGAATGAAAATATTTATACAGAAACAAATTCAAAACACATGATGAGTGTTCAACTGAATATTTGTCCAGCTGCTAAAAACATAGCATTGCGAACAAAACAGCTATTTGTAAATATTTTCCTCAACTAGTGGCACTAACACATTCGTACGTAAAAAGGTCTATACCACGTATATAAAACATAAAACGTAAACAGGATTTTTGTTCGAAGAGGCACGTCTGTTTGTTTGTGCTAATACCACTATGCTAATAATGCTAATACCATAAGACATACGTAACACTGGCGTTTTTTTGTGGTACACGTTGCCCCATAGTACTCCGTATCTCGTCCTGTCCAACTGCTCGACAAATAATGAACAAAATGAATTTTCTTTTTCTCGACTTTATTGAGCCCCAAAGAAAATCCCATAAGGAACTGTCAAAAAATTATTTACAAAATCAATGCAGTATTTTTCGAGTAGGAACGAGACATGAGCAGGGCTGCGCAGGTACACTGCCTTAAAAAACAACTCAAACAGTAATTTAACTCAGAGGGTGGTACCATTCGAGTAGTTCATTTTGTACCAACTTTTTTGGAAGATTTCTTCCTGAGTGTTACGTATGTCTTATGTATGTGTCTATACTCTAAATAAAATCACTGTTCAAGTAGTTTTAGAAGGCGGTGTACCTGCGCAGCCCTGCATTTGTCTCGTTCTTACTCGAAAAATGCTGCATTGATTTTGTAATGAACTTTTTGACAGTTTCTTATGGGATTTTCTTTGGGGCTCGATGAGGCCGAGAAAAAGAAAATTCATTTTGTTCATTATTTGTCGAGCAGTTGGACAAGACGGGGAACAGTGTATATACTATGGGGCAACGTGTACCAGAAAAAAAACGTCAGTGTTACGTATGTCTTATGGTATTAGCATTATTAGCATAGTGGTATTAGCACAAACAAACAGACGTGCCTCTTCGAACAAAAATCCTGAAAAATCTTCTTCCTTATTCGAAACGTTATACTCATGCGCCACAATGTGAGCTTATTGCTTACTAACTTATTTTCGTAAAATGGTTTATGTCTTTGCTAATGGCTGTGCATGCTTGCTTCAATCAACCCAAGTGACATTAGTGATGGTTGTTGTCTTTGATAAAGAATGTGCACG
The DNA here is from genome assembly GCF_029784165.1 of Wyeomyia smithii. Lineage (NCBI taxonomy): Eukaryota > Metazoa > Arthropoda > Insecta > Diptera > Culicidae > Wyeomyia > Wyeomyia smithii. The sequence continues at coordinate 89,555,802 of NC_073695.1, forward strand.
CCATTACCGCTCGTGCGTGTTTACCGCGTTTCGTGCATTGTCCGCCATTACCGCTCGTGGAAAGCTGGATACACTAACGACATCTGTCTTGTGGTGCCTCAGTTGCACTGCATAAATATTGCTGTATTGATATTTTATCGAATAATTTAATATATTTAAATATAAATAAAATATTGTTTTGAAGACCGATTTTTTCGTATACCGAGGTACTAAACTAACCTGGTACGCAACAGGTTTTACGTCCCATGTTTTCAAAGTGAGGTTATCTATTTCGGAATAGACAAGCTTGACAATATCAACTACGGAAATGTCTTGTCAAACGTGTCAAATCGATAACACGCACACAGACACAGTTGATGCTTCTTGGACGCGTTCACATCCCTGTCAAGAACGTTATTTCCATACATTCTGCTTGAAGCCGTTTTTCTCTGGCTCTCTGGCTCGATTATACGTCAAAAGGCTGTCAGTGCTCGCGAAACAGTCAGATAAGTTCCGTTCATGCGAGATCAACTGTTTCTGCAAGTGGTATGTAGAAATGCGAAGCGCCAAGAACGTTTGTTTTGTTTCGAACTTTTTATGGATTTTATGCAGGACATAAATGGTCACGTTCAAACATGTTCTAACACGTTCCGGATAACCCTACATTCAATATAGTTAGAAGCACTCAAAAAACCATGTGTTACTGATGCGGCACAATGAACGGATCTTAAGACCATATTTTCAACACTAGCGCCATCATCGTCAGCGGTGGCTTCAGGAAACAGTTGCCATGACATGGGTCTGGACGCGTTGGAGGCGCTTTGACCTTGTTGACTGTCACATTCATGGAGCTGTGTGTCTTGTTATTGCTCGTCTTATTAGGTTTCAGTTTCATGTGAACCGTTCGTTTGATGTTCTCTACGAACCGGTTCACGTGAACGGCTCGTAAACCGTTTGCCTATCCCTATCTTCACCATTTCTTTTGATCATTGATTAATACATCGCACTTAGAATGACAGCGAAACAAATGACACGCACACATCTGAAATTTTTACAGCATTACTGCCTACGTGTTGTGAATGAATTTAACTTGTTGGATTTGAAAGATTTTAATAAACCCTCGAAAGTTTGCCGGATTTCAGCGTGAAAATCCCATCTTTTTAACGGAAACCCGCTGTAGGTAGTTTGATATATACTACTGACTGATAAAGATACAAATTATATATTTTCTAAAACAGACATTTAGATTGTAATAAAAACATCCTACCAAAAGCCAAATTTTCAAAAATGGTTGAGCTAAGCTCCAGTAATGATCCATTTCAACACGGATTTCCAAACATTGTTTTCGTCATTCCAGCAATTGTGGTCGTCGGCCTATCCGGTAAGTACTGAAGAAATTTAACTTAGTTTTTCGTCATCAAGTAAACAAAGTGGTTCAACGTGGAAGCACGTCACTCCATATGGTAGCGAAGCAAACTTTAAACTGAAGTTGAAATCGTGTGTTACCAATAATTTTTACCGAGTCCTGATAAGCGAATTTGTGATAAGAGTCTACACTGGGTATTTGCAGATTAATTCTCTGGGTAACCTATAGATTAATCCACAGAGAAGTGCCTATCTAAAGTTGAAACATGTATCCTTAAATTCCTTTATCCCTCGCAAAGAAAAATGTAACTTCATCTCCAAAACCACGGGCAAACTGTTCTTCGAATGAAAGATCTACATATTTATTTTCCTACGGCTTTTAATCCTATTTCGTACGGCTGTTAATTATTGTATAATTTTTAAAATGGAATCAAAATTGAGTTACCCATTGGTACGAAAAAACCTAACCCGCGAAGAATGGGTTAAGGCAGCTAAATTAGTTTATTTTCACAACATACAAAGCATGTAAAACAAGCTACAAAGTTTTGGAAAACATTTTCTATTTTTGCTATGTATTTTAGGGGAAATGAAAGTAAATATGTATTTCATCTTACTCCATCAATGCACTTTTGTGGTTTTTAGTACCCGGCACTGATAATGTCGTTCAGGTACGTCTTATCACTTTACTGTTTTACTGTACCTTCCTATTTTCCCGCATTTCGATTGCTTCTTGTGAGTATTTTGGATTCACATTCAGTGTTTGTGTTGTCGATGAGTTGGTCTAGTCGAATTAAGTCGCTTTGCAACGTGGTCAAAAATTATCAATTTTAAAGTATCCTTTCGAGAGCCTGCAAGGTCATGGATAACGTAATTGACGAAGCAATGTTTGAAACGGTTGGCTCTAACGATGCCAGCCAGGAAATCCCTCAAATGCCTATCGGCAATGAAGGCAACTTCAAGATGCCCAGTTTGGAGCAGTTTCTCGAAATGCTGGAGACCATGGACAGCATGTCGGATGAAGAGAAAGAGCAGCTAAAAAGCGAAGTACTGAGAAATTCAATGAAGGGACGGAGATTAGAAACTGGTTTCTCAGATTATCTTGTATTCTTAACAATGGTGGTGATCATAGCATCAGTTTTTGGTAAGAATTTTATGTATTTGGAAATCTCGTATCATATGTGATTGTACTGTTATTTGAGAACACGTTAGTTTTCTTCTTTGCAGTTTTACGGTACATAAAATATCAGGCATAAAAATAGATATTACCCTTTGACTTTATTCACGGTAGGTTTACATACCACATCGCTTGAAAAGACCGCATAAACAGACTCGAAAAGCTGAAAAGTAACAAAGACATACGTTCGTATTAATTCGTTATTAATTTATTAAAAAAATACTAACTTGAAATTTGGTCGATTTAATAGTGTCAAGAACAAGATGATTACCTAATTTTTATTTTGATTAAAAAAAATTAAGGAAAGTAATAACGTTTACTAATTTATGAACTAAAAATTATGATTTGCAAAATACCCTAACTTTTTGTGAACCAAGTGACATATTTTCAAGAAAATTGGTTAGTGAATTTTAATTTTCTCAAAAATATACAAACTTCATTAAAACAATAATTTCAAATAATATTATGTTCCAAATTTCCGCCATCGGATCATGATCTTTTGATTGACTTCGCGGTCAACTATTAGTGTACAGTACAGTTGCGTGACCAGCGCTACAATTGCACTGACACTAGCAGTCTCTCGAACCCGGATTCGAACATACGACGACTTACAACCAGTGTCGTACCTCGAGACTAATTGGGAAGCATTTGTATACTGAAAAAGTCATGTAGTAATTTTTTTGTCTAATAAATAAAAATAGAAACAAAACCGATTCAAACATCGTTCAAAATGATCAACGTTATGATCGCAGAGATGCTTACTGTTCTAAAGACCCAAACACAATGGATACGTAGCGGCTGCGTTTGCGGCAATTTGACAGTTAGCCCATACAGTTTCTGTCAAAACAACGTCAACGCAACGCAAACGTATCCATTGTGTTTGGGCCTTAATTCGAGACTACAAAGCTGCTGATATTTGTTTGGTTTTTTGCATAAGAGAGTAAAGGAAAGAATTTTTTTTCCTTTTGTCATCACGCATATTCTGACAATCTATATCTTGCGAATTTCAAATATTTTATTCAATCTTGCGAATTTTAAATGTTTTATGCCGATGGCTGACATGGTAATCAATGCTAAGCGTACAGACGTAATTCTTGAAAAAATTAATAGCATACCCTTAGACAGCTTTCTTACTGTAAGGTTGTAATTACATCATTTTGTGTCAATTAACCTTTATTTAGCTATGAAGACTCTTCTGAGTTAACCATAAAAACTGCAAACAGCGTACCTGCGTGAATTTTTGGTGATTGTTGTAAAGTTGATAAGTGACACGTCCGCTTCTCTGTGTCAGAATAGTCAATAAACAGAGACAGCAGTCAACAAACAATAACGCATGCAGCCTTCATTCTTCCGTACGCCTAACAGTGAAATCTGGTTTTTATTTGATCAAAGATTTACGTATGTCTTAGCTCGGAAATCCTAACTACTTCGTTAAACGTATCAAACTTTAACGGCGGGTAAATATTTGAGTAGAATATTTGAAGCATGTAGGTACCACACGCACAACCCATTCTGTGCGAGTTAACAAATTAATTTGCGTTACATTTTCCCATTTAAATGGTTGATGCTGCAAGTACCTATACGAGATTATAATAAAAGAAATAACGTTACAATTATCGATCCGCTTGATTCAATTTTTGAAAATCAATAATATGTAAAAATATTTATTATTTGCAGAGATTGATGTCAGGAAACTATTCCTATAGAAAAATATTGCTTATCTAAAAATAATTCGTTGTCTAACGAACATATCCACGAGGTTACTTTCACTAGCGCAGGCAAACAGGTGCCACGTGGGTTTCTCTGGGGATCTAATCAATACTTGAGTTGCTAAGATAACAAAGTAATCTGTCTGAGTGCAAGGGAACGTTGTTTGCATTCAAACCTGCTGATACATAGATAAAGACGTCACCTTTTCGAGCGAAATAGCACTTCGCTGCTCAAGACGATTCAGTATCAAATTCGATACCTACCGCAGATGTTCTATGAAAGTTCGCGGTTTTGCATTTATTCAACTACCGCACGCGACACGCACGTTAATTGAGTGAATTCCAAAAACAATTGTTTTTTATAACAGGCGTAGAGTTCCCACCGTTATGTCGAGGTCTACCCTCGAGAATAACACGGTGTGAATAGAATGTTTATATTTACTCAGTGAAACGAACCTTCGGTTGACCGAGTTAGTTGAATTAGCATCATTTTATCGGACAACATAACTGTGAGGAAATGGATTCGAACATCGAGCAGAACCCCTTCACCGAAGCACTGCAGTCGGAAGCGATCTCCGAGCTGCTCCAGAACAAGGACAAGCGGGAATTAGCCAATAGCTTAGTTGCTAACTTGAAGAAACTATCGGCAATGTTCGTTACCCTTTCCGACGATGAAAAACATCAGTTTGTTCGGGAATTTAAGGGCCAGTTTGTGAATCAATTGAAAAGTCTAAATGAAATGGTCAAGCAAGAAAAGGTGGCTGAGGAAAACTTAAATGCACAGCAATCGATACCACACTTTGGGGCACCCGCAGTGTTTCAGGAAGAGATCAATTTCTATCTGGTGATAGCCTTCGGCTCGTTAATCCTATTGTTTGTTGGTTAGTTTAAGTATAAATTTTCATGAAAACATCGCTTGTAAAAATAGTGTTAAAACTAATTTTATTCTGTTCATTGAGCATTTTCACTCTTTCCTTTTAGTATTCTTCGGTTACAAACTGTACCTTTCCTTAACGGAAAAGGAGCGCAAACGGGAGGAAAAACTAAAGGCTAAACAAGCCAAAAAGAAGAAATGAGCGCTAGTTCAGCGTGGCAGCTGTAGCGGATGCACCGGAAGTAAAACAGCCCGCCACAACCATCTGCACAAAAACATTCCACACGTAAAAGACTCGTAGACTACGCTCGGTTGGTATCCTCCGTGCTACACCCCACTAAATGCAATTAAGTGAGACTTTATATGAATAGTTTGATCAGTGACTAACAATTACTCCATACTTGTTTTTGTTTCTAACAGTTGCAATACAAAATAATATGTTATAATCTATTGGAGCACAGAAAAAGTCTACCTAGCAGATGCAAATTTATTATGTAACAAACGTCACATAGTTTAAATTCGTTATTTTGAAACTTGTTGAATACATTTTCCAGTACCCATTCGAAAAAGTCTGGCAAAGGTACTACGAGAAAAATTCAGGACAAATACAATATTTTACTTATACATGTTAAAGAGCCGAATCAAAGTTTGCAACACTTCTTGAAGTAGCTGATATTAGTTGTGAATGGAAATATTTTTCTGTCGGTAAATGGTATACATATATATGACGGTTTATTAAACTCTTGAAAGTGAAAAAAGAATAAGTGCACATTTCATGTTTCACAACATATCCGAGAACCAGGCAACTCACAATCGGTAGAGTGTATTTTATCATTGATAAGAGAGATATTTGATTTTGACTTTTTTTATCAACCGTGATCTTCATATACATTTTCTATCCATTCAACTCTTCCTCACCGTGTTATCAAATTTGTTAGCACTTTTGGTACCATGGAACGGGGTGAAATTGATCAATTTTTATAACAATTTCCAAGCTTTACTAGCTTTATATACATTTTCCACGAAATAGTATAATTTTAAAACAAGTACTGGTATTTGCTCCAGTAAACCTCTATGGCTATTGGTGAAATTTCTATCGTCTACTTCATGAAATAAATTCGATCATTCTATAAGGTACTATGAGGTGAATTGGGGTGAAATTGAACACCATTGAAATCCATACATTCTTTTGACAATGTGCTTTTTTTCGATATGCTAAAGATAAATGATGATTTCTGTACTGAAAAATATCATTTACAGCTAGTTTGGAAACGAAAATAACGATATTTCAGGTTAAAATTTGTTGATTTTGGTTCACGAGCCGCTTGTTGCTAAATTTGCCCTTATTTGATCGTCGTTAGACCGATTTCAATTCGGTTTGTTGCAAAAGCTCAAAAACTAGCTCTGAAATTAAAATCTGTGTGGTTTCCTGCGAATCAGTATTTCTTTAATGGTATGGAATGATCATTGTTGAAAATTATATTTCTTGAGTTTTTATCAAACTTTACTCACTTCTCCAAATTTAACGTAATTAACCCTCAACTAAGATTACTTTTAAAAAATTCAATACTTTGTTTTTGTTATTTGGAAACTTGTTTGATCAAATTTGATTGAGTTTTGACTGAGTTAGAAGAATTTTTCGAAAATATGAAAAATTGCACCGGGCATGCAAGGGTTAACTTCGACAGGTATGTGAATCATGCAAACGTCGCGTTTAAGGACACGTTAACATTGCCTAGTGTTGTAAGAGCAATAACTTTTAACCCTCTAGTACCCAAATTAATTTTTAGACGGAATTCGAAAAAATCACTATTAAGCCTCATAAACATTTTTAAAGTTCTTATTGAAGCTTTTTAGAGGTTCGACTGAGGACCGCCTAGAGGCGGCACTGGGCACTAGAGGGTTAATTAGTATTTTTTATCACGAATTTTCAGTTGATCAATTTCACCCCATTCCACTGTATTATACTTGCCGATGACAATATTTATGTTGACGTTTAACGACAGTTTATGTACAAACACTCTGTAGAAAGTAAGACTCCTAATAACATATAAGTTAGGGTAGTTAAAGATGTGAATGAAATTGAGAGCTTTTTAAAGATGTTTATTCAATATGGTGTAATGAAGTTTTTTTTTTAAATTTATGTCTTTGTGAAATGCTGGAATCAAACCTTAAGGGGAAACAATAGAAAGAACGATAGTTACATTTCGTTTCAAAATTATTACATTTTAGTTGGTGCTTCTGCAATCAATTCTTCAACCAAAAAAGTTTGTTAGGAATTTATGCCATGAGGAGTCTCCCGTTTCAAGGTAAAAATACGCTACTTTTCTATAGCATACATCGAGTACACCTTGGCAATCTTTTGCAAAGTAATTGAAGCCATCATTTTTTTTTTGTTGATTCAAATGATTTTTCATATATCTAGTAATTTATGAAAATAACTAGAGTAATCTGCAAACAAGCTAATAATACTCTCCATTAAAAGAACAGAAAATATTTTTTGATTATTTTTATTTCAAACATTGTGTAAAACATAACAAAACAAAATGTACAGCAGTCACGCTAATACCCTTGCGCTTTTTTGTGAAGCTTGATCTTGGAAATCAGGTTCAGAAGTTCTTGTCCAGGGAATCGTGATTGGCGATATCGGTACAAGGAACGAGGTTTCGATAAGACTCCTTCCTCTTGACATAATAAGTCTGTCTCACAATAAACCGGGCCAGAGAGGACTGTTAGCTGAAGTCTCTCTCTACGGCATTGTAATTTGGTGATATTAGTAGTATGGAAAGATACTTGGTATAGTAGAGCAGTAAGCTTGAAACGGAAGGGTGAAACCTTATACACAAGTACGGATATAAATGATAAGTGTATCACTTACTTCAATGATGATACTGCCAATATAAGAACTGCGAAATACAGAAAACAACTGGGCAATACAATAGATCAATTGTCTCTGGTTGCAGTGATAAGTCCACACAGAGAAAAAAAAACTTGACGAAATGGAAAAAAAGAAAAAAAAAACATCTGAATTTTTTATGTTTTTTCACAGTGTAATTTTTTTTTTTTCGAGAGAATACAATTATTATCTACAACTTTACCAAAGACGTCTTACTGATCGAACGAACCGTTCTGGTTCTAAAAATATTTGCAATCATCAATCTACAGTCATCCCAGTATTAAGGGCCAGCTACGCATAATTGTAATTTTGAATTAACGATTAAAAGTCGAAAAAAATAAGATTACACCTTCGTTTTTTAACTAACTCGTAGTAAATACATTGAAGCTTGATGTTGAAAATACTTTTCCGTTCTTACAAAACTTATTCAATCAAAAACCCACAAAATGATATGCTCTCCCGATTTTTTTTGTTCACACAACATTTATTTATGGGCCACCAGGGCCGGCGTTTCATGTGGGTAGTATGGGTAGTAGTACCCACTCGGAAAATATCCATGTGGGTACTTACCCACACGGAACTATCGGGAAAAACCAAAAAGAAATGTAATGTTGCGAGCAACAGATTTTTTTTTATATCGTTGACCGAGAGGTTATAAATCTACATATTTATGTACAGTTGTAACGTTTCTCAGGGAAAATGATTATTCTTTTAATTGTTTCATTTACGATAGAGTTCTAAATTTCATTAACGACAGAGTTCTAAAGTTTTGTTTTATCGTAAAAATTTCCCATGCCTAATTTGAGCTCGATCGGACTTCGGGAAGTAGAGTTTAAAAACGGTCAAAGTTACAGTTTTTTGATCGATGAAAGAAATGTTTGAGCTGGGAATAATTTTTATGTGTTCTGGTGTAGCTCGAGTCTACCAACGCAAAAGTTTTTATGTCCCTGATTTTTATTTTTGGTTTTTAAAACAAATTTTAATGAAACAACATCAGATCTCTACATTTCATGCATTTCTAAGAGATTTGCTATAAAAAAAATGATTTCGGAAACTTAAACAACTACTCTTGTGCATTTTAAGGTTGGTCAAACATGTAAGATTTTCACGATTGTGAGTGAAACCTTATCAGAAGTTCGATTAAGCTCAAATTTTGGATGGAGACTTTTTTCGAGAAGAAAAAGTTTCTGTGCCCTGACTTTTGTATTGAAAAAAAATGCCCAAAAAGCTGATTTTTCATGAGTTTACCTTGACACGCACTGACGAAACTACCCATGCAGCGTCAATCACAGTAAGCCATGAGTCAGCAGAAAAAAATTGACTCGAACTCTAACCGTAATGGCGAAAACAATGAAGCTATTCCGTTCAGAAGTGTACGCGATCAAAGAACATTACCCCGCCGCGAAAACAGACGGAAAAGGGACGCCAGTTACGCTTGTTCCGGTATCTACAACATCTTGGCACTGTTGGACTACAATCAGAGCATCGAAAGAAAGACCGGTTCCGGACGACTGACGGCCCTGAGCGACAAGAAGCACCAAAAATGCTGAAGAGGAAGACCGAAGGGAAAGTGGCTACATCGTTGCGTACGCTTGATCGGAAGGTCGGTTCAACCGGCCAAACAGTGGAAAAGCCTACCTGACGAAAGCGGCAGTCCCGTCCATTGGTCTCGGAGCTGCAGCCAGCCTGCAGGCAATGACAGCTGCTGAATAAGATGGTCGAGCCGATTTTTCCGGCGAATCGCGACGTGATGGTGGTGGTCGACACCGAGACCTATCTTGCCGTGATATGACATTGTGACGTACATCCATTTGATCTATTTTTCAATACGGCCCAAAAACGAACGGGTTCCTTGTCTTTTTTTTATGAAAATGGTGCCTACGCTACTTTGTTTTCTTGACTTTATGCAACGTACGAATAAGTAACAACTAAAAGAAAGATACCAAAAGATGGGTCTTTGAATAACGAACAAATTGGCATAAAAACCCCATATTCGAAATAATGGTATTTACGTCACTTTGTTATCTCACGGCAGTATCTCACCCTGGATAACAACGACTGGCAGGGCACTCCGTATTTTACTTTCCTCATGAAGGAAGTGACCTCTGGGGTTAAATTCATTTCACACACCAAGTTTCCAAAGAAGGTGCTGCTGTGGCTGTCAATCAGCGAGAAGCTCCGTACTGGCCGTGAACGGGGAAATTTATAGTACGAAGTGCCTGCCGGAAGTTGCGTCGTTCATCAAAAAATACCATAGGGGCGAAGACGCGGTGCTCTAGCCGGATCTGGTGTCGGCTCACTACTCGAAGCAATCGTTGGAGGAGATAAGGCGGCTGAAAATTGACGCGGTACTCAGGTCGACCAACTCACCCAGCGTTCCCCAGCTGCGTCCCATCCAGAGTTTCTGGGCAAACCAGGAGCGTAAAACCTACTCCAACAATTTTGACGCGAAAATTGAGGAGGAATTGATAAATAAAACTAAGGAAGAACTCAAAAACATGCCTACACCATGTTTCCGTCCACCATGGCGAATGTTTCGGTAAACTCTCGTCAAGCCACTCGCAAGTGCGTGGAATTGCTTTTGCTAATGAGCCTATATAATTACCTTCCCTAGGAAACTCATGGGAAACATTACTACTGAACGAAATTCGAATATCTAACTTCTCTTAAACATTTCATTGGCACCCAATTGATGATGCACTATCGATTTTTCTTAAAATATGTTCAGGTATCAGTAGGTCGCCCCCCCCCCTCTCCGGCTACGCCTTTGTGACCCATGAACCTTCCCTATTCCTTACTACCCACTCGGGAATATAATGTGACGCCGGCCCTGTGGGCCACTTTTTGACTTTTCCAGTATTATGGGCCAATGCTCCCAGTATTAAGAGCCAGACGAATATTTTTTTTGTTTCAAAGACAAAGACATTATTTTAAAGAGTAATTTCGACAGTGAAGTTAACATCGAGAGGAAGGTTAGAATATCATAAATACGATAATACATTATTGTTTTATTTTGCTCTGGGTTGTATCAAAGTTTTTGTTTTTTTCATGCTTTGAATACTCATATGTTTATACAATAGGGCCCTATAACTTCGTTGGAAAGAGCACAGCAGTCCAGTCTGGAAGGCTAGAGATCGATTCCCAATACAGTCATCTGTCATTTCGATGTTGGAAATTCGGTCGGCTGCCTTAGAGCATAACAGCGCAATTGATAACTGTGAAAATGCGGGATGAACCATCAGCGAGCGCTCATTAAGTCAAGAAGAAGCCTGAATTTTTAAACTGGGTGCGGTAATCAAAGATTAGAAATGTTTTACATGGTAAAAAATTGACTTTAAAGCAAGATAATGAAAATTCAGGATGAACGAACATAAGTGCCAGTTTCTACACTACTTGAAATGCCGAAACATAAATACATTCAAGAGTTATGCTCATTAGTGCAGGAAACATGCAGAGTCATGCAGAGAAATGTTGTTCACCTTCTCTAAACTACAATTTGACCATCAAAAGTCATTAACATACGTTAAAAACCAATACAAAATATAGCCTAGCCGATATCACAGGGTGGTCTATAACACTGGGAAAACCGAATTTCATGACCAGTAATATAGGCCAATTTTTAGCAGCGAATAATAATAGTAAAAGTAAGAAATTTAGAACGGATATTTTATAATTCGATAAATACATATCAATTATTTACAGTTTCATTCATTTTGTTGAATAAAACGATGATTTTCTCGAATTCTAGCCATATTTTCCACGGCCGACATATCAATTATTTACAGTTTCATTCATTTTGTTGAATAAAACGATGATTTTCTCGAATTCTAGCCATATTTTCCACGGCCGACTTTTTGCGACTGTGGTGAAAACAACAACAAATTATCAGCTGTCGGGAGTCTACCGACATTAATTCGAAAACTTAAGAGTTTAGCTCATTAATGCAGCGGTTTCGCACGAAAAGCATATTGGCCCATAATACTGGGGCTTTTTCTCCTCAGAGCAGGGCTCGAAGCGGGTCACTTTTCAGTGACTTGGCCACTATTTTCAGGCAACTATTTTCTCAACGTTTTTTGTCGGAGACAGTGGTGCTTATTATGGGAGTCACTTCATGGTGAAATCAGAGTGAAGTGAATAAAGCCCTATTACGGGACTCACTTAAGTAGGAAAAACGTCGCTAAGTGACATCTGCCGTGAAATCTGGGTTATTATGAGTGTCATATCACTGAAGTGAAAACGGAATAAGCGACGTTTCGCGTGGAATTATTTCTCGACCATTTTGAACGGTGAAATGTTTCCACGAAGATGCGATAAGTCTTGAAAATTGATTGATTCGTGATCTATTGATAAATATTCGAGTTATTTTCAGCAACAAAACGAATAAGAACTCGATCCGTGTCTTGAAGCAATCAAAGTTACAACTTTTTGACCGATGAAAAAAAAAATTTCGATACCTAAAAAAATGTTTTTTTGATGCCAAATGTCTTAGAAATGCAAAATACGTCAAGATTTTGTGTTATCTAAGAAACAGAATTGATAGTTCACCCAGCTGCGTTCTAAAATATTGGACTAAAATAAATACGCAATGTAGTTACAGCGTTTAGAATTCATGTAGGCTATTGTTGTTGAGAATCAAATTGTACAAATATCATTCAAATGAAATATTCTCTAGGCTCAAGAATTGCTTAGTAAGCGAGTTTTCTTATTAGGGATCAAAAAGTGTCTGATGAGAGTCGTCCGAAACGTCCAACAACATAATAATTTACCTGTGCTTCGTTCATTCTGCTTTCGATACGACCAATAAATTGATGGATTTGCTCTACGAACTGGTTCATCATCTTCCGTATTCGAGGCTATTTTATATTTCGACAGTTTTTTTTAAATCAAAATTACTGTTTTTACTAACAGAACTGTTTTCTTTAAAATCTCAAAAACTGCTACACTTAGGAATGTGTTAACTAAGAGCATTTCTGATTGTAAGTCAAAACATCTAATCTACATAAAAACAAGTAAATAGACGGTACCCACCTTCAGTGACTGATTTGGCAAAATTCTAGCATGCTATGGGCGATGAAAAACCGCTTCCGAGTTCCAAGACGCAACAACTAATGACACGTTAGAGCAAATTTCAAGAAGCTAAAAAGCAATGCCCTGGGTGTCAGGACAGTGAAACTATCCAGCTTTTTACGCGCCATAATGGCGGACGCTATAATGCAAAGTTCGAAATTAATTACTCACCCTTTTGACAATTCTGCTTACGTCAGTTTGAAGTCTTCATACAATTTATCAAAAGGAAAATATATCTTACGCTTTATCACAATAAGAAATTCCGAGAGCTAGTAGCCGCAAGGTTACAGCGGCCGCTTTAATGAGCTGATGGTCGTGAGTTCAAATCTTTAGTAGAAGCAGGTCATTTTTGGTTATCAAAGGACTTAAGTATGCGTATATTTCATAACCACCTCCTTAGGTCCGAATTCATTTGCTTTCTCACGATGGGGCCCGAGCCCCCCATTATCCCCTCCCCCCCCCCCCTTAATCCGGCTCTGAGTATACAAGACACTAAAACTTGCATAATGAGAAAGGTCGGTCAGTCCAATTCAGTTGATTCACTGTGCAATTTTACTGATTCGGATCAATCACAGAGTAGCAACCATAGATATGTGCAATCAGTAAAGCTAAGTATTTTTTTCAGGCGGGGGCCTTGGTAACGTCTCCGCCAACCACGCTCGACGCCTGGGTTCGAATCACAACGCCGACATAGGTGTCGATGGTTGTGAGGTGGCGTGATCCACTCACAACCAACCCAACTGGTCTAGATTCAAGCTAAACGGACACCGGGAGATTTTCTGAGGCGAAAAATCTCTGGGATCACGCCTTCCATCGCATGAGGAGGTAAAGCCGTTGGCGTCGGTCCGTTAATCAACGGGTCGTGAGTTAGGGTCCTGGGTGGAGTCGTCTCCCGGGCGTCGGTGATTGGCACAACAGTGGCGGAACTAGACCGACGGAAAATAAGCGAGAATAAAAAAAAGTATTTTTTTCCTGTATGGACTTCCTCACTGCAACCAGAGTCGTTGATCTATTGTAAGATATGCATGGGTGTCTGCTGTATCCCACACTTCAATTGTTAGTAATACCGCTATTAAGAAGTGGCATGCTTATTATTATTATTGCTTTTATCCGTGCTTGTGTGTAATGCGATTTCCCTTTTTCTTCCTCCTTTCTCCTGCCAAACATCGCCAACTATAATTCCCTGGAGAAGCTTCGTCGTACGTGCTTCTGGCCAGTTTTATAGATAAGAGGGATTTATTTTTCGCTAAGGGGAAGTCACGCAAAGGTATTATAGAATTCAGTGTAAAAGAAGGGTAAGTGGTAGGGTGCCTGAGAATAAACCCATGCTTAAGTCCTTTTTGACATCGAATGGCCTAATTCTACGAAGATTCGAATCCACGACCATCCACTCGACAAAGCGAACTCTGTAACCTTGCGGTTACTTGCGCTCACCTAAGCTAAGTAAGAAATTCTTGCAATTGCTTTCTGCTGAGGCTGACAATTACTTTACCAGCGATATGAAGACTTGATTCACAAAATCAGAACCCAGAGCTTAGGATATGCTCTCACAGGGACTTACTCTAAATAATAGATTTTAAGGCAGCACCATATTCAGTTAGGTGAAATGGCTTAGCGGGAAAATGAAACAGTCAGCCATTTTGATACAATAATAACATGTTCAAACGATATAAATTCACTGCATCTGAAAATCATTCACGTTGAAAGAAGCCTGTGGACGTGCTATTGATGTTTCCATGCGTAAAATTCTGCTATCAATTCTCAGAGGTGAAATTGGAGATAAGATGTGGCACAATCGCATGAACCGCAAGCTATACTCAACTGCTCGAATTATATGGTACAGTGAGACGCCATGCAGAAATCATTAAGGTATCTTATAAACCTTCAGTTGAGCTTCGTAGCTTCAGAGTGGTTTTGGAGGACATGAGCTCTATTACAGAATCAAGTCGACTCGACTCGTCCATGTGTTTTATATACCACGAGTTATCCGTCGAAGCTTCTGTAATTCAGCCTTATGGGTCCTGCTGTAAATCAAAAAACTTTCAAGACGTCATATAAAGTTAGGTGTGCAGCATTCTTTTATGCATGCCGACTGCGGATAGTGAACAAATGGCAAAATAGATAGCAAATAGATCATTTCTCGCGTAACTTTTGGAAAGGACCTGAGCAACAATGAGCGATTCTCTTCTCTCTGGCTCTGTATCGCTAATTACAGCGTCATTATTAAAGCTTTCACCGATTTCTTGCCACAAATCGAAAGATTGTAATGTTTTGCTAGCTTACCATGCAAAGAGTATTATATGGTACTGGTATGTAAAAATAAGATAGTTAATAATCAAAGCGAAAGTGAACAACGAGAGTCTTTCAATGTTACTTAGGTCCTTTTGAAAAGTTACGCGAGACTTGTATGAACGAAAGGAACAAGAATTTATGGTATTGTTAGGTTTACCTGTAAAAGCATGCTTCCTAATAGTACAACATGCCAGTTTGACTTGAGTCCGGATCAATAATTACACAATATTTGCGGTTTTTCATGTTTTATTTTTGAATATGAAGTAATATAGTTTTCCTGTTTACAAAACATTTGTTTCATTATAAAAATACCATATAGCCACATAAGTTGGTCCAGCTGCAGAACTAAGCTCATTTTAGATGTAACCGCTTGCTACTGTATTTACGAACTATATGAGGTTTTGATGTCAACATTTTATTTTTCAAACGCTACAATTTTTGATGATTATAGTACTGTATTCACAGCATCGACAATAAGGCACATGTACGCAGCAAAGAAAGTTTGCGGATAACCAATGCATTATAATAAATTTGTGTTCGACATTGAATGACCTATTTTTGTACTTGTACGAAATTTCTTAACTCTTTAATTTTAATCGTGCAACGCACTCAGCTTGCACTAAATAGTATATTGTAGATGATTAAAAATCTTTTAAAATAGCTACATCAATATTGCGCAATCGCTGTTATTGCTGTCGCCTATCATTTGTAAAATACAACATTGAATGCAAATTGACAGAATCTCAAAAATCATGATAAAACCGACATATATTATTACTTTTTTCACATCTTTCATTTGAACAATTAGATTACTCTGAAGCTTTTCATCGCACATGATTTTATTTGATGTAAGATAAGACGGAGTGATATCACTCTACGTTCTGAGAGAAGTAAAAAAATTTCATTATCAAAGCAGAATAATCTGTACGACTATAGAATCTTGCGCAACAATAAGCGATTAGGGCAAATGAATTGTTCGTATTGTAAGTAATAATTTATTTTAAAAAAACATCCAACACCACGCATTGTGAAATATTTCAAAAAGTATTGCAAAACAACGAGTAAACCATCTGCAAGAGAGAACGGTAATAGAACGATTGGTGTATAACTTCTGCACAACAGAAGCACAACACACAAAAAAACAGAGTTAATTCATATCATTTTCTCCAGAACCAGAACTACTTCCGGTTGCAGCAACGGATTTCATTAAAACGTTTCCATTTGATTTGACCTCGAGCTGAAACAAACTATCATCCTTTACGTTGCTCAGCACGTCTTCGGTCATTAAAACATGTATCCCGTTCGGGCCATTCACGAACAAGTTGATCCGTGGTGGGACAACAACTGACGAAGAAATCGGAGACGACGGTGAAGGTACCGAGGTGTGCGCATCGCTAGTACTAACGTTGGAATACTTGCTGCTGCTCTTCATTGATCGCTTGTAATTTCCTGACCACATGTTGTTAATATCCGAAGAGCTGGCCCCGCCGTGGACGGCTTCCATAAAGCCAGGGATCTTTTGCAGGGCGCAAATCAACTCCGGCAGCGTATTAGCATGTAAATATATGGCGTGGTACATATTGCTTTCAAGGCACACGTAAATAGTCAAACGAGGTGTGATTGCCCTGAAAAATATTATGGTTGTTGGTAAAAAGAATTTCTGCCCAAAGTATGTAAGTAGGTACTTACTTTGAATGAAGAATGTTGAACATACGAATTCCATCAGCTAATCCACAAATTTTGCAAAGATCGTCTTTGGACATTCTGTAATAGAAGACAGGCATGCATTTTTCGTTTGTACTTTTGCAAGTTGGTAATTGAGCCCACCTTAATAAATCGGACCCAGAAAACTGTGCAAATGTCTTTGCATACACACTAAGCCGGTGGTAGCTTAGCCATTGGCTCAATGACGATGGGCTGGAATCCTTTGTAATGTTCGGTACAAAGTCGTCCATCTCGACGCTAACTTGCGGCGGTGAGAGTACGTTTTGATCCATCAGCTTGCAGATGCTGTTTGTTGAAGAAACGTTGCTGATTGCAATTGGGTTGCTGCTTACGGCGGCAGCAACCGCCGCGGCCATCACTGCTGTCTTACTGGTGGGGGTCGTCGGTGCATTACAGAACGATGACATAATGTTCTCCAGTTTGTTGATCTGCACCGGTGAAGCCGGAGCAACCAGTAAAGGTGATATATTTCGTTTAATGCTAAAGAGTACATTATTGAAAAAGTCAATACAAAAGAACTACATCATAAAAACAAACTCACTGCTCAGGACTGTAGCTGCCAACAAGTGGTGTAAACATGGATTCGGTAGTAATATCTGTCAAAAATGTACATTCACAGCTCCGCTGATACTTGTCCTGCTCTGCAGGCGGTCGTTTAAGGATCTTCTCTCGATCCTGTTTGTGCTTGCGATCGGCTCCCTTCAATTTGAAAACCTGTGAAAAGCAAATAATTTATAAATAAGACAAAATCTACCTAATAAAATAAAATTAACCTTGATCTGACATGCTGCCGCATGCAAAGGCCTGACCGGACTGTCCAATCCATTAGTGCCGGTACCAGTGTTGTTTAATGCACTATCCAAATAAGTTTCAACCTGAATCCGGAACGGAACTCCTTTTTCGCCACCATGTTTCTTGGGCGTAAACTCTGTTGAAATACAGTTCACTTTAACGTAAACTCCAACCTCCTTCATGGGATCCCAGTAAATCTCCATTGTATTTAACAGATTGCTAATATTAGGTTGCACCTGAATCAATCCGTAGGAAAGTGGAATATCAACCTGATGGAACGAAACACATTAGCAAAGTTAGGGTGACAAACAGAGAATGGCAGCAAAAACTGACGTCTAAAATCCTTTCTCCTGGTCGAGACGTTTGCCAGAGCTGCATCTGTTCGCGCTCCATGTACTGCAGACGACGCTCATGGAAACAAATTTTTATAATACTTTTCAGTATTTTTCCACGGAAGGGCGAAAGGTCGCCCAGCTTTTTCAACTTGATCTCGTAGCTCTGACCTTGGTTTAGATAGGTGAGAGATTCTTCGTTATTCTTTGTGGCAATAGATGTTGCTGCTCCCAGTACGTATTGGAATCTGGAAGTGAATTGAAAAGCGATATGTTTCAAACATAATATTGACCTTGTGTTTTAATTAAAAGTTACCTATTGTCATCGCGTGTCTTTCCGGATCGCTCTATGCTGTCGCCTTGCTTGTTGAGATTTTCTAAAATAAAAAAATCAAATATATCATACTGTTTTTGTTTTCAGCAGCGTTTGGTAACTTTTCAATTTATTACTCGATGCAGACCCCATTATTGTTTGAATTTTAATTTGAAATTGCATGCAACTATGATTTGCAATCATGACCTAATTGGCTTTTGATTGAAACTTAATTAGAAAATAACTATGCGTCTCCTTTTCAGCAGAGTCAAAAGAGATGCTGAAATTACAAAAAACTATGCAACCCCTTTTCAACAAAATTGATGGTGACACCTAGTCTGAAAACAATCATTCATCTCTCCCTAAACAGCTTGGATGAAGCTGCTTCGTTTCAGAATTTTAAAAACTTGTATCATGGCTTGGTAAAGCAATTTATGACTGCATAGATAGAGCAACAAAATTCAAACGAAATGAAATCACCTTTCATTGTGTTTTCCGCTTGAACTTTTTCAGATTTTGCTCGTAGTTAGTGTAACCTACTCATAAGAGATATATAAAAGTATCGCAAAGAACAAACGGCGGAATGTACACCAAAGTCGCTTTTTACGCGGGGGATACGTGCCGCGTAAAAAAAACCTGCGTTAATTCTGCAATCCGAATGAAGATAAACCGAAATCCGAGCAAAAAAAAATACCGCGTAAATTCCGGAATCCGCGTAAAAAAAACGCGTAAATTCCGGAATCCGCGTAAAAAAACCGCGTAAATTCCGGAATTCGCGTAAAAAAACCGCGTAAAAAGCGACCTTAGTGTATGTGGGAAAGTTGAACATTTTACGAGCTATATGTTTGTTTTATTTGAAACCAACTTGAAATTTAGCAAATTTTAACCTTTTTTTAAAAAATAAAAACCACAGCTGGTCTCGAGATACGATGCTGGCCTAACAAACCAGTCGTCGTAGGTTCGAGTCTCGACTCGGGAGAAACTGTTAGTGTCAGTAGGATCGTAGCGCTAGCCCCGCAATTGTCCTGTACACTTAACGGTTGGCTGCAAAGTCTGTGTATAGTAAACAGAAGGCCAAGCTCCGAATCGGAATGTAGTACCAAGGCTTTGCTTTTTAATAACAAAAAAATGCGTTCATTAAGGCAGACAATGTGTGCAGCAGGGGAAGCGAAAAATCAGCGAACTGGAAATATGATACAGATTTGGAAAAATATACCGCATCCAGATGAGACTTGAACCCGCAATCTCCCTGTCTCCGGCATGGTGTTTTGATCAATGAAACTACTGGGACGGTGGTACTTTTCCACAATCTATATGCGTAACCCATTCCACTGCCGAGTTATTCTATTGCTCATCCCTAACTACACTACACACGCTGCTGTGCAAGTTATACCATGCTGGAGACAGGGAGATTGCGGGTTCAAGTCCCGTCTGGATGCGGTATATTTTTCCAAATCTGTATCATATATCCAGTTCGCTTATTTTCCGTTATCATTGTCATTCAAGACACTGTCTGCCTTAATGAATTTGAATGTTAACGGGTAAAAGTCGTTGTTTAAAATAGAAATTAGTTCGAAAAAATGTATACTGTTTGAAAACAGCAATTGGATTGAAAAAAAAAATGAAATTGTATTTTTCAATACATTTTTTGTTTTTGAAAAGAAAATATATGTTTCGGCATAAAATGCACAGGAACATTTTTTAATAATTTTCAAAAAAGGACGGCAAAAAAATGCAAATATTGTAATATTTCGGTAAACTTTGGTCTTGGGCGAACGATCAGCGGGTGCTCAAAAACCTTGATTCATTTTCGTGAGTCGCTTTATGTGACCGACTCGTGAGCCTTTCGCCCATCCCTAAATTACTGTCTATAACCAAAACAGCCATTAGCGCTGATCGCTGCCACATAATTCAATTACGCTGGTGCAGTTACAAATCTAACTGTCTTTCTTCTCGCTGTTGGTTCAATGATGTTTTCAAGAGACTTTAGTAATATAAGTAACTCGATCAGGTAATATTTTCATTGATTTAGTCAGTACTTAAATAATCAGTACTGATTGCTAATGGCACTGCTTCAACGATAATAGCCTTTTGAAAAAAACATTAATAATATGAGTACAACTCATTACGATACCAACACCGGTTGATACTTCATTAGTGTAGTGCTTAAGAGCCTCCTATGGTCAACACACATTCGTTATCCAGGTTTCAAACTTAATCTTAGAAGTTGTGCTTATTTCGCACAGCATTGGTGTGGTTTCGCTCCATCCAACTTTTGCGAGTAAGAATAAACGAATTTCAATTATGTAGCATTTTGAAGAGATTAATCGATTAGAACATTTATAAAAAATATTACAAAATTGTAAGTCCATTAGATATGGGATTATGTAAACTTGCAATTATTTTTAAATAGCTTTCCAAAAGTATTATAAATTTAGCTCTCAAACCATATGTTAAATTAAAATGTGATACCAATTACGTGATTCAAAGATTTGATAGGATACAGGGTTTTGGCGGTGGAGTTGCAATTATATTCCATCACCAAGTTAAACATCGTCCTCTTAAGTTTTAGTAAAGCGGGCAATGTATGCAGTTTGCGAGGATGCGAAAATGAACGGGAATAGAAGGTGTGACCTTTAGGCTTAGAAAAAATTTCCCTCGTCCAGACGGGACGTCCTCTTGCCCATATTTAGACGAAAGGTCCGTAGCATATTCACCATTCCAATGCACATGTTCATGTGTTCATAAAAATATCAAAGGTGATTTGCAAAAACTTATGTTTTTCATAATCACTGATTTTAACGCTAAACACCGATTCTGGAATAATTTTCTAAGTAATTCCAATGAAAAAATATTGCTTAATGTTGTTCCTCAGGATATTATTCCATTTTATCCCCAAATATGATCATCTTTCTATAGACCCTAAAGATATGAAAGTCACAATTAGAATAGATCTGCGAAATGAAATAGGTATTGATACCGCTTTAAAAGCATTAAAATGCACAATTTGTAATGCCAGAAACTATTCTGCTTCAAAAGCTCAAATGAAATATGATTTAATAGTTGAGCCGTTGAGAGAAAAAGTGGTACATGTGCCATTTTTACACTTTTTGGGTTTTTTGCATAAATTGATGCAGAACGCAATAATGTACCAGAATATCCAAATAAAACCGCGATCTGATAACCTAAACCAAAGTTATAGCCAACACAATTTTTGGTAATGAACATAATCACCATTTAGTTGAGAGCAAAAGTGGTACACGTCCAATCTGTGCATGTTAGATGAATTGTAAGTCGAGGATCTTAGGATATAAAACAATCATGTCTTCAGCAAAGTTGGTCAAGTGATTGACTACTTTCAGATAAAGATCTGTCTGCTTTGGAATTTTCTCACTACGTGGTGCTAGTGTATCCGTAACTTTTTTCTAACAGAAATCATTTTACCAATTTCAGTATAAACTCATATGCTGTTACCAAATACATAAACACTAGCGCCACGAAGAGACAGAATTCCGCAACAAACAGATCTTCATCTGAAAGTACTCAATCACTCGACCAACTTTGCTGAAGATACAAATGTTCTATGTCCTAAGACTAGACAGCTATAATGCATCCTTCATGCTCACACTGGACATGTACCACTTTTGCTCTCAACGTTTTCTGGTTGTCATTATTTTTCCCATAGAACAAAAGTGGTACATGTTTCTCCATTGAAGTTTGTGTAAGTTTCTCAACCAGAACTCGTTATGCTTTCATGTACCGTCTTTTGAAACCTTTCCAGCAATGATTTATGGCAGTTGTGTTGAAAAAAATTGTTGGAAATAATTTACTATTTGACTATTTTTGTTTACCGCATCTCCTGAAAAATTTACCTAATGGCACATGTACCACTTTTGCTCTCAACGGCTCAATTATTGGTCAACACAGGTGCACTCCAAAAGCTCAAACCGGAAAAAAAGAAATATTATAGCTATTCAACCATTCCTGTGAATTTTGGTGTCCCTAGCCACAATGAGTTTTCCCGTAAACATAACCTTGGAGCGACGAACCTGGCGTGCAATTACTATGCGAGCTCTCACGTGAATTGACGCGTTTTTGGCATTGACTAGAGGCGCCGAAATTCATAGGAATGGTTGAATAGCTACAATCATCCCTTTTTTCCGGTTTGAGTCTTTGGAATGCACTTTTTTTATTTTTTCGACCAGTGGAATTGACAAAAAAATTTAGTTTCTTACCGACGCTTGAGAAAAGTACGCAGGCGTCAACCAACAGCAACGCTCTCGTGACCCAGTTTTAAAAACTATTTATGAATATTCACAGAAAGAGGTAAAAAAAGAAGCTCAAACGCTTACTCAGCAGTTTGAGAGCGTTCATAATTCGAAATCCAAATTTTGTCAGTTCCATTGGTGATGAAGTCATTCGGCAATGTGATTTCTGCCCAGCAATTTTTGCTCGATGAAGTATTTGAAGCTAATTAAATGAGATTAGAACAATTATTAGAAATTTCAAAATATGAAAGCGCTTGCTATTTTTTACATTTCATTCAAACATCTTCCTAAAAGCAGAATGCAAGTCTCAGTAAAAATTTTCAATAACTGTTTCGAAACTGCATGTTTTTCTAAAGTCGGATTAGAATCCAGCTGAGATTTCGAGTAATTATTAATGTTAACAGGAAGATGTCAGATATCGATGAGAATTCAATTTTTGCAGATGAACAGTATGGATTTCGGACATCCAACAACTCATGAACCCAGAATTACTGATACGAGATAATAATACTACTGAGCTACTCTTCCAGACATAGAAACTAACATTCAATTTTCCATGATGATGATCATCCATCCCGCCACATACCCCTACAAAGGTTGAAGCTGAACGATTTATCTATAAATAGGGTTTGAATTATTTCGTTGAAAATTCGACTAAAGTATTACTGAAATGTAAATATAGGTTTTAAAATTTCAGTAGAAATTATTATGCTATTCATGAATATTGGCTGAATATCGCACTGAATAACGCTCTCACACTTCAGGCATAAGAGTGAGCGTCGCACTATTCGGCAAACTTGTAGTACTACTTAGGGACTAGCAGTTTGTCATAGGGGAACTGCTCCATTATTCATCTCATTAAGCCGATATTCACGAAGAATGCACGGATTAAACACCAAATTTCCACGAAATCATTGAACAAATGAACAGAATACGCTTACGTGCTCTTATGGAATCGTTCAGCATTGTATATTTAGTAAACTTAGTTATATTTATCCTGAATTTTGTAAAACAAACCATTCTTCACAACGCTTCCATATCCATCTCAAAACTTGAATCGCTGCTCAATTATTCATCTCACGACGCCCCCATATTCATCACACTGTCAATCATGAATGAATCACATTATTATGAAAGAACGTAGCCGCAGCCCGTCGAAGTAGGTTACCTAGATATCCGCTGCAGTTGTTTACGTGCAAAATTGGTAACCTAGGTAACCAGTACAGTGCTGTAGATTTATGTCAATTATGTCGGAATAATTCCATATTTTCAGTATGATTTTTTCGTATTAACAGAAACTGATTTGGAAACTTTTGATTTTCTTCAACGCCATGAAAACAATTGAAAATACATACAGTTAAAATTTAGGAATTGTTGAAATTCATCTCATATATTTCTGCTAATTCAAGCTTGTTTTAGGAAGTTTGAGGTGAACATTTCAAAGAATAAAGTATACTTAGTGTAGTGAGTGATTTTGTTTAGTGAATAAAATAAAAAGTGGTCCACTAGTGATGAAAAAAACTTTGGTTGGTTGCTGACCGAGTCCCGTTGTAGCCGTAAAGAACAATGCTCGGATTTTGTTTTCTGAGGTAGGTGATTGAATTAAATGAGTTTTCGAGTGCATATGCCCGACTATAATATCGAATTTAGTGCTTTTAAGTGAGTTTTTGAGGATTATACTTTATCAGGAATCTAAAGTGAACTAAGAAGAATCCATTCTATGGATTAGCAGATTGGTTTAAGAAGAAAATATGTGTTTTCCCTGTTTTCAATTGTGTTTTCATGTTTCATGAGATGAATATATGGGCTGAGATGAATAATGGAGCAGTTCCCCTACATCGTTTCTCAAAATTTTACTTGTGGAGTGAGCTATCGGCAAAACGAAACGGCAATAATTTATAACGTTTTCGAAATAATATGAAAAGTGTTCGAAAATATTTTCAGAATCACGAAAAAATATTCACAAATATCTAATTTTTCAAGCCCAAACCAAACACCATGCAAGTAAAGCCCAGCACGCGAAACAGAAAATCGCTTGAAGTCTCAGAAGTACACTGCTGATTCGTTTATGATACATTTTTGCGTCCGTTCATGGTACAAATTTGATGATCAGAGAAAATAATATATTTATATGAATTCACATCGGAATTATTTCCGATAAATGTATTTTATTTGTGACTAAGGGGAAACCCTACTGTGGAAAGTTGAAAAATAATAAATTTTTGTGATATTTTTTTTTGATGTTTAGAAAAATGTGAAGTGTTCGGATATTTTGGCCATTGATTCAGGTATATTTGAAGATGTATTTTGCGTGTCGTGGACTCTATTTAATTAAATATTACGCTGTTGACAGCGTTTTCTACGAAACCATGTTTTTTTAACTGGTGGTAAATTTTTCTCAGCATCTACTGAACCGATCTGGCTGAAATTTTTTAACAGCTTGTAAAAATGAATTACCTAACTTGTTACATAGTTGTTTTTCGATATCTAAATTTTTCAATGTTTTGTGAATTTTTAAGTAATGATTTTTCATGAAAAATTTTTTGGAAAAAACGTAACAAGTTAGATAATAATTTCAGCCAAATCCAAAGCCAAATCTATTGAAGATGCTGAGAAAAACGTACCACCAGTTGAAAAACATAGTTCCGCGGGAAACGCTGCAAATAGCGTAATACTCACTTCATTTGTATCCAGAACATGCAAAATATATCTCCAAATATACCTTAATCAATAGCCAAAATACCCGAACACATCACTTTACTCTAAATATCCGAAAATAGAATACGAAAATGTATAATTTTTCCATCTTTCAGAGTAGGGCCCCCCGTTAAATGTAATATGGTGAAAATGTGTCAGAAAAGTGATGTACCATGAAAATAGTCTAAATTGGTCCGATCATGATCGGTTATAAGAAAAATGAGTCATGAAATCAGTTATACGAAAAAAAAACGAAATGATTTTACCTCCAGATATGAACTTTTTCAAAAACTATTTACTTGATTCACACAGGTAAAAATATTAAGAGCTATAGAGCTGCACAAAACTAGCACAGAATTTTCATGACCTTCAGTCAGACTAACAACAACTACTTTATGATTTTTCTCTGTGCATTCAAAAAACAATTTTAATTTCAATTGTAAAAGAATCCAATTCTATCGGAAACCCGCGCGCGAGGCTCAAACTTAGTCACATTCTATTATTTTGCTCAAAGCCACAACAACAACATCATCACTACCGTGACGACCATGGTAGTTCTTATTAGTACATGTTAAAAAAGATCTAATATAAAATATGAATAAAGTTTTACAACAAAATCAGATCCGTTCGTAAAACCTTCGTCACTTTAAAACAATCAATAAGTAAATAGGTTCCAAAAATTAATAGTTCATCCAAAATAAATCCGTTGTTTAAACTTCGTAAGATAATCTCGCGTCATTCTCATAAAACTTCTAATTTTCGTTCTGAACAGCAAAAATTTTCACGTGTGAAATACATTGTCTCTTGAACTCCGTAAGTGTCGGTGCACGTTTAACATATCTTGGCATCGAATTGAAAAAAATATACCTTTATAAAATAATGCATTCTATGAAGTACTAGAAAAAAAGGTGTTTCATGGCATCCGCGCTTCTAGTGTTATATCTATGAAAATCACGTCCTTTTTCAATTATATCACACAAATATTGAGGTAGCAAACCATTAAGGTGAACTCTTTCTCCTCTTTATGCTAGAGTATTTCGTTTTGCTTATAAATTTTTATTTCTGTTCTAAATGGCGTCGGAACAAGAAGCATTGCGCAAGCGCGTTGTTCTAACAAAACTGCATAAAAATCTTGACAAAAAGATCGCGGTAAACCATTTTAAAAGCGAAAACCTTAGGAATAATTCACCAGGTAGGTAGTGGAAGACCGGCCAAAGTAATGAACAAAAAAGGACTTCGTTTTTCTCGTCTAAATCATGGTTCACGTCTAGTGGTTTGGGTTCAATTAAGATGTGTACTATAATATTACGAGAAAATTATGATTCTATTTCTTTGAAAACGTCATGCCGATAGAAGGCATGTGTTTTGGCCAGATAAAGCATTATCACATTACGCCAAAAAATACAAACGTTTCTCAACAACCACTCGACCCCATTTGTACTTAAAATACGCAACCCAACCCAAATTTATCTTAGTGTCGTCCAATCGAAGATTTTTTTGGGATTTTGAGTTCCTTGAAGTACAAAAATAACTAAAAAGCAACAATCTGCTAGCATCAAGAGATGCATTCGAAAAGTCGACGGAAAGGCCGTACATCGCTCTTTTTTCGGCATCATGTAAAAGCTTATAAAGCAGTTTTTCTTTTTTTAATAGCATAGCAAAAAAACGAAAATTTTAGCTATCACCCGCTACTTGCATAAGCAAGAAATTTTTTCCAATGCTTCTAAAACTCCATTGATCATGTTTTCTTCTAAAACCCTACGAATGGAAAGGGAATTGTATCATAGGTGAACCAATAGCAGGACGGCCACCCATGACAAAATAATCAAACTTAAGTTTTCCACGAGAACGAAAAATTTATTAAACAAAAAAGTGTACTCTAGATTACAAAAGTAAAGAACAACCTTTTCTCATGTATGCGATAACTTATATTATAATAAAACAGAAAATGGATTTCTGATGTCATAATACATAATTTCATAATAATAATTTAACCTCGAAACTGGAATTGCCCAACAAAGATGCCAATCGTACACCATCGTGTGTCTGTGATAATTCAACATGGAACGTACTCTGGAGTGACGGGTTAGCAAGGAGCTTCCAATAAATTACAGGTTGAAATTTTGCTGAATAATCCATCCAAACAGTCATGCATATAAATACAGTTTGTCAGAAAACTCTCCAATTTTATTCGGGATCATAACTGGGGAACCCATTTTAGTGATAATTTAGTACCGAACCAGTTTAAATTTGTACCGTAATTTTGTACCGAACCAGCTAAAGATGCTACCTATTAACCTATTTTGGTATTTTCAATACACCTTCAAACCTCCAATGAAGTTATTGTTATGCCTCCCGTTTCTATACACTGAAATCTTTAAATCTATACTTGAAGCACCCTGAGATGTTCGTTGATCTAAGCATTGGAATAGGAAATCGAACGATTTGGCTCCCAATAAATAAAGCGTGTACAAGGCCTCCAAAAGTGAGCTGATGTGTTGAATGGTAAAATGTTATCCGTGAATTTTGTTCAAATTTACCCCTACATATAAGAATGCTCACAACAACAACCGCAAGAGACCAAAGCGTCTTGCCCGAACGAGACAGGTTCGCGCATTCAAGTTCGTTTTTTGTCCGCATGTTTCATTTTTTGTTCCAATGATGATACCCACTGTAAATCCCCTTACGATGAATTCACTAACCTGCGCTATCAAAACGGTTACTGTGCATAAAGTTTTGCAATCCACCGATAGTGCTCATGGTAACATGTGCCCCAGTGGCAACTCCCCCCACGAGCGTTTGCTCATTACCGACAGAGGATTGCTGTTGGGTTCCATTGGTACTACCAGTGTTACCTAAATTTTGCTGTGCGCTAGCTTGACTGTGATGTTGCTGTTGTTGTTGTTGTTGTTGCTGCTGTGAATGATGATGTTGATCTTGGTTCTGTAACTGCTGATGTTGGTGGTGGTGATGCTGCTGTTGCTGTTGTTGTTGTTGATTAATCGAGCTAGTCGTGTCTGAGTTTTTTGTGCTTTTGATTACTTCGTGAACAATTTTCTGGGGAGGTGATGGTAATTCTTGCTTGAAAACAGGGAAGTTTAATAACGAATCGCTGAAAAAATAAATCAAACTATTACTAACTGATGTAAAATATATGCTGCTATGTTGTACCCACCTCATATATCCGTTATTAGACAATTCATTGCTCAAATCAAGATCTAATTCTTCTGGCCATCGAATTGCACCTGAAATTAAGAAAATTCCGATTAGATTATGGCTGTTCAAGTTTTATATTTAGCTGCAATCACTTAGATCATTTACAGTATTGCTTGTGTTTGCGTTAAAACATTTCAGCTTTTTACGCAAAAAGTCTTTCTCCATGGTTTCTTCAATGCCGTAGCCATCACTCATTTCCGAAACCTGTTTAGCTAAATTTATTCAAAACGGACTGACTTCTATTCGTGACAAACTAGCGCGTGGGCATATTGTTATCAGGCGACCTGTAGAGCTGAGATTCCCCGATCGTCGCATAACAGATCAGATTTTAAATAATGCCTGAGGCGTAAACAATCCGACAAACAGGATTTGTTATACTAGTTGAATGCCATTCAAGCAAACAAGTTTTTTATTCATCGGAGCGCTGCTACAGTAAGGGGCCGCGATAACAGCCAGTGAACTTGATCCCGCTGCGTATACTGATGTTCCTCGTGGTTTTGAAGTGGACTGGAAAGCGCGTGTCCTACGTCACCGTTAGAAATCGGCAGCGTAGTGGTTGGCTGCGAATGTCGATTGGCTGTGCTTCACTAGCCAAATGAGTCAAAATCGGTTAAACAGAATACACTAGTCGCTCACTTCAACATCTTCACTCGTCGCAAATGATTAAGTAAACAGGCGAGCCAGCTAACAAGACCACAAATGTAGATTCTCGAAACCAAATCAACAAGCTGACTGATATCAGACGAGACGGATTCCGCCAGCAGCCAGAGCCAGTGCTGCAAGCAACTGAGTTTTGTTTGTGGAAACGGTTATCTCGAAAAATTTACACGTCGTAATTATTAAATAAATCAAAAACATTTTGTCACACCACCACCAGCATGGAGGTTGCTTTCGAAACGACTGCTGGGTGTGTGTAGAAGTTGCTTCTTCATGAGTGATAGCAACAAGCGCAGGATTTTAGCACATCTCACTGAGGTGAATCTGACGATTGTATTCATAAAGAGCTGCACTGCTAATAGCACGACGATGTAGTGACGAATGTATTGAACTATTTTTATTTCGACGAGGTAATACTTTTGCTTTCTATGGACTTTCTAAAGGATTCGGCAAGAAATATTTCGCGATTTACTCGGATGTCAACTTTGATAACCGGTATGGTGCGTTTTGAACCTATCGTCGATCGTGATATTATAATGAACATGAACATCAACAGTATCGTCTGATATTCACCAAGCGGATGTTCTTTGAATCAAGATTTTCAGTGCTTTCGCTGACGCAGAAATTCATCCAGCGATATTTTTATAACTATTTTTAAAATCATAATACAAAGAGACATTAGATACCTGCGAAAGTTACCTAAATATCACCTACACGTGAGTAGTTCATTTTTAAAACCGAGCCGATTGGTATATGTGATGTTGGTTCGAAAGCCTGCATCGGAAATATGACTTGGACCTAAATAATAGGCTTTCGACCGCGGGGCATTGTATTAATATGTTGCCTTGACACAGCACAATAAAAAAACCAGCAGATGTTTGTCATACAAAAATGGTTACTCCTTGCACGTCCGTATTTCTGTTTATAATCTATTACATTGTTGTCATTTATATTCCGTACAGAAATTATACCTTCAATGTTGCGACATAGAACGCGCCCTATGTGTTACGTGTCATGGAAAGTAAACGTATTAATAGTACATACATATAGCACTTGATTGGATATTATATAAAATAACTTCGTTGCATAGATTTCAATTCATAATTACCATCGTTATCCAAAATTCGCACACTAATCTCTGTATTCAACACTGAGCTCCTCGTCAAGCATGTCGTAGAAAATTATAGAGTACAACTAATGAGTACGCTTGACCATAATCAGTGACCGAGCATGATCCGGTAGCTATGACAGTTGAATGTTCATAAACTGAGCAGCCGTTCAACATATGCTGACCTGGTTTAGCAAAACAAATCTAACTAACGACACAGCTAGTTCAAACTGATTGGAAAAACTAGTTCCAATTTAAGATTAAAACCCTCTAGTTATTATTCCTTATAAACTTCGTTATTCTGGGTTAAAATATATTCAACTATTCCAATTAAGTTTTGCATATATTTCGACTGTTCTCAAAACTGCATCTGAAATTCTCATAGATTCACTCTAGATTCAAAACGTACCTATTTCTTGAAAAGCACAACTACGCATTTTTTGTAGAGAATTTCACCAGCAATTTGAATTTTTTTAAACTTTTTCACGCTAAAAATTTTGATGATATTGTTTCACGTGAAATAAATCAGTGGAAATCCCAAATCGCAGAATGTTCTCAGAATGTAATGACACGCTTCGAGCTGATTCATTCAAAGTTCATTAGAATTGCATCTTGTTATTTACATTCAAACGACAAAGTTAGCGCGTAAAAATGAAACGTTTCACGTGTTTATCACGACTTCACGACGGAAAAAAATCGCTTGAAAACGTTGTATGCACAAGCAGTTCTCTGATCCAGGCCGGGCTGCCAAAAATTTGAAATTTTTGCAAAATTCAATTTAAAAATTTGGCGGTCATTCCGTGATAAACTTCCATCTTTTGATTGAAGTTCGTGAGATATGCTATTCAAAGTTGCTAAATGCACAGTTGGCGAAATGACATTCTTGCGAGACAACGCAAACGAACGTGTGGCAAAAAGTGGCTTACTATCAATTCCTAGAAGTTGTTTTTGTTCTTGCGCTTAATCAGACAACTGACTCAAACAACATTTAAACGGCTTAACGACACCGTTGGTCCTAGAGATATTATAAAAATTGACTAGAAAAAGAAAAATGTTGGTGTGGGAGGCTTTTTATTTGAATGCTGCTACAAAAAATAAGAAAAGCAAAAAACCCTAAATTACTCAACATATCGATTAAGCTCTAGCTGAATAAAAGATTACTCAGTTTGTATTGTAGTAAAACAGTTGGGAACACCAAAACCTATGACGATCATGCTGATATAAGATTAATGATCAAGACTTAAAAAAATAACAACAACCGAAAAGAACTCCCAAGCGTAAAACCAAGGGCTTGAAAGCTATACGACACAATTTTCGCCAAAAATAAACACCCGACGCTGATAGATGACGTGTGTCTATACGTAAAATTGGTTCATAAACTATTGGGAGCATTTCAAAATTACACTGTTCGAGAGAAAGAAAGATGTCGACAGTGAATGCATACCTTCCTCAGAAGGTTGTTTATCATGTTCAATCATTATATAGGCTACAACAAGAATTTTAAAGCTGTAATTTTTTGTTTTGTATTACAACCAACTATGAAATCTACTCTACAAAACCATTGGAATACAACCAAAATCGTAAAATTCAATTTGATTGTCAATATATTACTTTGGTACTTCTTCCACCAGCTGATGTTGTGGAAAATTTTGGACAAACTTCACGAAGATTTTAAAAATTCCTGCAAATAACTCTATACATAATCTTTTCAGGATGGGATAGAATAGATTTTTAGGCATTTTTATTATTTGAAAACAAATAGATGTCCCGTTCAATCAGGGAATTATTAAAAGATTGTTGTTTACTCAGAAAAAAGAAGCGAAAAAGAATAAAGAGCAAGATCGCGCCAATTCACCGATGGTCGAATATCGACCATTTTTGATTTGAATGAAACTTTGCACACGTATTTGGCTTAGCAAACTGAGCATTTTTCACAGGTGCAGAGATTTTTTACACCCATGAGTTACATTCTAAAAGGGCGTATGCCTTTTGGCATAGGTTTTATTCGAAGCATTGTAGCCCAGAAACCGTTGGTTGTATAGAAAAACTGTCTGAGAATGATTTGTAGGGAATTAAAAATGCACCATAAAAAAAATATACACTGTACAAAAAAAAAAATTTTTTACCAAAAAAAATTAAAAATAAACATTAAATTTTACTTTAAAAAAAAAAGAGTTGAATTTTTTTCTTATTTTTTTTTTAAAGAAACTTGACGTTAATACGCAACTTTTGAAAAAAAGTCCAGGATGGAGAAATGAAAAATAATTTTTTTATGGTAGATTAAGTTTTTCATAAAAATTCTAATTCAAACATTTTTCAAAATATTTGTATTCTGATGATTTTAAAAGATGCAGAGAGTCATTTCGAATCAAAAAGCTCTTGGTAGTAAACATTCTAAACGCATTGGTTTTCGAGTTATTTTAAATTTAAGCTCGATAAATTAATTATATTTCGGAAAATACACGTTTTTCTTAATTTGTCCATGGTTCTCCAGTAAAAACCTTACGTTAATTGGAATGCTTGATCAAAAATATACAATTCATTCTTCGACAACAAAACGATTGGATAAATAACTCAAGCGCTAAAACTTAGCCTACCTACACGTTCCCCCTTGCCGAATGTTTTATAAAAAAATGTTTGTCGTGCAACACTACCTACTTGTTTACTAATACTAACTGTTTTTAAAGTACGCAACCAATAACTACTGGGTTACTTATAATATCTGTTTTCGTATATAAATACGATTGCACTACTCCAGATGTGTTTGTAACAGTTTGCATTTTATGAAGATGAATAATGTGAAAATGGAATACACCAAGCCCAAATGCTGTAAACCCTTTCCTGGTCATCGGTGCTCATCAAGCTTACGCAAATTAAACGAAAACGTTATTGCAAGATTAAAAACATTGAACAGTCAAGCTCATTTTAATACGTCTTTATCAATTTGTGATTCGTTTAGTTATTTGAATGATAGTGAAGCCACCATTCATCCCTTCGTTGTTTACTATACAGAATCTGGAACACTTAAGAATACCAGCTTCATCATAATATCGGAAGTGCTCCATCATGATACTGTTGCGGTTCAGGTGTTCATTGCCAAATGAATGAGTTGAAAAAAGCGATATTAATGTCTGATGGAGCTGCCTCCCAATACAAAAATAGAAAAGACTTTGCAAGTTCAAAACAAAATATAACGTCGATGCAGAGTGGCATTTTTTTGCGACATCTCATGTTAAAGGCCCATGCGATGCAATTGGTGGCATATTAAAACGAATGGCAGGAAATGCAAGTTTAGCTAAAGAACATGAACATTCCATTACAAGCGCAAAAGAATTGTATGATTGGTCTAATCAGAAAAGTAATAAAAATTCATCAAAAATGTCATTTAGTTGGGTATAATATGAAGAATATGAACAAGAAGTAACAGAATGGAGAAATATTTTCAAAAAATCTATAAAAATAGCTGCCACACAAAAGTATTACTCTTTTGTTTCGATTTCAGAAAATAAGATACAAACGAAGCTGTTTTCAAAAGATGACGAATCATTTACTTATGATGTATATGAAATATAAGGTGAAACTAGTTCTGTAAAGTATCTATGTCATAAAAAAATATGTTCTTAAGATAATAAAACTCGAAAATAAATATTTGATTCTTATATATATTTTTTCACTTAAAACATTTAACTCTTTTCTTGAGAACCGTTCGCCCAATCGTTTTGTTGTCAAAAAATGAATTGTATATTTTTGATCAAGCATTCCAATGAACGTAAGGTTTTTGCTGGAGAACCATGGACAAATTAAGAAAAACGTGTATTTTCCCAACTAATTATAATTTTTCGAGCTTAAATTAGAAATAACTCGAAAACCAATGCCTTTAGAATGTTAACTACCAAGAGCTTTTTGATTTAAAATGACTCTCTGCATCTTTTAAAATCATCAGAATACAAATATTTTGAAAAATGTTTAAATTAGAATTTTCATTAAAAAATTAATCTACCATACAAAAATTATTTTTCATTTTTCCATCCTGGATTTTTTTTTTAAAAGTAGCGTATTAACGTCAAGTTTCTTAAAAAAAAAATAAGAAAAAAATTCGACTCTTTTTTTTTAAATTGAAATTTAATGTTTATTCTTAATTTTTTTTGGTTTTTGTACAGTGTATATTTTTTTATGGTGCATTTTTAATTCCCTACAACTCATTCTCAGACAGTTTTTCTATACAACCAACGGTTTCTGGGCTACAATGCTTCGAATAAAACCTATGCCAAAAGGCATACGCCCTTTTAGAATGTAACTCATGGGTGTAAAAAATCTCTGCACCTGTGAAAAATGCTCAGTATGCTAAGCCAAATACGTGTGCAAAGTTTCATTCAAATAAAAAATGGTCGATTTTACATTTACAGGCGATTTGAAATGATTCTGCATTATTTGGTTGATTTGTGTAACTCATGACCTATTTTTGTTAACAGTATTTTTGGTTACGTTTTCTTTCAAGTAGTGTATCATAACATCGAAATTATTTCATTGCAAATTTGTGAAAAGATGGGCCAAATAAAGTATTACAAGTTTACTGCTCGCTCAGGAGACGTCAAAGGTTTCAGGGCGGTAGGATGTCATTTGGCCACAATTTTTTACATTCATAAGTCGCTACAGTAAGGTTCTAAGCAACGGAACCCGTGGAGGTCCGCGGTTTGCACGTACGCTAAACGTGATCAAATTAGTCCACGCAAAGATTCCTCTCAGCCCGGTACATTTATCAGGAAACTTGTCAAGGAAGCCAACATTTTTGTTAAATGGATGCGAAGAATCATCACAGAAGACTCCAAGCATCTTCCAATGCTAGAATGGATAAAGGAGTTACATGTGACTTTTTTGAGGGATTGCTTTTTTGTTGAAGAAGGAAAAAATAAATCTCTAGAAATCATCCCGATTCCGGAAATATCGTCTTGAGTGGTGTTCTGCCATGTTTTTTGTTAGAAACCGGAAGTCGCCATTTTGATATTCAAAATGGCTGCTAAGGTCGTTTTCAGGTCTCTGGACATCATACCGATCGCTAGAGTACTCATATAAGGTGGTTTATTTTTATTTTGGCTGTTTCACAGAAATCGGAAGTCACCATCTCGAAATTCAAAAGGGGTGGTATTTGGTCATTTTTGGTTCATTTCTAGATACCGAAAGTTGCCATTTTCAATTCAAAATGGCCTCTGGGGTCGTTTACTGGTCTCTGGCATTATTTTGATTCCGAAACTACTCATATGACGTGTTATTTGGTCAATTTGAGCTGTTTTTCAAAAACTGTAAGTGGCCATCTTGAATTTTAAAACGGCGTCTGAAATTGATTTCTTGCATCTGGGCTTTATTCCGATTCCTGAAATACCTATATTCGATGGTATTCTGCCAATTTTATTTCATTTCCAGAAACCGGTAGTCGCCATTTTGATATTGAAAATATAATATGGTCGTTTGCAGGTCTCTGAACATCATCCCGGTTTCGGAAGTACTCACATGAGGTATCAGTTATATTTATACCAATAACATTATTGAATATTCAAAGAAAACCTCAGTTTCGGAACATATCTCCAAAAAACCGGATTTCCAGGAACGAGAAAATTTTTTCGGGGCACTATTGGTACTGATTTCAAAGTAGATATGTTGCTGAATCTTCTGAGGATGTAATCCATAATAATGAAGATCACATCAAGTACCTTTGTTTGAAAGAACCTAATGAAGATATTTGCTTAAAGTAGTTGGAAGTGGGATTAAAAGAAATGCCATAAATTTTCGCATTTTTGCTGTCGCACCCTGTAGTTGTGAAAAAAATCGGAATTATATTTTATTCCGGAAACCCAGCAACACCAAAAAGTTAAAGTACCTTAACAATGATGGGCTTAAATCCGTATGTTTGAAAGTAAAAACTATCTTAAAAATAAACAAAACAACAATAACAAAAAACATGTTTTAGTATTTTTTCATCCTCTCTTATAGTCGATATCCTTTTTCGTATTTCTTTTTTTCGACATTTTGAGCACGATTTATAAAATTCTGAGGACCGTCGTATGCATTTGCAACATAGAAATACATCGACGATTTTCTCAATAAGATAGGTTTGATACCCATCCACTTCTATTGATATCTATCACACTGTACTGACGTATGGGCAACACACACTGCCATATCATGCTGTTGATTAGAAGGAGAAATAGAATTGGTATACATAGAAAACCTCCTACATTAATTAAATGCTCATTCAAGTCATTGAACTATGGCTACGCAGTAAAACCATTTATCTTGATGTCAGCTGTGGAATTTCCCGAAATTAGATAGTTACGTTCAATAAACAGTATTGTTGTCTGCATATACTCGCAGCTCTGTCGCCGGTCCTACGCTGTTTTATCTTACATACATTCGCAACTATACACAGCGATATACATTTTTTTTTCAATACTTATTAAACCTAGGACGAGTCCCCATGGGTTTTGTGCGTTTTGTCAGTCGGTTCATAGTATAGAAGCACATAGTATATAAGCATATATTTTCATTAGATCGATAAAGTCCTTTCTGACTAACGGACCATTGGATTGAAAGGAAACCCACGAAAAAGGATAACTAGCGAAAGCGCGCTTTCGATGTCGGGGTATTAGCGTTTGGCATTTGGGCGGTACTCCGACGGCTGATTCAGATTCCGAGAATCCAGAGGTTTTAATGACACCTAATGTACACTATATTATGAAAATGAGATTTGCTTGATTGCTCCAAACCATCCAACCTAAAAGTCATCATTTACATAAGGACACTTCGTCTACAAGTTCAAGGTCAAATCGGTAAAGCAGTCATTAACCTTTGTTCTCTTATGTTTCAAAGCTTTTCGTTTGGAATAATGTTTTCATTCTACATTTGTACTCACGCATTGAGCTTTGATTAATGTGAAAGAACATCCAAACAGTTTTAAGCACTGTCTCTTTCATACAGCTGTGGTATGAAAAACATCTGTGTATCATCATCGAGCAACAAATATCGTTGATGTAAAACAAGTTTGACCAGCTCCTTCTCATCGGCAGAAAAACCCCGCTTTTTCGTTGTTGTCGTTGTTTTTGTTGCTAGTAAAATAACAGGGTCTGCAAGGCAAAATAATTGGTGCGTGAATGCAAAAACATCACATGACTTGCGTGACTGTGTATATGCAAAAAAAACTAATTTCGACAAAGTAATTGATGATGGGAACGAATCATTTGTCCATATACGAGAAGGATCGACAACCGGTAGATTGACATTTTTGTATGAAAAACGAAAAATGACATGTTTGAATTTTGGATATCAAGAAATTATTTCGGGTATGTAGGCATTTCTCTCCAGTTTGGGAGTAGCTAAACCAACCACTCTAGACGAAAAGAATAAGTTGCTAGTTGATTATAAAAGAATACAAGTTTCAAAACGGTTAGAAAAGAACATGCTCGTAATAAAGGTTTTCATACATCTCAAATATCCCAGCGAGTACTACTGCTATGATGGAATTATTTAATAAATTTGTGGTCTTTTACAGTGTTCACTATCATGGTCCCAATAAACGACTACAAAAAATATATAACCGACCCAATCGAATCCACACTAACGCTTCAGGATGAGCTCATATGCATGTTCCTTATGTACCATCGTTATTTACTTACTCACGTTTCACTCACCAATCTGGTACAGAGTTCAAGGGTGTGGAACTACCTTTAGTTTAAGGACTTATTGATAGCAGATGACCATAGCTCAAGTCGTTCATCTCCACCAGAAAAAAAAACTTCAAAGAAATTAACCCAGAAATGTTTACTCAACTTCCAAAGATTTGATGCATTCCAGATGGCTACGTAAAATTTATTTAAGCACTTCTGAATCGATTTCGATTGGCAATCAATTTGTTGCTGATCTGTACGCCACTTGCAATCCATTTCTGCTTCCAGTTAAATATAAAACAGTTCAAGAAGTATAAATAGGATCTGTTTTCACGAATATTTTGCAATTATCAAACGTTTAGGACAGTTGTCAATTTTGTTTCGTCTTTGGGGAGAATCTTATCAAGCAACGCGCTATAATCCAGTATGTAATCCCTCAATAGCAACAAGCAGTTGCCAACAAAACAGTATTTATCTTACCTTTACGTCTAACCTCGCGGTCCTTCTCAGTAGCTGCAATCTTAGGTTCGGAACTATCATTTTCCTCCTCCTGTTGCGCAGTAGTGGCCCACTCGATGCGCCGTTTGCGCGTCGGTATGACTGTGAATGGGGCGCCATCCTGCTGCACGGATACAGCCGCTGCCGCTGCCGCCGCCGCTGCTGCTGCTGCCGCCACTGCCGCCACGGTGGTTGTGGTAGTTGCATTAGTGTTCGATGCATTGCTAGCGGCAACAAGCTCCGATTGCATCTTGCTATATTCAACGGGCCAAGCTTCCTTGGAGTCTGGAGGAGAATCGACGAAGTTATTGCGATAGTCCTGGAAATTGTTCGGGGATCCACTGTACGTGTCGTCACTTTCCAAATTGTAGTTTTGGGAAATCTGTTGGGGTTAACATTACAAATAGCATTTCTTAGTAAATCACATCTTTAATCATGAGTGTTTGATGCAAGTCGGTTCGATGTAAAATTGAAACAAAAATGAATATTGGTAACACAGAAATATTCTTGAGCAAAGTAAAATGTTTTTTTTTTCAAAAGGAGTTTGTTTGTATCTTAAGTATCTCATAATAAACATCAATTGATTAGTTTGTGTAACCAATCACAAATGCTGACTTCTTATCACTGTTAATTATTGTTTTTAATTTTAATTGATAGGATTTGTTTGCATTCGCAATTAGGACTCATCATTCGTATGGTTTTAAACCTACTTGTCAAGGAAAAGGAGATAATTAAGAACTATAAAGAGATCTTATTGTAGCAATTGAGGATTGCAACGATTTTCGTTGAAAGATGGTAATCATTTTTTGACACAGCTTCAAATGTTTCGATTCCAGTAAGTCTATGTAATTCTTGCAAACCAAACCAAGGATGACGCTTCAAAACCATCTTACTCTGAATCTTTAAATGCATTTTCTTCTTTGTTGAACAGTATCTTGTCCAAAAGGGAACAGTATAAAGCAAAGCTGGTCTGAAAATTTATGTGTAAATCAAAACTTTATTATTTAGGCAAAGTCCAGAATAACTGCTATTGAGAGGATATAAAAATCTCGTATATTTGATGCACTTTGCCTGTATGCTCTCAATGTTCTTATTGTAAATAAATTTTTTATCGCAAATTAGACCAAAGTACTTAACATTGACAGACCAATTTAGAATAACTCCATTCATCTTGATAAAAAACAAAAAAACGTTAGTTTTTGACACATATTTTTGATTTTTATTCAGTAGAGGATTCCTGATTAAATTAGTTTTTTTTATATCAAAAATGTAATATCCTGTTATTAAAATAAGGTACACTAACACCAAATTTGTTTATGTTTGTTTCATATTTGTTGAAATCATCGTCTAAAAACAGGAAACTTTGCATCAAAATTTGACATGTTAGATTAAACTGACCTTCATTAGATGAACTTGAAAATATTTGTTTTTCAATAGGAAAAACGGCTAGAGTAGACAATGTTATTGTTAGAGTTATTCAAGATTGCTTCAATGTCATTGGTCAAACTTTGCTGGACCTTGGTTATGAATCATTGCAAACTGGGCACGTGCCTAAAGTATGGAAAGAATCGTTGGTTGTTTCGGTTCAAAAGCTTGCTGGAGCGATTAGAACCGAAGAGTTTCGTCCCATCAACATGTTACACACATTAGAAAAGATATATGACCTATTTGTTAAAGGCCAGCTGTTAGAATATTTAAATAGTAACTCGTTTTTAATTTCGAAACAATCTGGCTACCGGGAAGGCCATGTGTTGTATTTGGTGCTTACAAAACGGAAAGATAACTTAGAGAATAGAAACACAATAGTTGCTATATTTTTGGATCTGAAAGGCGCTTTTGATACAATTTCCAGGCCCTTGTTGTTAAACACTAATTGTGCTTTGGAATTTCGATTACTGCATTCAAATGGTTTGTAAGCTATTTGTCTGACAGAACTCAATGGACTGTTTTTAATGACTCTGTATCTAGTTCTGTGGATAATGATCTTGGAGTTTCCCAGGGAAGCGTATTAGGGCCCCTTTTGTTATGTATATAAATGACATACGACGAGTTTTACGTTTTTGTGATTTTAAACTTTGTACCAATGACACCGTGTTTTTCACTGCAGCTAAGAATGTAGAATACGCAGTTTCACACTTGAATGAAAATTTACGTTCTTCAAGCAGATAGTATAAGCAATTGAAATTGAATGTCGATAAAACTGAATTTATGATTTTCTCGCGCACCGTGGTAAATGACGATGTCTCTGTTACCATGTTCTGCTGGCCAGGATATCACGAATTGGGACATAGGGTTGTTTAACTCGGGCCCTGAGGGTATGATACCACATCCACGCGGTACCAACATTTGCGGAGTTCGAGAGACAATGTATTTCACACGTGATAGTTTGTCTTGTACAGAACAAAAATTAAAAGTTTGACGAAGTTTAAATAACGGATTTATTTTGGATGAACTATTTATTTTAGATTCTTTCGTTTTATGTTGTAGTAGCTTAAAAAATAATGGATAATGGTGACTACACGCCTCGCGCGCGGGTTTTGAATATAAATGAATTCTTCGTGAGAGAAAAATCATTAAGTAGTTGTGGTTAGTAGTAAACAGTTTTAAAAGACGATTATATCTGAAAATGAATCAGTTCGTTTTTTTTTTTGATAACTGATTTCAAGTGTGACTACATTAGTTATCTATAGATGAATTGTCTAGCTCAAACCTTCATAGAGGTATGTGGCGGAACCATCATCATCATCATCATTATAATCAAGCTCAACGATGCAATATGATTTAAGCTGTAATTTCAAATCATGAAACTCCGGACGACTAACTTCCTAAATTAAATTTGGCTAATCAGCATTTCTCAATGGATGGGAATCAATGTACATTGCTAACGCAGAGAAACCGTTAATAAACGAAGATGACGCACCAGTTATTTCGCCTCTCATCAATCTACCTAAAAAGAGAGTAGGGAGTTCCCCATCTCTCTGAGACTTGGAATCTGTAGCAGAAAACATTTGTTATCAGTTGGCAGTGATGGGCACCATTCCGCTAATTCGTTAATCGCTTATTAGTGACGCTAATATTCAGTTAGCGGTTTAGCGATTTTGCTAATTTTTAAGCTGGTTAGCGAAACTGTTAGCGTCGCTGAAATGTTGGCCTAAACGCTAATCCCTAATTCGCTAAATTTTGTGGAGAAGCGACAATAGAACTTTCTAGAAAAACTTTGAAGTGCGTACGTAAATTGCTTCGAAACGAAACGTAAATTGCTTCGAACGTTCAATTGTCTCAATCGTCTAGAGTTTCTTTCTTTACGACACAAGTGCAAGTCAGTCTTTTTACCCTAGAATGGAGTTCCAGTTATCTTACAAGCCACAGAAGCATTTTGAAAAACAAGCTCAAGGTCTAGAAGAAGACTTTTGTAAATTGCAATGCGCTTGAAGTTATGACAACTTTGGTTATACTTTTTCGTTTCAGATAATAATTGAATTTTTATGAAAACATTCCTAAAAGTATTTATTTTTAATGCAAGCTGAATAACTCCTGTTATTCCTTGTTTTTACAAAATCAAGTATGAACACCGTTTTATGAACCTCTTATTGTAAATAGCTCTAAAAAGTAATTGTTTTCGTTTGCTTTACCACAAAAGATCAAAGTGGCCCAAAACATACAAAACACGAGCAATAAATATAGCGATATTACTATTTACTTATTAATAAATTAGCGATTAGCGAAAGTTCCGCTAATGTGGGTTTAGCGTTTAGCGATTATTGAGCTAAATTTTCCGATTAGCTTCGCTAAATTTTCGATTAGCGGTGCCCACCACTGTCAGTTGGACATCGGGCCTTGTCCTGTAGATGAGCATGATTTTGCTCGAAACCGGTCGACTCTAAAAGGTAAATTTCATAACATATCCTTAATATTAAGTAAGAGCAATAAGTGTTGTTGTCTGGTCCCGATTACGTGTCCGTTTTATCAGTGTTGTATTGTGAAGCTCTTACGTTAGCACTGCTCAAATAATTACTAGTGTAATCAGATTTTTTTATGAAAACGTTTTTTTCGTAAGTTGTTTGCAATTCTCAATCAACAAGCACAGCGTCATTGAAATGTTTGATGCATATAACACACTTCATTCATCGACAGTAAAAAGATTGGATAAATAAATCAGAAGTCATAATAATTCAAAGAACCGAGCTAACTTTTGAGTTATTCAAACGAAATTCAAAAAATGAGTTATGGTATATTGATCACACATTTCAACGAATTTATACTTGTTGCTGGAGAATCACGAATAACGTGTGAAAAAGTTGCGTTTATATAAAAAATTAATTTACCAAACATAATTTTAAAATATCTTTAAAACGAATACATTTAGAAAGTTAGTTGCCAAAAGCTTTATGATTTAAAATTACTATGAGAACCGTATTGCATCATTTGAATTTGATTATTCTCGAAAATGTTTAAATTGAAATTGAAAAAAAAGGAAATCGGGAAACGAGAAAAGAAAAAAACGAGAATTCGAAAATGTACCGGGAAAACCTTGGAAACCAAGAAATTTAATATGTTGGATTTAAACTTTATTTTTCGTTTACTGCATGCTTAAGATCTCTTGTAATTAGTTCAACGCGCATTATATTTTCTGCCATCTCTAAACTGCGACATGCAGCTGGGCTTTGTTTTTCTGAATGTTTGATTTTCACTAATTTGTCCTCCTTCTCATTCGCACTGATCGGCACTTCAATAGTGAGCGCCGATCAAACGTCAAAACAACTATAACTTTACAAACCCAGCGTCTGAATAGCTGTGTATGTTTACAAGTTTTATACCGAATTATTTAGAATTGATATAAAAATATTCTTAAAAACAGGAAAGGTTAAATCTTAAAATCGCCAAAAATATTCTGAAGGCCAGAAAAGCCAAAAATGATTCTAATCAGGCTTCATACATTGAACTTAAAATGGACGGAGACTAAACTATGAAAAAGTATCTAAAACTTTTAAATTTAACTTAAAAATGTAAAGGATCACCTCGAAAACAAGAA
Organism: Wyeomyia smithii; assembly: GCF_029784165.1. Classification (NCBI taxonomy): domain Eukaryota; kingdom Metazoa; phylum Arthropoda; class Insecta; order Diptera; family Culicidae; genus Wyeomyia; species Wyeomyia smithii. The sequence continues at coordinate 89,599,454 of NC_073695.1, forward strand.
ACCGCCTTTTTTGAAGCCACCGATGAGGAAACTTCTTTAATTAAAGGAGCTTTATTGTTCCGCTTTGACCGCTATGACAAGTGGGTTCATGGTCAGTTATTTTGGTTGTCAATGGACTTAACAATGGTTCAACATAAATTTATCCTCGGATCATATATTAGAGAACAACGGATCATATATTAGAGTAATGAGTACGATTGGTACAACAGTAGCGGAACAAGACCGACGGGAAATAAGTGAAAATAAAAAAAAAATAACTTAAGCTTGAAATTGCCTAAGAAAATTATTTCAAAGAATTGGCGTTTCGAAAACAAAAAGTAAAGCAAAAAAATTTTAAAAATATGATACAGATTTGGAAAAATATACCGCATCCCGACGGGATGCTTGAAATTGCCTAAGAAAATTATTTCAAAGAATTGGCGTTTCGAAAACAAAAAGTAAAGCAAAAAAATTTTAAAAATATGATACAGATTTGGAAAAATATACCGCATCCCGACGGGATGCGGTATGTTTTTCCAAATCTGTATCATATTTCCAGTTCGCTTATTCTTCGTTCTCTCTACTTCACATACTGTCTGCTTAATGAACTTGCGTGTTAACGGGGACAAGCCGTTGTTAAAAATAGAAATTCAGTTCGAAAAATTTAGCCGTACAGAGCACCTTCCGTAGTTGTGTCGCACTTGCAAGCACGATGCAGACTGACTTTGGTCTCGATCACACAGGTCTATAAGAGTTATCAGCATCAGCTGACTCTTCTGTGTGTGATGAGACATTCCTTTCAGTCTATAAATAACGCTTGCACAGCAGTGTGTGTAGTTAGGGATGAGCAATAGAATAAGTCGGCAGCGGAATGTGATACGATATAGATTGTGGAACAGTACCACCGTCCCCCGTAGTTTAATTGGTCAAAACACCATGCCGGAGACAGGGAGATTGCGGGTTCAAGTCCCGTCGGGATGCGGTATTTTTTTCGAAATCTGTATCATATTTCCAGTTCGCTTATTCTTCGTTCTCTCTACTTCACATACTGTCTGCTTAATGAACTTGCGTGTTAACGGGTACAAGCCGTTGTTAAAAATATAAATTCAGTTCGAAAAATTTAGCCGTACAGAGCACCTTCCGTAGTTGTGTCGCACTTGCAAGCACGATGCAGACTGACTTTGGTCTCGATCACACAGGTCTATAAGAGTTATCAGCATCAGCTGACTCTTCTGTGTGTGATGAGACATTCCTTTCAGTCTATAAATAACGCTTGCACAGCAGTGTGTGTAGTTAGGGATGAGCAATAGAATAAGTCGGCAGCGGAATGTGATACGATATAGGTTGTGGAACAGTACCACCGTCCCCCGTAGTTTAATTGGTCAAAACACCATGCCGGAGACAGGGAGTTTGCGGGTTCAAGTCCCGTCGGGATGCGGTATTTTTTTCGAAATCTGTATCATATTTCCAGTTCGCTTATTTTATTCTCTCTACTTCACATACTGTCTGCCTAATGAACTTGCGTATTAACGGGAAAAGGCCTCTTTTAAAAATAGAAATTCAGTTCGAAAAAACAAAAACATTTTAATTGAAATCAAAACTTATGAAATGATATTCTTAAAGCTTGAGGAACCTGATAACCTGACTCGAAATTATATTTTAAATTGCTTGAATACTCTTTCAAAACCAAAAAAGTTAAAAAATATGCACGTGTTATCGAAGATCTTCGATAAAAATACTTCGAAAGCTGGAATCTGAAGGAATCAGATGTTAAGTTGAGGTCAGAAATAGTGAATATGGTTCTTGCAGCTTTTACTTTTTTGGGCCAGCAAACTTAAAAAAAAATTACTATAACAGTAATAAAATCAAATTATTTTGTAAGGTAAAAAATCTGAAATCTTGAAAGCGGGGGATTGAGACCGGAGAGGCATAAATTGTTTCAAAGTAGTTAAAATAAGCTAGTGAAAGATTAAAAACCTCAGTATAAAATATATTTCGAAACTAAGTCTAGAGAAATCAAAAACGATCTTCAATTTTTTTAAAATTATCAAAATATGCGCTTAAATACCAGAAAATGGCTAACAATGAAGTTAAAACATGCAAAAACAACATCGTTCTTAGACAAATTTAAAATTGCCACAAACGATCATCGCAAGAGATCCAAGAAAGGCGAAAAATTAACTCTATTCGAGGTCTGAAAATCCGCTCTAATTATTTTGAAAACTTCGAGTAATAACCAGAATGTTGAAATTGGAAATCCACTGGGCACCATGTTAGTATGACTTACACAGTCTACAAAAACAAAACACTTTGCACTTTGCGGGCACATGTTGCAAAAACTGTCTTGATGTGGTCTGTTGCCTTACACTGTATTCGCCAGACATTGCATCGACGACTACCACTTTAAAAACTTTACCAGACGACTGGCTCACTGCATAAGAAAAAAAATTTTGTGAAAAAAAAACAAAGTAGCGGACGCATTAATAATCTTACACGACAGGTCATGCTGTATTGGTGATTTGTGATTACAAAGAAAGATAACTATAATATGAAAAATAACTATTCCACCTTGGTTTTTTGTTTTTTTTTTTTTTTTAATTTTGAAAACTCTTGTGTCGAAAATAGGGTGTTATTGAATAAATAATATATTTTATATTCATTTTTGGACAGTTTTTGCTTAAAGAGTATTATTATATGCGGAAGACGCTTCCGAATATTTCACTATGTGTTACAGGTGAAAAAGATGGTCAAAATTGTGCACGCCGTTTTTGTTGTTAACAAAGAGCCGCCATGCAATGTTGTTAATAGGTTTATTTTTAACCAAAATTGTTTTCTCATATCCAAACTTAACTTTAAATAAATGCAAAAGATCACCTCGAAAACAAAAAACCACCTTTTTTGAAGCCACCGATGAGAAAACTTGTTTAATTGAAGGAGTTTTATTGTTCCGCTTTGACCGCTATGACAAGTGGGATCATGGTCAGTCATTTTGGTTGTCAATGGACTTAACAAGGGTTCAACATAAATTTATCCTCGGGCTCCCCAAGCACATACCCTTCCTCCACGCTGAATTTTACAATGCCTTTGATGATTTTCCTCTTGATAAAATAGGTCTATCTTATAATACGTATGAAAATTCTCTTCAGGAAGTTGTTATTGTGTCGCAATATTGGCAGGAGGAACGAGGTTTCGATATGATTTCTTCCTATTGACAAAATAAATTCTTAGAATAAAACTGACCAGAAGAATATAAGCCCTATCCAGGGAATTGTAATAAAACTTATTGACATTAGAAAATTTTTTTCTCTTGACAAAGTAAGCCTCTTTTATAATAAAACCGGCCATAGAAACATTTTCAAAGTCTCTCTAGCGAATTGTTTTTAGGCGATAGGGGAAAAAGCCCTGCTATAGTAAAGCAGTAAGCTCGACTCAGAAAGGAAATCAGTTTGCTACTAAAAAGAATACCTTCTCAACAATAATTACGAACGAAACCAAATCTTAATGGTCTTTATCACACTTTTTAAAATTTGTGTAAAACCACCACTTTATATTACCCACACGCAATAATTAGCTGATCTGTTTTTTAAACCTTTTATCAAACAATCAAAACATACCGCTAATTTTCTTCAAGTAAAAAAGTCTCTCGTTTGGTTGCATGAAACGAAAGTGTCTCCAAATGTAAATGTTTTATGTGTTTAACTTACCCGCTTTGTCTAATCTAGTCTCCGGTCAGATGCGTTTCTGTTACACCACCGCTGACATATATGTATCCCAATTTACTCGCTTTGTTTTCCCGAATTAACTTTATATTTTTCTACTCTTGTTCAAGATAGTCTTCGTGTACAGCTCAGCATACAGCGCATACTGTTTAACCCTATTCCGGCGGAGAGCAATTCAGTTTTTTATGCACAACTTATACAAACTGTATTGCATATTATAAATCAATATGTTCTCTAACCATACTGAATAGTTTCATCGTGCAAAATGTCAAGTATAATAGTTAAACTATAATTAGTTAAAGCCATATGGCATCACCCGCCGGAAACGGGAAATATACTTTGGGTTTTCTGCACTATGAAAGCCCGTTTACTGCTTATTTTTAAACAGCTTTAGTTAGCCCAGCTTCCCAGTTGGTCTCGAGATACGATGCTAGTCCAACAAGCTACTCATCCCGGCCCAGGAGATACTGTTAGTGTTAATTGGATCGCAGCGCCTAGCCCAGCAATTGTCCTGTACACCTAACAGTATATACAAACTTAAACAGAAGATCAAATTTCGGTTGCGGAATGTAGCACTAAGGCTATGCTTTCAGTTAGGCGTGTTGAATGTATCAAAAAATGGAATTGGGTTTTCAAAATTCGGGAGTCAGACAGTAAATGTTTAAAATCATGGTGTCGATAAATGTATCATTAAAAATTAGTGGATCTGAAATGAATGTATATAACGAAAATACGTTATAATTAAGGGGTTATAATTTACCTGGATAGTCATTTCGAACACACTCTGAACTTTATAAATGTGTTGAACTCGAGTGATTTGACAATGTAACAATGGACTTTTCCATCATTACGCGAACCTATTAGTCCGAGTTCCTACAGGAAATCCCGCAAACATTATAACATGTTAAAAACCCGTATTTTTGCAGCACTGTATGACTATTGCAATTTGTATTTTTTCACATTAATCGATTAAAGCAAAAAAGCAAACCGCTGAAGCTTGCTTATCTATAATGCTATATGCGTATTTCAAAGATGTGTTGTATTTGTATGTATACATAAAACGCGTGTCGTCCTTGATACGAAAAAGTTAAGAGTTTTTAAGGCATTTCCTATTCTTTGTTATGTATGTGCGCTGAACTTGCATGAGTGCGCCAAGTAATAGACGAATAGCCATCAGGTGGAAATAACAGTGTCTGTTTCATTTCGGACGGTCTATAATAATACTACCTACTGCAGAGCGATTGTCCATAAAACACCGATATACACGTCAACTGTATACTGCGAAACGTGAAGGTTTGTGGGTGAGCTTACCGGTTTGTTGCCGCTGCTTCTGTGCTAGTTAAGTTAATTCAGCTGCAAGCGATGTATAAAACACATGTTTGAGTGAGCTCGCGGCTTGTGTGAATCGAATCAGACTCTATTCGCGGTTGAGATGGTCTACAACTGCGTACATGAAAAAAGGTGGAATTTTTTTGTTGCACGCATTTGGCTGCTTTGTGAGTGTTTCAACAAGAGCCAGACATATAAAAACGACAGAGCAGTGGACAGATAATGCGACGAGAACAACCTTCATACATCAACTTGTCAAAAAAGTGACCATAGAAATACAATGCTCGAAAAAAATTAATTGGGCTACGACAAAAACTTCAGTAGTATTGAAAGCAGAAACATTCAAATATAAATACCGAATTACCGAAAGAGCGCTGTAACTCATTCGCGTTTTTTTAGCGCTGCCATAAAGTAAAAAAAGAAAAGATGTTTCTTTTTTTCAATGTCCTATCTGCGTCATGCTGCTTCAAAATTGATTTGCTCTGTATCAGGCACGACGACAGTTTATTTTGTGTTTCAGTAACTGGTGGCCAACTCAATGAGGTTTTATTATCAGACAATCATCGTGTATAGAAATACATATAGTCATTATTTGACTTTCGTGTGTACCGAGGTGGCATTTTATTGAGGTTTTTGTCCTAACCATGTTCTAAATTATGGATCATTGCAGTAACCGAGTGGTTATGGGGGTAGAAAAATCGAATATTTTTGTTATTTTCCATTCAACCGAAGGTTTCTTTGAAAAAAAAAAAAACGGTTCATTCATTAACTGCAAGCCATTACTAGCCTGCGACAGAATGGAAAGTTTACAGTCTTTTCATTGATTGGTACAGCAGTCCTTCGTTGTTGAAATTTGCAATCGTTGTATACTGATGATTAGATATTCTGTAGAAGACTCTGAGCCTGAACTTCATTCAATACTATGATCAACGAGTAAAAAAATCTAACTCGATGGTGTATTTTCTTTATTCTATGGAATTAGAAAAAAAAATGAGAAACTGTTCCAGATACTTTACATGGAATATTGGTGTTTGGTGGAAGCTTTTGATAAGCTGACAAACCTTCTTCAAGTTAGCTCAATGTAGCTCAAACTTTCCCATGTATACAAATACGTGTATGACAAAGAATCGAAAAATAATGTATCAAAATTGATGCTTGCATTAGCTTGAAATCTGAGAAGAGACAAGCACTTAACATCAAACCACTGCAGAAAACACACCTAAAATAAACCACACTAGAAAAAAAATCCATAATTAGTGTAGTGACCACACCCACTTTTGACAGTCTATTGACAACAGTGTACGTAGATTGGTCAGTAAACAAAAACGAAAGTTGAAAAATATCCAATCACAAAAGTTGACACCGGTAATGTTACATTTTGTATACTAAAAATCACAACTCTAGGAACCAGCTTTTTCTAGACGTGCGATTTTCTGATTACGTAATACCGGTGTACATCGCTGTCTCGAGAGTTTTGTCACTCTATCCGATCGTTTTAACCAGTCATAATTCTCCAATTAAACACTATTGTGCGTAGTATGATTTAATTTTCGGGCTTTGAAGCCTATATTTTGTTTTACACTATGCATTTTAGTCTGACTTATCAAAATAGTTTAATAAATGCAAGATATAAATATCGCGTTTCGCTTAAAAAAAGATGAAGGCTATTATGATAACCGCGATACAAAAACTCAGGTTTGCATAAATAATTATTTTAATTTGTGAAAACGAAGAACCTGAACCAGAATTTCCAGCTATAAAGAGTGAATGGCAGTTATGGGAGTGTCAATTTTGTCTCCAATCCAAACCCCCATGTCGACCAATATTATATAGAACGCAACATCCCAGAAACGTACCTCTTCAAAATCTTGCTGATTCTGCGGATGATTTGGTTGTTGAGTTGATTGCTGTTGCTGCTGCTGCTGTTGCTGTTGTTGTTGCTGCTGCTGACTATTGTAGAAAGACGTAGAGTATTCCATTTGTTGTTCTTCCTCTATACGGTTAGACTCAATGCCGGCCTGTAAATGCTGCTCGCTGGTGTGGTAGTAGAATTTCAACGGCTCAGGTGTCTGGCAGAGCTGCTCGAATCCACTATTACATAAGTTTGCCAGCAAAGACACCGCCATTCGTGGTTCTATCGCATGGAAAGGTTTTGCTGGTCTGCTGCTAAGTTGTTACACTTGGCTTTTCTAAGAATGCACTCGTATTCAAAGAAATAGTGAACCCCGAAAAGAGTAAACAGTAAAGGTGCTTTTATCACCAAAACTCAGTTATTACACATGTGCGTAGACGACAGCGGTTTGTTTTCCTCGTTGGATAACAGGGCTCGATATCTCACTTGCAGTCACAAAATAGAGTTTAATTCACACTCTGTTGTTCTGTTGTTAAATGCGCTATCACATGCGATGACTGACAACCAGGTTCTTCGACTTCAAAAGTGGGTCTTTCCGACGTTTAAAATTGTTCCAGGTGCAACTGATGGTGTTTAATCGTGTTCACAATTCGCTACGTACGGATGATAGCGTAAGGAGTTTACATATCCGGATGCTGGTTACCCTAATTTGTTGACCAAACGATGTAGCTACTTGCTCCCTATGTGGCTTAATCTTATTGCTTCTAATATATAATTTATCTGAAGAATATATCTTAAATTTGCAGTTTCACTACTATTTTCTCGGGAATTATATTTGCTCATATGATTACACTAAGTACACATATTGGATTGGACATGCACAAAAAGTTAGGTTCGTGAATCAGCGAGTCAGTTAAAATAGTACGAAAAACGAGTTATACAGCTTTTTGATTCCTGTAGTCTCACGCTGTCGATGGTTTTGAAGTAAAGAATTGTCAATTTCAACCAGCATTTTGTTAACCATAAAAATGACGAACTCCGGGCACTTATATTCCGACTCCATATGGCACACTAATGGCGCAGAATTTCAAAGACAACTGTTCGCGCACTTTGTTCAGTAGCAGCTCCACTTTGCTAATGTTCGCTAGTATCTTCGGCAGAGCCTTCTTCGGCTTGATTCTCGAGAACTTCTTCAACGAAACTTTTTTTTTCCTCCCTTGTCTGGGTTCCACTTTTCGCACTGTTGGTAAACACTTAGCTTTTTAGCGATCAATTAATACAGATTAGCACAACCGCTAGTATGTTCACTTGCTTCATTCCGTCCACAAGCACGAATGGCGAGTGATTCCAATGGAAAAATTTTTGATATCGCCTCGCTATTGGTAATGGTAGTGGCGTCGAGAAACGGTACAACCGAACACACGCGCGCGCGCGGTAGACGATTATCTCCTCCTGTGGTAAGTCCCAACGCCTAATCGTTGATATAATATTCAAACAATCTGATACAATCCATAATAATAGCTGAAGGCAGCTAGTATTTCTTCCCTACTAAATGCTGAAGCATAGCTTCGCGCAATATTCCAGCGCACAAAGCATTTTTGGCGTGTTATCTCTTCCAGAACACAAAACGAAATGTGGTTCTCACTCAAACGGGAACAGTAGCTCACTTCTACACCACTTGCTGACTTGTTTAATTTGATGTTATGCGGGGCCTATTCACGGCACAGCAGCAGACATAGCAATCAACTTATTTTACTTTAAATTAAGATTTATTGAACCCAATAGAGCGACGGCAGCATGGTATGTCTTGGCCTGGACACTCGCGTAACTTTAGCTTGTCAGATTGTAATTTTATTCATATCATCACTTGATACAGCTCTAATTTACTGCTCTCGTTCTTCTGTTTGCGTTTATACTTTTCACTTTAGCAAATAATCGTCGTCTTCTCTTCTCAGACAATATGCGTCTTCAATGGAAAACACTTGTTTGTTTCCGTTCCGTTTGTTAGCGTTTCGATAACCGAAGTAGCGCTCAGTATTCGATTCGTCTATCCTCTATATTCACTAATCACTAAATTTTAAATTCGAACGCCTCACGCTTAGCACTGTCCGACAACCGCGCAGAGTATCTCGTTAATAATCAACTTCCACGTTGGCGTCTAGGTATGCGTCTAAAGTCATTCACACGCTGCTGGCTATTTTTGCTGCCTCTGTCTGTATATCAAAACGAGTTCCGTCTGTTCCCTGATCACGAAACAAAACAAAAATGGTGGCTCCTCATACAGTTGCGATTCCTTCTCTCGCAGTTTAAAGCACTTTCCTGTTCAAAACGAGGCTCCGACTTGGAGACGTATCACTCAACCGAATCGCGCGAATCAACTGAAAAGGAAAAAATGTACTATTAACGATTTTATCTTAACACGCAAATACGACACTCGACTCTGCCGATGTGTGTGATTAAGCCCAGAGGTCGATGAGAGTTAAGAATCAGCAAACACTGTAGGAGAAACGCGATAAAAATGCTCCGAAGCAGAGCGGGCGTCGAAGCTAAGTTTCCTGTACTACTAGAAGTATACTCTTTAGGTTACCGATAAACCGCAACGACATCCAACTGTCAGCGACTTGTTTACATAGCAGACAGGTATTTTGTCCTTTGAAGCTGAGCAAACATTTCTCTTCAGCTCGCTCAACACGTTTTCTCTCAATTTTTCATGCGGCCTCGAAATCTACTACTACCACCTAAACACATGGTTTGATATGCAAAACCCGTTTATTTTATCAGAAGAATTCAAACCTGGTTTGAAACCCTCGAACGAAAGCCTTTACGCAAGTCTCGCGGCTCGTGGAAATACTTTTCGAATGTTTTCTCCCCGCTTCGATTACAATACTACTAACCTGTTTCTTTTTTGTTGCGCAGAATGGTAAGTACATTCCACATCATCAACGATTTTTCTATTTTCGGCACATTTTATGTTTTCAGGTTCAATACTCCCACGTTATGACGCGCGGGACTATGAAGCACGCTTTTTTGCCGTACTCAAACTATGAAAGTTTGCGAATCGATAAAAAATGTTGGCTTTATTTCTACACAATACTCCTGATTATCTTTTTGTACGATTTTTTTCGTACAGAATTTATTTGTCCAGCTTTTTTTTTGGTATCTTTGAATGACTTGGTTTTATCTATCGAATCATTATTTGTATGAAATTGCTTGACTTGCAAAAAAATGTGCTATGGGAGATGTAAAAATGTTCCACGTTAGTTCAGAAAACCGAGTAAAATTTTTCATGATATCTTTTTGCATAACATATCACTCACGCAAAAACGGATCGAGTGTATGTATTCGGTTGGATTTGGAATTCCGAGCTATGTGTATGTATGTTAATGTTTCACATGTCGCTCAATTCATTGATGCTATATGGGGAATTAAGTCAAAACAAAAATAATAAATTAGATCAATTATTTCTTTTTCAACTCTCACGAGAATGTATATGTGCTACTGCTGCTTTCATTGAATATTTTTATATTTTATAACTTACTGTTTTGGGGTTTAGGAAAATACAGAAAAAAACACCATGTTTTTCTCAACCACTTTGAATTGCACAAAACTATGATTATGTTTAGAAAAATCAAATATTAAACTATTTTTGTATGATGCACAGTATTCAATTGTAGGCTTTCCAATAATTTGAGAATGGTTGCATCTAGAATGAAGTATATTTTTACTCGTTAGAATGTGTAAAATTTATAGGTATTTGCTCGCGCCAAAAAATACTATTAATATTGATTGAGTTTGAAAACTGGTAAAATGCACAGATGATGATAAAGATTTACTTTAAAAAGTTCATTCAATCGTTCATTGTTTAGTAAATGTGAAGGTAAATTTTTCCCTATACATAAAAAAGATATTACTTTGTTCAAAGGGCACATTTACGAAAATTAGCATTTTTAAATGCTAGTATTTTATCTACATATGTCTACATTCAATTACACTGGTCGACAAAAGCAAAAAAATGTTGCCCTAAAGCTTAAAATTTCCCCAAATAGATGGTAGCTTTTTAACCATTCCTGTAAATTTTGCCCCTAGTGTATGCAAAAGTCCTCAAAAATGCCACAATTGCTCACTGGATTCGTCGGTTCTACATTGGCTTATAAGAAGACTCATTTAACTTACTGTAAAATATATCTTCACTAGAGACACCAAAATTAACAGGAATTATTGAAAAGCTATAATTTTTCATTTTTTCTAGTTTGAGCTTTGCACCTGTGTTTACCAGTGTTATCTACAATTACGACCGAATGTCTTGTGTGAAGTTTTTATTTAATCCAACAATAAACTGAATTTCATGTCTTACACCGAAAAAAAAACATTTAAAAAAAAATGATTTTTAAAAAATCTGTTCTCTCAAATATTTTTTAAGTAAGTCTTTTAGATAGACAACTCAGTCACCTAAGATTTTTCTGAACAAATCGAAGTTAGCACTCTTAACGAAAAGACGTTTTCTGACGAAAACTTTTTTGTGAACTCCTAAAGGTAAAATAATGACAAGAGTTAGAGAAAAGTTGTCGAGGGATGACTTCTAGGAAATTATGTGAGCTTTCCCTGTTCTAAGCGACCATGTATGGAGCCGCTTGAAAAAGTTTTTGTTAGAAAAACAGAAAAGCTCGACATGTCCTGCTAACAACGCTGAATCCGTTTGAGAAAATTCACAACACTTCAATAAAAAAAAATGTAATGTCTTGAAAAAGACAGTTATAGTTTGACATCACAGCAGAATTTCGAATGTCATACTCATGTCTGACACTAGTTAACGTTAGCACGAACAGAATTATCCCCTAGTCGCACATCGGCAACATGCACCACGCAACAGATGCACTCTTGGTATTTGCTTGCATCCAACACGAGAACAATTTGATTGTCTTCCTTCTAAACTACAACACGGTTATACTGTTGCGTTTGTGCGAACTCCATCGGTCCAGTTTCGCTGGTAGCCAACATATATGAGATTTATTTTTCATACATTCGTATTGCGAAACTGGGACAGACTGGGAATAAAAGCGGAGCTAGTCAGAAAATAAAATAAACATCAGGGATATAAAGCGAGTTCGTGATAGGATAGCCGCTTCCTTTGCAATTGATTTTTAGTGGATTTTTTCACTTTTTTGCAATTTGAAAGATATGTCAAATATTATACCAAAAGGTTAGTGAAAACTTTACCAATGGATTAAGACATTTGTGTTCAAGATCTATCGAGTAAAAGTTACATTGCATGCATTCGATACGGCACATGGCAAGCAAAATTCTACACTATACCATCCTATTCACTGCTTTAAAAGCGAGTTGGTGATTGGTTGAATGCTGCAAAACTAAACCAAAATGATTGATTTTCAACTCATCTTTTTATCAATCAACATGTGCTGTAAAACTCTTTGTAGTTCTATAATATTTGAAATAGATATTTCATACAAAATACTCATGAACAAAAAAATGCCATCTATGTTTACATAATTTATTGACGAAGAAATCAGCTACAATATCGATTTGTTGCTTTCCACGAAACGAAGTTGGTCCTCGAAAGTCACTTTGTACACAGCTGTTTTCATGCGGATTTCGAAATTTACCCATTACGTATCCCTTGCGTAAAGTAACTTCATTGGAATTGGGATCAAAACAAGTCATGTCTATTTTTAGCGACAAAATGTTTTCGATTTCACACCATATCATAATTTTTTCTTAATGATTTGGTTTTAAACTCTTCGAATGATACCACAGTGCAACAAATTTTTTGCCTTGGCTTCTATGTATGATTTTTTGATGGAGTTTGATGCGAAAATAAATTCCCCCGATTTTGAACATATTTCAAGTTACAGGGGCAACAATGGCGCCATTCTGAATTTTTTTAGAAATCCTAAATTTTCGATGCTTTTCGACGCCATTTTGTTTTAAGGCCAAAATTTCAAAATTCTAAGAGTTTGTCCACATATTAGCATCTTCTTACTCATGTTTTTGGAAAAAAAAGATCTTAAATCGGACAAAAACTGATCTCAAAACGGTGATTCTACGAAACCGGTTGGCATGGTTTTAGATATTTCATAAAGCAAAATAATATCGAGAATGTAGATCATTATTGGTAATGCGCTAATACCCAGAAGTGGTAGTCAAGTTATGTCTTATATTGAGTAAAAAAGTCTTAGAAATTTTTTGGTAGGTGTCCGATCTAGGTAAAATGTCAGCAACATGTCGATTTTGCCCCAATTCCCCTACAATACTAAAATAGTTTTATCTCGACGTTAAATTACCTTTATTGAAATCTGTTTAATGTAATATCAAAAGTGTTAGCGATACTCAAAGATACAATAACAATTTGTCTTCACATAATCCTTTCCTCTTTGCGGGAGCATTTAACTTTATCGAAGACGCGATGATTCTGTCTCATAGCTGAAGCGAGATTTCTATGTTTCGACCGGCCCTGGCCAAAATGCAACCCCTTCCCCGCAAATGTGAAGACACATTGTTATTGTATCTTTGAATATCGCTTATACTCTTGATATTACATTAAACAGATTTCAAATAAATTAATCTAACGTCGAGGCGAACCTATTTTAGTATTGTAAGGGAATCGGGGCAAAATTGATATGTTGCTGACATTTAACGTAGATCAGACACCAATCAATCGATTCCTGAGATTTTTTTACTCAATATAAGACATAATTTTACTATCACTTTTAGATATTAGCGCATTACCATTATTGCTCAAACATACTCGATATTACTTTGCTTTGTGAAATATACTAAAACCACAGACAAATAGACGTGCCACTCGATGACGATTTCATCGACCAGAAAAGAAACGATTATTTTGAAGTTTTGCTTAGTAGGCAATAATGCCACTGGTGTCACTATAAGCAAGCTTTCACATTCATTATCAAAGACAAAAACCGTCAGTAATGCCGCTGGTGTTGATTTAAGCAAGCGTGCACACAAAGACAAAAACCGATTCACGAAAATAAGTTAGTAGGCAATAAGGTCGCATGGTGGCGCATGAGTGTAACGTTTCGAATAAGGACGAAGATTTTCCAGGATTTTTCTTCGAAGAGGCACGTCTGGTTGTCTGTACTAAAACCATGCCAAAACCGGTTGCGAAGAATCACCGTTCTAGGCTCAGTTTTTGTCCGATTAAAGATTCGTTTTAAAGAGAGTTTCTGGCAGCACGGCCATTGGTAGGCGCGTTAAAAATTACTCCGTAATATTTTCGCATAATTCGAGCGTATTCTGCTGGATTTATGGAAAAAGAGTCTGCAGTTTTAATTGACATAATAGTTCGAAAAAACGATATCATGTGAAAATCGTCCGGCAGAATGTGTTTTATTTTTCTGTTTTTTTTTTGTAAGCCAAAATCCAACGAAGAAAAATTTGTCAAAGTGTTACGTCATACAGTGGCAAGTGCTATAGTAAATGTTGAACGAAGGCGGAAGGAAAAGGGTCGAAGAACCTATGTAAAGCTAAGTATTCTGCTTTTATTCGTTCAATTATTGTTTAATATAACTAGCGCCAGTTAGAAAAAATTGTTTCAATGAGAAAGCGCTAGAGAGATAATTCTAATTGGAAAATTTTGCTGTAACACCTGCATTGTCTGTCTGTAGGGATGTGCAAGTTGTTACGTGTTAATCGATATTTCTTCGATATAGACACAGAAAAAAAATATTTTAATTTTTATAGTTAAATAAATTTACAAGCAGTAAGTGTTATGTTTAGTTTTTGCGTTTCATGCGTCTCGGGTGAGCAGTGCACTGACGTCGGCAGGGATACTTTAAACGCCCTGCCTGCGTTGTCAATTAGCCGTTTTGAAAATAATTGGTCTATTTATTTATTTTATTTTTTTTTTTTGGTAGATGCAAATCTGGGTGCATTGCTTACAATATGTCGAGATTTATTTTAGCGTGGTTTTGTGGAGTTGTTTCAGTTGCTAAAGCTCTGCTTGAATAATCACCCCAATAGGTGAGAGCTTTGAACCTTTGTACACGCTGGCTCTCACAACACGAAACTGGTAGCATTACAATATAATTCAGAAACTTATCGCGGCCTGACCGAACGGTTACGAACAGTTGGCCCAGTTTTAAACCCTTGTTTTATGATTTTTCTAGCTTTTGAACAAATATTGAAACACATAGAAAATTTTTTTAATTACACTAAGGTCGCTTTTTACGCGGTTTTTTTTTTCACGCGGGTTTTTTTTACGCGGATTCCGGAATTTACGCGGTTTTTATTTACGCGGATTCCGGAATTTACGCGGTTTTTTTACGCGGATTCCGGAATTTACGCGGTTTTTTTTACGCGGATTCCGGAATTTACGCGGTATTTTTTTTTGCCCGGATTTCGGTTCCCCTTCACTCGGAATGCAAAATTAACGATGGTTTTTTTTTACGCGGATTCCGGAATTTACGCGGTTTTTTTACGCGGATTCCGGAATTTACGCGGTTTTTTTTACGCGGTTTCTTTTTACGCGGCACGTATCCCCCGCGTAAAAAGCGACTTTAGTGTATGTTAAAATCTTGTTGGTCGGAATAGCAACTAAATTTTGATTGCGATTGCTTTGGCATTTTATCAATCAACTTAGAATTCTGTCTTGTTCGATATGCATATTGCATTTCTTTAAATTTTTGAGCTATGAGTGCATGAAACTTTGCCAGTTTTTATACTCAGTAGGTATCTTAACTTAAATACAAAACAGAAGCTTATCGGGCGAAGCACCGTGTCCTCTCGCGTATGCGTGGGTTAGAGGGAATAGAGCGGTCGTACATAATGTTCCTGTGTAAACGTGTCTTCGGCCTTGGTGAGCTTTGCTTATCTAAGGATTATCGGTGTATTGTGATTTCCGAGATGTACCAAATCATTATTTCGGGGACTGTACGTCTGTTGGTTCTTTTTAGCACGTTGCGATTCATAGTAGGTTTCGTTCGTTCGATAAATATTGTAATTATTAAATCGCGACAAAGACAAACCCTGCATGGATGCCAAATCTATTCCTGTGTTGCCGGTTCCATTCTTTTTCCTTTTTTTTTTCTTTTTAATAAACGGGTGTTTTGGCTTTTTCGTAATACCAGTGGTTGGCACGCTCTTGTTTGCTTTCGGAGAAGGCAGTTCAGTTTCGCACGCGGTATTTTGACTGCGCTCAGTGTGACTATCTTAATACAGTGCTCTATCCGTTATTTGAGCTGGGGCCAGTAGTTTGCGTTCGGCATGCGGTTGTTGCGTTTTACGAATTCCATTCGTTTTTAGGTAAATTTGAATTAAGTTCACGGCACTAAACGCGAAGTTTGGTGTGATACAGACTGTTAACGATTGGTAGGTTGCCGAAAATAACTAGATCGTGGCGCGGTTCTATTTATATCGTCTCCTGGTGGCCGGTTGCCCAGAGACCGAGAAGTAACCATATCGTGCGCGAATTTGTGTAGAAAAGGTCGCACCATCATCCTCGATGGATCCAGATCAATTCCTTTCCACTAACACTAATTCCTTCCTTTGATACTTGTGGATGATGCAGAGGATTCCACGGTCTCTAGTAGCAACAAGTATTAAACTAACACTCCCTATATCCCTTCCTCTATTGATCTGCATTGGGCGTGGCCAGCATCGTTATTGACCAGTGAAAAAAAGATCACCAGGAATTGTACATTGAGAATGGCTTGCTACTCCTAGGCACCATTTTGACGGTTCTTTGTGCAATTTCAGCTGATTCTGGTCAATCGCGGGCAACACACGGGCGATCAAATATGCTATGCAATGCTATGATTAAAGATTCGTTTTACTTTTTAAGATGGGTAAGAAGATGCTAATATTTGGACAAACTCTTAGAATTTTGATATTTGGTCCTAAAACATAATGGCGTCGAAAAAACAACAATAATTTCCGAATTCTCAAATATTCAAAATGGCGCCATTGTTGCGCCTTAAGTTAAAATATGTTCAAACTCGAGGAAATTTGGTTTTGCGTCAAAATACACAATAAAAATATATATTGAAGACAAGGCAGATATTTATTAGAAGTCACGATTTTTCGTGTGATAGATTTTTCAATCGATTTGAATAATGTTTATTTTACCTCCGGCATCAATTTGCTGTCTCCAGAAAGTGTGTTTTTCTCTGGAACGCACTGGCGTAGCGCCGTGGGGCGGCGGGGGCGGTCCGCCCCTGGTGTCACTTTTTAGGGGGTGACACCCATGAGGAAAATTTTCATACGTATCACGTTCAAAAGGGTGATATCCGTGAGATTATTCATCAATTAGGTGGAGGTCGCGGTGAAAATTATATAAATTTGTTTCAAGAGTATAATCTTACCTATTTTTCAAAAATGGGTAGATTTAGTGCAATTGAAAACGAGCTAACAAAATGATTTTACTGCAACCTGGTGGGGATGACAGCCAGGAGAAAGGGGTGACACCCAAATTTTCCGCCACGGGTGTCACCCGGTCACGCTACGCCGCTGCTGGAACGTATTGGTTTTTTGCTACCCAATTTTTACTTTGTGCAATAATTACACAATTATTACACTCCCACTTGAGGATTTTGTCAGGCAGGATTTATGGGTGCCCGTGCCACCACGGACCAAATATTCGCGGAACGGCTGGTCCTACAGAAATGCCTTTATTATAACGTGACCACACATCACTTGTTCATCGACTATAAACCGGCGTCCGATACAATCGATCGACATCAGCAATGGCAGATTGGAAACGATTACGGTTTCCCGGATAAACTAACATGGTTGGTCAAGTCGACGATGGTTGCTAATCTTTGTAATAGAACGGACTTGCATAGTGGCAGCCTAGTAGAGACGGTCGGGTTTAATGTTTTTCAAACCCGTACCTGACCCGAACCCGACATTTTCAAACCCGAATCTGATCCGAACCAGAAAAATTTTTATTTCACCAAACCCGAAACGGAAGGTGCTGCGTACCATCTGTGGTACGATACACGAGTTGCCTCAGCTGTTGGGAGAACCACTCATCGTCGAAACGGTGAAAATCGAGAGACTACGGTGGGCTGGGCATGTCGTAAGGATGTCGGACGACAGTCCGGTAAAAATGGTCCTTGATAACGACTCGACTAGAACGAGTCGACGAGGCGCGCAGCAAGCAAGGAGTGGCCTCCAGAGACGACATGGTTGGCCACCGCAGACGACATGGTTAGCGAGCTGCAGCCATGAACCTAATTAAATGGAGACGACTTCTTCGAATAGCAAGGCACTTGGGCCTGGAGCTGACTGGTAAGGTAAAGTAAGTAGAATTAATTCGGTGGTCACATGCTTAAAAACACGATTCAAATATCAGAAAATGTAGCAGAACGTTTTTTCGCAGCAAAATCCTTCAGCAGGAGAGCAATAATTTATTGCGCAAAGAAAAAATTGGGTAGCAAAAAAAACAATAAACAAGAGAAAAACACACTTTCTGGAGACAGAGTTCTGAAAAACTTTCATTAAAGTTCGAAGTCAAAACATTAAACACAAAACGTTGAACATTAAATTGAGTATAAAATAAAATAAAATAAAAATTTTATTGTATCAGAAAAATACGCAAATTGATGCCAGCGCAGAGGTAAAATAAGCATTATTTAATTCGATTGGAAAATCTTGAAAAATCTTATCACACGAAAAATCGTGACTTTTAATAATCATCATTCGAAGAGCTTAAAACCAAATCGTTTAAAGAAAATATGATATGGTCTGAAATCGGAAATATTTTGTCGCTGAAAATAGACATTTGTAAACCCGAAACCCGACCATTTCTACAGTCTAGGTGCAATTGCACAATAAAACGGGCAACGAATTTGATCGACCATTTTTGATTTGGCTGAAACTTGGCATAGACGTTCCTATGGACAAAAGATGCCATTTCGTGCTATTGGTTTAATTTTTTAAACACCGACTGATTTTTGAGAAGCTATTGAAAAATGTTATGTTGAGAAGATATTGAAAATTATAAATATTTTTAGAATCAAAACGGCTCGTTCGAACGGTGTGACGTCTTCGGCAAAGTTGTAGATATTAACTTTGTCTTTCCGAAAAACATACACTCTGAAAAAAAATTGAAAGAAAAAAATTACTATCTAAAAAAGCTCATCTAAAAAAATGTTTTCAAGAGATTACCTGAACATTGCGGACTGTCCAATCATGGAAGAATCACGAAAAAGAAGTCAGAATAATTAAAAAAAATATAATTGACTAATTTTACTTGGAACTGTTAACGTGTGCTAAATTTTTAAGGGGTCAACTACCCAACAAACAATTTTAATGCCTAATTCTTCAAAATTGTTGGTAAAAATTTGTCAAAGAAATACTTTGAATAAACGATTGAATATTCTGGTGTATTCTAAAATGCAAATTACAGATAGAGTGTTAAATTTATTTTAACCTCAAATTTACGCCTAAAAAGTGTCCTGATTTAAAATTCCGACCAAATGGTATCCCTAGTTATACAACCTTTGAAATCAACTTCGGCTTAAAACTGGTCCGTTGCAAGTACTCACGGTGTAAAACCCAGAGAATTTGAACAAAAAGTAATAAACAAATTCGCTCCTAGTGGATCCAAAGCAAACTTTTAAACTCGTTCGGTTGTTTGAATTTTCATTCGTAGTATCGTAAGATTTGCCATTCTCTGTCTTTGATTTCCATAGATTTACATACCAAAATGTCAGTTGTCAAATACCTTTCAAATTATCGATATCGATAAAAACCCCGGAATTATGGATTGTTATCGATATCCGTTTCTGGCGATATTTCCCATCACTAAACTTTCTCGCAAACGGAGATAATCGACGGTGGTATAGAATTTGAGAGAGAACCTTGTAAGCTGCGCTCAAATTAACTTACTAAGTTTGAATAAAAGCTAAAAAATATCTTTTTGAAAGTATAAAATATTATAAAACATGCTAGTTCTTTTTACGCTATGATAGTTCAAAATTAGTTCAGGGCGTTTTGATGCAATGCAGACGCATGCAGTCTAAAAATTGTTTATGGTGCTATTACTTATTATTAAAAACAGCAAACTCTGTTCAAGGCTTTTGATTCATTTTATTTAGTCTGTTGGAAATCAAAAATGAATTTAACTCAAAATAATAGAAATAAGAAGAAAATCAAAACTGCGCTATTGTTTCTGGCAGCTGTGATATTTAAAACTAAAATATAACTTCTGGTTCCTAATTAAAAGCGATCAACCGGTTATTTCTGTAACTCGTGATCACGATTTGTGAGTCTGCAGAACAGACTATAAAATTTGCTTAAAGTGTTCAAACTTGTGATAATCAACACGTGGGCAAGAATTTCGTTGGGAATTTATTATAAAACCAATGAAAAAGATTATAATATGATGCAGAAAACATTCAAATCATAATACCGTTCAGTGCTAAAAACCACTGTTTCCCCTAGCAGCTGTGATATTTTAAGCTTTCTCAAAACTGATGGTTGCTAATTGAATGCAATCGACCGTTTTTTTTTTTCGTATGATTCTCGATCTGAGAAGTTCGCATTCGAATCTTTTTTGAGGAAATTGATTAATCATTTCTATATTTCATTATGCAGCGCCTGGAGAGGCGATGATGGCACAAGTCAACCCAAAACCGATAAGGTATAAAATATAAAATACAACTTCTAATGAGATTTTACTGTAGAAGAATAGGTACGTCACATTCGATATGACGAAGCAATTTTTTGTCAAATTGAATAAATCGTAGAAAGCGAGGATATTTTGAACAACTTGGTTCAATATTATTATCCCACCTTCCATATTCAGACTCCATTTTGATGAATTAATAAAGCAGCAGATACCGAAATAACACTAATAAATGGATTGAATTTCCGCTATGTTTGTGTTTATGCAACAGATAATTTTTTAACAAATTTTCATTTGAGTTTTCGGCGTAATCTAAATATAGTGGAAGCTCGCCTCAATGCCCGTACACATCAAACAGAGAAACACCGTTCACCTCCGCGGCTCACATCGCGCAAACTCAATGACAGTAACAATCTACCGTCATCCAATAACACTCCGGAGGCCTCATTTCGTCAATGACGTTCTTTTCTAATGTTCTATTAAGCGATATCCACAGTCGCTCCACTCTGACTTCGGTGTGAATAAATCATATATTACCTACGCAACGGAAATAAACAGGAAACAAACTGCGTCATGGAAAGCAGCCAAGTGTAGGTAAATTTCATTATAACACAATGATTTTCAATCATAATAACTATTGTTCTATGAGTAACCATTATCCCTAATGAGCCTAAAATGAAAACGAAGACAATAATGTCGAATTTCTCTTTTGCATTATTTAACACAAATCAAATTCGTTACCAACTGTCGAACCAATACTGCAGGCAATAATATCGTCACACTAGTATGACAACACTGTGAAAATAAACTAAGTTGATATGGCATTATTTAGAAAAATAGTTCTAGGTTTCAAATAAACGTCTTTTAGACTTATACCGGTTTGTCGGCCGACCATCCGACAACCAGATCAGGATCATGTGCTCACTTCAGTCGTCCTAATAATTTTCTTGAGTAATCATGGTTTGTCATGTTCCTTTTAACTATAAGGCTTAGCTTCATTCTCTTTAAGGTTTTCATAGTTTGAATCAGGTTTTTGATACACATTTTAAGGCGCCGTACACAAATTACGTAACGCATGAAGGGGGGAAGGGGGGTTTAGTCTGCGTTACTTATTGTTACGTTGGGGTGGAGGGGGGGGTGGTAGTTAAGACTGTTATGTAACTGTGATGTTTGCTCTAAATTGGAAATTTCGGAGGAGGGTCAGACTGTTCAGCGTTACGTAATTTTATGGGGGGGAGTCATATCGAACGTTACCTATTGTTACATAGGGGGGGGAGGGGGTTTGAAATCTAGATTTTTAGCGTTACGTAATTTGTGTGCGACGCCTAATAGCTTTTTGAACAACGTTGGTGAACGATAGTAGAAAATTGATGATGGGATTTCTCAATGACCGTCTTCCAATAACATGATAGCAAGGGCCTGATAAAAATCATATGATAATGATATACATGTTTTAGTCTAACTAGAGTGACAGAAAGCTGTCACTTGAATGAAAGAAAACTTTACCAACGTTTGCGGTCGTAGAAAATGAAAACCCTTCATCCAATTATTTACCTTCATCAGGCTTCACTGGGTGGCGCCATAAAAAATGATAACAGAGTTATCCCATGACCGTAGTATGTTATTTGGAAGCATGGTCAACGTAAAATAGGAAAGATGTAAAATGATAGAAAATAATCTTCACAAGTATATACCTTCCTAATCTTACTACGTTATTAGTAGCTACTCTATGTGTGTGACGAGTGGCTAGGAGAGATAACGTGATTTGGGTCAAACGAATTTAGCTCGTCAGTGATGATTTTAAGTCAATTCGGCTTGAAAGACGAAAAATTGTGCACGAATGGAACCAACAATGTGAGGTAGTAGTACTAGATATCGCTGATTGTAAGAATAAAATTGTTGTTTCTTGCGTGTTCACATGTGTTGGTGAAATTTCGGGTGTTCAATTTAAAGTAGTATTCTTGAGTGATTCCTCCCAGACGAGAATAATATAAATTTCGTTTTTAATTCTAGAAACAGAATTATTTAAGTTTCATTTTTAATTATAAAAACAGTCAAATACGCGTAAATAAAATTTAAAGTATAATTTGTTCGAAATAATTGATTCTTATTGAATTATGATTATCATAAACTGTTTGATCCAGAACATTCCAAAATGCTTTCATTTTTTCAAAGTTCGTTTATGTCACGAAGCAACCTTTAGAAATTATTTGGATTTTAAAATTTTAAGTTAACATGAGTTTTGATACAAGAAAGAAATAAAACATAGAGAACTCTACGGGAGGCGGTGGCGCTACTACCCATCCCTAACATATTTGATATCACTCTCACACATCACTTTTTCCTCTATACTAACGACATCAACCGACACAACCTTGTTTCGATGTAGTCTCAAACACTTCAGTGCTATAACCTCGTCTTCTGCGATAACAGGTGTTGTATTGTCCTTAGCTCTATATATTTAACCTTTCAATTTGACCAGTATTGAGTTAACAATTCCCTTGTTGATTAACACTGGTATTCAAAATAAATGATTATTTTTATAAAGTTCAAAATATGTTTTCATGCCTATCTTTTCGGAAATAACTCTAGTATATTCCATCCTGTGTCAGGCATTCTCTTTCGAGCCTAAAAAAATCATTTATGATTTACACAAATTTTAAATTATCTTACAATTGCCCTAACACATGTTGGGAAATTCCGATTTTTTAGTTGATTAAATTATACTGCTTTATTCATCTGGATTCGAAAGACTTATTGAATGAAACCGTGATATGTTGATCGATACCCGTGTACTCCACCAAGAACGCTCTTCCATCATTCCGTCACGTATTTTCTATTCTAGATTTTGTTGTTCCATTATCACAAACTGTGATGTAAGGACTGTTCATTTTATCAAACGGACACTTTGTTTTGGTGATATCTTTATTATTTTTCAAGCAATTTCTAGACGGTTTTTGCAAAATGAAGGTTTATTTTTCAACAAAAAGTACAAAATGTAAAACCTAACTAAGTTCATCTAACTATAAAACTGGTGAACTTTTCCTCGAACTCCACTCATAAGCCTCTTTACAGTTTCTGGCTTAACTTTTCGGCTTGCAGATGACCACATTTTCTTGAACTCATCAATTGACTGTGCTTCTCTACCATCCTTTCGAAGATACCACTTGATAATTACCTAATAGCGTTCAACCGGACGTAGCTCTGGACAATTTGGTGGATTATTCGCCTTTTCGACGAATTTAATCGTATATTTCTTCAGCATTTCAAGAATGGCAGCAGCGTAGTGGGCGGATGCAAGGTCTGGCCAGAACATTGGTGGGGTCTTGTGTTGACGATACACAGCAACAAGACGTTTTTGAATGCACTCCTTCCGGTAATTCTCAGCGCTTATGGTTCCTATTGTGAAATATGGCAAACTTTTTTTTCCACAAGAACAAAAAGCTTGCCATACAAGCACTTTCTTACCAAACTTGTCCATTCTAATCGATCGTTTTACATCTGGTACTTCCCTACCTACAATAGAATTGAAAAATTGTGGCCCCGGAAGTGTTGTTGCGTCCAGTTTTCAGTAAGTCTCGTCATCCATTAAAATGCAACAGTTTCATTGCTTTTTCAGTATCCTATCCAACCTCTGACATCGTTCCTTTGCCCGTTCATGCTGTTCCTCGGTCCGTTTCGGTGTCTTCTGTTTTTTGTAGGTTCTGATGTTATTCCTTCGTTTGATATTTTGAACCGTTCCTATACTAACTCTGAGTTTTTAAGCAATTTTTCGCACAGAGTCACATTCATTGGACAGTAAAAGCTTCACACACTTCTGCTCGATTTGTGGAATAGCCGCACCTTTTCTGGTTTTGGATCTTGGCAAATCTTCAAGATAATCGTATTCTCCAAACTTTCTGATGATCTGGTACACAGTAGACTTAGACCTTTTCACAAGTTTTGCAATATTTCTACAGGATAGTCCCTCGGAACAGTACTTTTGAACAATCCAAAAACGAGTATCTTGATCGATTCGTGCCATTTTCCGAAACTTAACCGTTCCGACACCAAAACCAAAACACCGGCACAATGTCAACAAACTCAACTACACGATAAAGGAAGATTCATCAAATTTGGAGTTAATGTTTAGTTTTTATCGTCTATTCAAAATGTCCGTTTTATAAAATGAACATTCCTTAGTCTCCCAGCTGGTCTCGAGGTACGACGCTGGCCTAACCAGTTCGTATGTTCGAGTCCCGGCTCGGGAGAAACTGTTAGTGTCAGTAGGATCGTAGCGCTAGCCCCGCAATTGTCCTGTGCACTTAACAGTCGGCTGCGAAGTCTGTGTATAGTAAAACAGAAGGTCGAATTCCGATACGGAATGTAGCACCAAGGCTTTGCTTTATCACAAACTGTAGCACTTTTCCGCAATTGTAACAGCTTAGTGAATTAGGCATTTTGAAATCCATAGGTTTGTCACGGAAACCTGTTTGTTTCTGTCCGAAGCTACAAATATTTTTCCACATCATAAGCTTGCTCGCGAATTTATCGACAAAATCGCTATGGGCATCACCTCGACCAATAAAATCTAAACACTTATTTCCTTCAAATTTAACACTAATTTTCCTGATTTTTTTTTTGACACAAAAAACGGCAACATATATGAACGCAATTCTGAAATCGCAGTAGAAAAATATTCGATAGTATATGAATATTTTCCGTGATTATTTTTGACGTAGGACTACCTCAAGCTACATTCTGTGAAAATTGAAATGAACTTGTTAGGCACAAAAAAACAATATCGCACGCTTAGCCTTGGGGGTAGAGATGCCAGAACTATTTCGTGAAAATCCGTAGATTCTACGGATTTTCATGGAATTCTACGGATTTCCCCTGTTTTCTTCTTCTTTTCTACGGATATCCCATATATTTGTAAATCCGTAGAAGTGAACAAATCCGTAGATCTACGGATAAATCCGTTGTTTTTGGCACATTTTGCATGTGTAGGATAAGTACAACGATACGCCGTGCCCCAGTGCTAAGTCGAGAAAATTTCCAGCTCGAAAAGATCCTCGACTCGATCGGAAATCGAACCCGATATCACAACCGTGTGGGAGAGCTAGTCGACCGAAATCGCTAACCACAGAGCCACGGGGACCGCTTGTTAGGCGTCATACACAAATTACTAGATCTAGAAATCTTATATTTTTGGCGTTACGTAATTTGTGTACGTTACGACACCTAACGTTTTTCGTTAGCGGAAAGTAAGTTGTCAAATGCTAGTAGTTCTCAAACGACTATACCAATTTCAATACATAAATACATATGCCGTTAGCTAAATAGCTAAAATATACAACAATTTTATAATAGTATGATAATTTTTCTCGCTATTTTCTTATTACATAGTGAAAATTACGAGAAAATTTCAAGGTCAAATATCCACATACATTTCCAATACGATCGGTTTATTTCTCTAACACAGACTTCAAAAAGTTCGACAAAATGACTCCACGCGCTCAGTCATTGACTAGCAATACAGTCGCATTCAATTGGCATGGAATTTATCACAAGACATGGAAAAGAAGCTAAGTTGGTACCACGGGATTGGTTCTTCCTTCAATCAACCAACTATTTCATTCTGGGTAACGCTATAAAAGGACATTCAGCATGGGGAGAAGCACATTCTCTGGTTGACCGCTCAGGCGAACAGTTCGGTTTCCCTCCGATTTGTTTTAAACCCCTCCTTTGGTAATCAAATTCAAATATCGTTGTTGGAATACAACCCGAAACTGACTGAGACCGGCACTGGTGGAAAGCTACTGCCATCCGGGCATGGACTGGACTATTGGAAGACTTGGAAACCGTTTGGTTTGGGTAGGACGTGTGAGCTTAGTGATATATAACGCGTGGTATACAGGGTGTTCAATAAGTTCGAATACAACTTTTCATCGTTGTGTAGGTGCGCACCATGTGCATTCTGTGTAATCATATTGGTGTCAGTTTGAGCCTCATGTATAGACTGACCGATGTATACAAGCCGTGAAAAAACGCAGAGTTAACGGGGTAGTGGAGGCTACAACGAAGAAGAGGTTAGACAGAGCCAAAATGATACTTTCGCGGCTTGCAGGTCTTGTTTCCTGATGAGAAACTATTTGTTTTGCAACCGCAGCACAATGTCCACAACGATCGGCTGTGCACGTCAACGTTGGCCAACACATAAACATCCCGTTGTTCCAGAGAGCTGTTGGTGATGGTTGGTGGTGGTGATGGAAAAATCAACGGCGCGTACTAAAAGACCTACGGGAAGGTCCTTCGCGAGAGGATCATTACGTCTATCAACAGGCACGCGAATATCGTCCAAGCGCAGTGTCGGGAGAATTTGACAGATTTTCTCAATAAGACTTCCCGGGCCTTATGTATAAGCTATGTTTCCATTTAATGCTACTAGAAAAGATCGAATACCCTCTCATACCGTCCGCAGATACGTATTTCGGTTACTACATACAACCTCTTATGTGGACTGCTGAAGAGCCTAACTGAGTAACCCCCGTTTATATATATAATTAGATCAGGATGATTGGGATGTATTTTCATTTTTTAACACATTTTTAAAGTGTATTCGAACTTATTGAACACTCTGTTAAGCGTGTGGTATATAGCGTGTGTGTGTTGTATATAACGTGATGTGAGTATAGCATGTGGTGTATGGTATGTGTATAAGTATAAGTAAGGTGCATGGTACGCGGATTGTGTGTTATATGTGCCTGTGTATACGTATGGCAGAGTCAAATTTTAACAACCATTGTAGTCCTACGTCGAGCCTACGTTTATGCACTTAGGCACATAGAAGCAAAGCAAAGCAAAGCCTCGGTGCCACTGGGCTAGCGCTACGATCCTACTGACACTAACAGTCTCTCCCGAGCCAAGACTCGAACCTATGACGACTGGCTTGTTAGGTCAGCATCGTACCTTGAGACCATCTGGGAGATGCACTTAGGCGCATACTCTTGAACTAATAAGGTTTTCGTAATATTTCCTGATTTCACTGAACGAAAAACAAATTCCTTAACGTTCACTTATTTTCCAGGGTTGCGGCACCCTGTTATAGCAAACCTTTATGTTAAAAGACATCACCCCATAACAACAACAATATATGCAGATATCGTGCCACACTCACAAAAACATACAAACTCTGCTTTTCTTAGTCTAGTCCTTGTGATCTCTCGTCAAATAACCGGAATATCTCGATTGGCACCCCATATCCCAACTTAGTACGAAAATTAGCTCGAACTGTTCATGACAACTCAACCAAGCATCCCAGAATGTGATTCACATATCTTAATTTTTTATCTCAAATGTGTGGCCACACTGCGGTTGCTTGGAAGATATTGACGTATTTACTATGTTGGAGGTCCACGACTTGGTGATTCTTCTATGAACATCACAGATTAGCGTAATCTAAAGGTATTTCGTCAGGACTCGCTTGAAATAAGCGATAATTATATTAAATTCATTTGGATAATTGATTATCATTAGCAGCAAATTACGGTTCGGACAAAGATCAACCGGAATTGAACTTGATAGTATATTCCCTTGTTTTACCCGGTGTATTTTCGCATACACAAGTACGATAAAATAACGGAATAGTATGTATTGTGTATTGTATTTCTCAGCAAAGAATTCTCTTTCAAAGTCTTGACATTTTAATTATGTACTAACAATATTAAGTTTATGACATCATTCATTCAAATTATATCGTTCCTTCATTAAGAACTCCTTTCGATATATTCTTTCTATGGAACGGTGTAGTAAAAACCATCATCTAAACGACAATAAATTGAAATTGTTGATTAAATCGGCTAGTGGCGAACCAGCCTGTGGCTGAAAGCCACCCTAATAAAGTAATAAAAAAAAAGGTTAAATCGGAATACATGTTCTATTTTCAGGCTGTATATATTTTGTATTTATAAAACAGCAGTAATAATTCATCATTTTGAAATCCTTGCTTGTTTGATAATATATAATTAAAGGCAGTTTTGTTTTATACGGTACAACAAATATTATGTCTAAAATTTCTAAAAATCTGAGACGTGCATGCTGAATAAGAAAACTCTCAATCACCTGTTAAAGGTCCGACTCATATCAGTAGTGACGATGACTTGATATTGGTGAAAGTAATCTGACATATCCCCTTTCGAGTTGTTTCTGCTTCAAAATTATTTTGAAAACACGTTTCACCAGTCGAGAGGAAGCGATGTTAAAGTAGTATTATAAATATTTCGAGAACTGAATCGAGCGGTATCGATGTGATACTTTTTATATTTTAATCATTATCTCCGAGAATTTAGAATGTTCGGGAAGTTTTTTACCATATCATATCACGACAAGCGAAACACTGCAAAGTTGTGTTGTTTGTTCATTGAATATTTTTCTCACGTAGATAACGAAAAACTGAATAAATAGCAATCGAAAGCGCGTATTGTTGTTTTATAATCTCATTTGAATCATTTGCTTAAGGAGCCGTGTATAATTCAAACAAACAATTTATTTAAATTATTATATGAGCTTAGTTAATAAATCTAACGGTATATTGTCCTTATCACCTCAAGAATACATTTCAAAAATATAACCTCTGCCAGAGATTTCTTCAATTTGAAACTACTCGCGACGTGAATATTCACAGCATGATGCTGAATATTTCGACAATCAAACATTCATAATTGGTCCACCGGCTATTGTTACAGAAACATGAAACAATTCGACTGTCGAAACGCGATTTCAATGCCGATAGGAATTCACATCCTGTTCCTAATGAATGTCGTCTATTAGCATACCCAGACAGAATGAAGAGTTTATGCATGAACAGTGTTCACCAATTTGAACATTTCGAAGCTATTCCTATCTCGAACACAAATATGCACATTTTCAGCTCATCTTCAGCAAGCTTGGTTTAACTTTAGACAGATACTAGCGGAAAAGAAAAAGAATAAAAGAGGGATGATATGTGCTGTAGGTAATTTGGTAAATATTTGAATGATCGTTTAATGAAGATTGTCTAATCAATTCAGGTATACCTATGACGCAAACCGGAGAAGATACATATTATAGAAATACGTCCGTAACAGTTTACTTTTTGACTCTGGATTAATTGAAGCAACACGAACAATCGGCAACCCATGACAGAGAAAAGGACCTTAACGGATAAAGAAGTTAAGCTTTTACGTGCAAATCGATCTAGATCATGTCTGGAGCTGGAAGTCGATGTTCGATGCCATCGCTGTATAAAGCTGTGGGGAAAGCTCAAAACCACCAAGTATACTTAGTAACTGGAAATCAACGCCATTTGGAAATGCACGGCTATTTCGGGTTTCCGAAAAACTAAAAATCGATCATATACCCTGGAATATGGGTATTTTTGAAATCCACAATGATCTCGTTCGTTTTCTGGAGAGCTGGGTGAAATTAAAAAATCATGTTTCAATACCCCTTAATACTGATATTTCCAAAACTTGCTCAAAACACGGAAACTGAAAAGTTGGTATCAGCTGCCATTTTAAAATTTAATATGGCAATATTCGGTTTCTGCAAAGTTGTGTGTAGTTGGTGAAAATTGGTGTCTGGCGACTTCCAGCTTCTGAAAAACTTAAAACTCTCATATTTTTAGTAGGGTGAGTGAGAAAGTAGGGGTGTTGAAAGTGAGAAGCAAGTAATAAAAAATACATTCTAGAAAAAGCGAGTAACAAATAACTGTATGTATAAATGGAAAAAAAGTTGTTTTTTGTTAAATTATTTAGGGGCATTCCGTGGACAACTGCCCATATAAATTCTAAAAAAAAATTATGGACCGTGGACATTACCCAAAAATGTATATGCGTTTACACATGAATGCTGAATATTACACTAGAAATTCTTCGACGAAAAAATCATTCAAAGGATGATTCCACTGAATAATGTCGGTTTGCCGAATAAAATTGCTCAAGAATGCTGCTCACATGTAACTTCCCTTCAATTTTTTTTCTGGTTTTTTTATGGTTGTCAGTAGCTGGTGTCGTTCAATCTTATGGCACAAGGTCAAATTAATCAGAAGTAATTATGAGAATATCATTCCGCGGGAAGAAAGCAGCGGCGACAAAGCTTGTATATGACACGGTCACATCAAGCGCAGCATTACAAAGTCGGACTTAAATCTTAACTCCTTGTTTTCATTTAGTTGTAATAGGTGAAAACCACCATTCCGAAAACTTAATTTTCAATAATAAAAAATATTTTTTTTATTAGATGATTTGAAATGGGTCTAGAATTTCCCATTTCATGCTAGTGGCGAATACGGCCTGAGTAAACAATTTTAGACAGAAACCTTTTAATTGAGAATACGTTGAAATAAATGGTGATTGACGAGCCGTTCAAATACGGATTGTTTGCTTCAATTAACCTCAATTGATGATATCATACGTTGGTCGCGTTATAGTTGGTTCGAGCTGCGAGGGAATGTACATTGAAAGGTAACTATCATGCTTCCATATTCGCGTCAATAAGTTATTTAAACATCAAGATGCAATGTGTTTAATGATGTAATTAATTCGCTAAACTTTATGTATTCACGCTAATGATGATCTTTTCAAAAGTACCGTGCTGGATCGAAACCCGTACAGTATCGAAATCCGTACACCTTTTGATGTTTTTCTTCAGTTTTAAGCATTATAAAAATGAAAATTCATATGATAGTTACATGTACATGTCCGTTGAGCTGTTGGCCTTCTGTTAAATTAAACTATGCGCCAGTAGGCCATGAAATAAAAATATTAAAAATAAAAAATCAATGGTGAATCGGTTTCAGTTGTCATTTCGTTGTATCGTTAGAGAATATACTAAGGAAACGATCTTCAGATAAAAACGTTTTTCAAGTGGGACATAAGTGTTTTACTCTGTGAATCTTTTTGAAATTGATGGAAAAGGTAAGTCTTTGTCATTTTCAAGCTGTATATTGGCTGGTAGATAGTGTAAACTGTATTTATTCAACAAAAACTGTGCCGTACGGATTTTGATCTTTCTTAATTGCTTGAATCGAAATCCGTACAGCGTGTGTATGTGTGTTTTCAGCATATACCGGAAGAAAACAAGTATAAATGTACGGCAAACAATTTCGAAGGAGCTGTGACTGAAATGCGCAAGGGAAAGTCGTACCGGGAAGCTTCGAGAGGTCCCGGTCGCTATAATAAGGGGTGCCGCAACGAAACGCTACGAAAACTGCACTATTTCAGCTGATATAAAAAATTAGAAAACCGTGTGAAACTTTAGGAACCAGTTGATCCTCAAAATATTTTTATTCGTAAATTTAAAGATAAATTATAAATAAAAGATGTTCATTTTTGTTCTTCTATATCTATACGGATTTTGATTCTTTGCTGTATGGACTTTGATCCAGTCTATATCGCGTGTGTGCGGATTTCGATTCAAAAGTGTACGGGTTTTGAATCAGACAAGAACTGTGAACGGATTTCGTTTCAAAACATGTTCTATTTAAACATGATTTTTTCGAGTTTCAGAGTGATTTTAATCATTTTGCTTGAAAATAGTGATAAAATATAAGTAGACCTATAAGTAAACAAGTCAGTTTAAAGCAATATGTGATTTCTTGATTTTATATTGACCGTCGAAGATTATCATGTGCTTAGGTGTACGGATTTCGGTCCAGCACGGTATTGGTTATTGCTTTTTTTGTAACAGTATCTATGGGACTATGTGATACTCAACTCAACATGTCGAAGTTTTGGCCGAGGATTTCACAGCAAATTCGAAAAAATGCGTTTTTAATTGCAAGGCATGTATTGCGCTGTACAATGATACCACTAGTCAGTCTACTCGAAAAACTTCATAATGATGGTTTAGTTCTTTCACGCAGTGAACCTTGGTGATAGATAACAAAGCTCCGTTTTTCGTACTAAGATGGAAAAAGACTCGCCTCACTCGACTGTGCACTAAAGCCATCGCACACATAACACACGGTTCGTGCGTTAAGTAAATATCGTAACCGGTGCAAAGATAAGGGCCGTACTTAGCTAAATTGTCCTCATCTGGTGTAATATCTATTTCCTTTACACCTTCTGCTTGAACTGGTTGTGCTCCGAACTTGATTGCATCAAACTTGTCGTTGAGAATTCGCACGTATTCGGCTTCAATTCCGCTAAGGACGAAATTATTTTCCTTTGAGGAAGCCTGCTGCCGAACAGTGAACCACGTACCGCCATTTTGCGAAATGGCAACATTATCAATTAACACCATCGGGCAGTGCATCATCGGGTGTTGATCGCTTTGACCCGTGCCTATAGCAGCCACACGATTTATCTTTGGATTTACACATATACCGAACGGGTTACCGTTGAATTGCTCCCTTAGATAGAGACACGCAGACATCATCATTAGGTGATAACTCCTTTCGATACTGCTGAAGTTTGTATTCGTGTATAAAGACTCCAGATATTTGTCTGGATGAAATTTACAGGCCCAGAGTGAATTAGCAATCTCATATTGCCACCTAAGTTTGGGTTGATTCAGAACGACTTCCCGCTTAGAAATACTATGACAAAGACTATCAACTAGCTCGTCTTCAACATTTTTCAGTCTCAAATATGTAGCTAACCTGGCATTTATATCTCCATCGACTTTATTTGCATCAATCGAATCATCTGCATTGCTCGCCATTTCTGCCTTCAATATATCTTCTAGGTGGATAGCCTCCGCTATAATAATCATTCCATCGCGACTAACACGTTTCAAATGCTGCATCCGAGACATTGGCAAGGAGCGGTTCAATTCGGATATCAATTTGCCTGTTTGGCTTGTGTTGAGAATGCGGCCAACATAAACCTCTATCATACGGGGCGACTTGCAAAACTCGTCCGATAGGACGGAGTGTATCATATTTAGACCATCGACTTTGGCAGTTGCTAGTCGCGGCTTTTTCGATGCGGGCTGCTCCAGATCACTCATTGTGAGCAAGCGTTGCTCAACACTGTCATTGAAATAGTCAGTTGATCTTCAAATTGCTGTTGTTAACTGTAAACGAAAATAATTAGTAACTACGTAAATTATCTAGATAAAAGAGAAAGTGGTTTCATTTGGCTGTTTTGGCTTGTCTAATAAAATGTTTTAGTTTTTGTATGTTTATTATTTATTAACAAAACGATTATTCTTATAAACCCAAGAACTCATTTGTGCTACGAAAAATTATTGGAGCTTTTTCGCAAAGTAGATTTTGGTTTAAATTACGCAAGCTATTTGTGTGAAAAATACTGAAAGCTATAAGTCGCACTGGATCATTATATTATAAAATAGAAATACAATATTGAACTTTAAATTTAAATTTAAATCTGTTATTTTGATCAGTATATTTGCAGAATATACAGAAAATAACGTTTATTAAATGACGCATTGCATCTATAATTTTCATACCTCTATCTTCGTTACTATACACGACGTACCGGTTTATCGTAGGTATGTATTGGGTGAGCTAAAATGATCATTAATAAACTGCAAAACCGCATATCTTATCGTTACTAAACAAAGTTCAGTCTAGTAACCAGCGTTGAAAAGTACAAGTTGAATCAGAAACCTATGCAGGTTTTATTGATTACTTCATACACACTGCGTGAAGAGTACAACTACCTACAACTGTAGACACCAACATATGGACATGGATAGGCTGGTCACAGTGAAAATACTAGTTTCTCACCTTATTCCAGATAGGACAAGATCACCAGGAGACGAGAGAGCGCAAAGAAGCAGTATGGAAATAACTAGTTTGTGGTGGATCAGTTTGATTATAACTAAAAAATGCCGGTTAAAGTGACATCCCCCTCCCCGTGATGGTTTGCATTCTTCAATCAAAACGGCCCTACTGTATCAGTTTCGTCTACAACTACAGTTGAAGAACTGGAAATGAAAGTAAGGAAATTAGTTGCTCTTGAGCTGTAGACACTGGGTCAGAAGTCTAGAATACCTTGAGATTACAGAAACTTTAATGAACAAGTAGGAATACTTTGAAGGATTTCAAAAAGGGATTTTGCTGCAATGCACTCAAGAACAAGTTTTTGTCAATATAACTTCATGGACAAACAGAACACTTATGTAATTGAATAAGGGGGCAGTTGTTATTCAATGAATATTGTGGTAAGCTATAATTACTACGCCATTTGAATATAGATATAATTCAATTTGCACAATAAGTGTTTTCACGTGTCTATAATTCATCAATCATTCATATTCAATGTACTCAGAAAAGAAAACATACAAGTTTTGAATCAAAATTATATTTATGTTCATAGGTGAAAATTTAGTGAAGTGAAAGAGAAAAACTATAATTTCGTTCATGCTGCTTTATAGCTGTGTTATTAATGCTTAATAATCAGTGCCAACTGTTAGTGTTTGTAGTGTACACGAAAAACTGCTACACATTACTACCGAATCTCGGTAATTTACTGTCGAGAATGGCACCCAATGAACACTCAGTTAAAATGATCGGTATGACGACTAAGAGATTGATAGAGGTGACAATTTGAACAATTATTTGTATCAAACACTTTTTTCAAGATAAGGTTTTTATTTAAAGTGAATCGATATTTTCCGGTATGCTCCATCCAACATCATTCATTAGGCATTTTTTCCTGTTTGTAGCGATTTTGAGACTATCGTGTAAATATTTTTTAATATTTTCTCGATAAGGGAGGAGATCCAAATAATGAGAAAAACATCGTATACAGGGTGCGCCATAATTATTGCAACAAGAAACAGAGGACCGTTAACCACATTTTTGGCAAATAAGAGAGAACTTTTAAAATAAAAATAATTTATTTAGTAAAAGCAGTTCAAAAAACAACTCATTCAATGTGTCCTCCTTTAGCTCTGATGCCAGCTCGGAGACGCTTGGGATAAGACTCGACGGCGGACCGAGTTTCTTTTCGAGGAGTTTCCTTCAAAGCTTTGAGCAGACTTCTTTAACTCGTACAAATTTGTGTGTTTTCGTAAGCAGGCCTTTGCTCCTAACATCCCCCAAATCAAGAAGTTCATTACGTTGAGATATGGCGAGTTTGAAGGCCACTCATCCTTGGTGATGACAGAGAGAGTGTTGGACTTGTACCAAACTTGAACGGTCTTCTTTGTGTGAGCCGGGGCACCGTCTTACATGACTTACACTGCCCATAAACGCATAAGAGTCACACTGCCAAAAACCTACAACTGAGTAAAACGCAGTAGACGCAGGTAAACCATAGCATTTTTTCCTTCCTATGGGTTCAATCAAAGAAACAAAAATTTAAAATAAGCATTCATCCAAGGTAAATATATTTGTGCAGAATACTTTTATATGCAATAAGGTTATTGTTGTTCCGATCAGTACACTTTATTTGGCCTTTTAATGAAAGTTACCATGATTTTCTGCTAATTGGTTTCAGCTCTAAGCCTGTTATGCGTTTATTCGTAACGTGGGACTGACCAAAATCAATATTTTTTTCATCATTTCAGTAACAAACCTAACTTTTGTTGTAAATTTTCGAGAGCACACGTAATGTAAAGAAGTTTCTAAGGTTTATCTCAAAAGTGATGAAAACTCACATGGGACTGTTATGCATTTATGGGCAGTACATTCTTCTTCAAAATCTCATCCGGGTAGTAATCATCATCGACTTTTATTCCTTTTCAAAGAAAAACAGCTCGGTTCGCGAATCGGCGATCACTATAGCAAAAACCATCACAGAAGCTGGGTGAAACAAGCGAAGGATCGTTCTTCCAACTGAATCATAATCTCCTAATGTTCGTGCGAGCACTCGGTCGTTTTGCGAGTTGTGGGCGACAAATGGTCCGGGCAAGAAGATTCTTGCATTGCACGATCCTTAGGCCGTTTACATACTGGCGCGTTCTGCTTTGCGGAGACGATTCGCCTTGCCTTGGGTTCATGTACAGCGCTAAGTAGAGCTGTACATTAACCCACGGCAAGGCGAACCGTCTCCGCAGTGCAGGACGCGTCAATATGTAAACGGCATTATTGTTGTTTGCGCATCGGAAAGAGCCTGTTTTTTCGGGTGTTTGTATGGAAACAGTTGTTGTTTTTGATTGTTTTTACTCAATAAATTATTTTTATTTCAAAAGTTATCTCTTACTTCCCAAAAACACAGTTAACGGTCCTCTGTTTCTTGTTGCAATAATTATAGCGTACCATGTAATCATTGAAGAAATGGTTGAGGTGAAGGCATCGAAGTTTTTAGGAAAAGTAGGTAATAGGGTAAATGATTAAAGAAATGGGTGGGATGGCTGATTTGGAATAGAAAATAATTTATTTGAATAATTGGTGAGTAAGAGGTAAGAAGTGGTGAGAGAGAGAGAGAGAGATAGGCACAGAAAAAGACAAGAGAAAATTGCAAAAATGGAAAAAGAATATCAAAAGGAAGACATCTTGAAGAAAAAAAGAGAAGCTGCGACAGTGAAAGAGAGAACGTTTCATTTAGACAAGAAAAATTACTTGATGAATTAGTTTGCTGGAAGTCATTACATCTTATTATATTGTTTATATAGAATTTCTGCTTCTTTTATACGCTATCAGTTATTATAATTTTCCGAGTTCAACCAATCAGACCATAGTAACTTCTAAGCCAAATAACAAGAGCTCATATTGAATCCCGAGCAAGATCGGGTTTTCAGCTAGTTTACCATAAAAGTAACTGGTAATCTTGTTTGGAACATAATTAACAATTTTAATGTATCGTACGTTTCAATATCTATCATTATTGTTATAATACGATATTCTCGATATTTCTCACAGTAAAAATTGTATAATTAATAAAGTGACATAAACAACGAACATATTTAAAAAATATATCACATGTTTTATCAGCTGTTTTTTTTTTTTTTCGATTACCTTGAAGAGATTTCTGACCATCTCAGCATGTTTAGATACTCTGTAGTACACAGGAAAAACATTTAAATTTCAAAATCACATTTAATCGCTTTACGTAATAAAGAGGTTGCGTTGTAAGGCACGTTACATCATAACGATGCATACCAGTACTCAATTATTTCTCTATCAATTCGTGAACTTTATGTATCAACCTTCTGTTTATTAAAATTTCGCAACCAACAGATGATGTACAAGGATATATATTAGAGGACTAGTGCAACGATCTTCTTACTGACACAGTCAGTCTCTCCCAACCCGGGTTCGAAACATACGCCTAGCTCATTAGACCTGAAGCCAGTTAGGAAACTTTTATAGAACCAATCAATCAAAAATTTTACAACTGGATTGCTAAGAGAAAACAATTTTTTGTATTTGGGCGTAAACCTTTCTAATTTTTTGCCACTTTCACAAAAAAATGTGTAAAACGACGCACAAGCTCAAAGAATGCGGAACCTTGGTAAACAATTTTGGTTAGATTAGAACTTTATTCTTTACTTAACACGTTGCTACCTAGCAAAATATAATCCTAATCTCTAACCCGTTTATTTTTTGACACCTTGCTTAATAGACAGTATGCTTACTTTTGAAGTCCAGGGCGCCTGTATGAATTTTTAGAAGTCCAGTACTGTTGTGTTCTTACAGAGCGAAATTTGTAAATGCTTTACTCACGAACAATTATTTAATATTCTATCGGTTTGCGGTGGAAGGTAAACTAGTAAAGATATTGATAAAGATGAACGAAACTACAGCTGATCAGTTTGAAGGTTTGAACCTTGAACAGTGACATTTCTATCGCCGGTACAACCACAACACGTTACACGCGTTATTATTTTTCACACATAACTGTGTTCGTGGTAAACGGGTAAACCTGGTAAACTCGATCCTTTCGGCTACAAATGAACACTGTTATGTGTTCATTTTATAGTTGCAGCCCCAAGTATGATGACAGTTCTACAAGGTATGCTACATTTTTGTCTATCCACGCACACAAACAAATGAAAAATTTCGCGTTGTGTATGGAATTCAGAACATTTTTGGAAATATCTCGTTTTATGTTGTTTCATATCTGTTTTTTTTTTTGGTTGGAGAGTGAATCTCCAGTTGAAACACACTAGAAATTGATATTAATTTAGATTAAGTGTGAAAGATTGCGACAATATGTCGAAATAAAATATATAAAAATGCTATATTTCTAATAGTTGGAGCATAATCTTAGTCATTGTCATAGCTCATGACTTTTGTTACTGTATGAAACATAAGCGACTCTATTTAGAAGCGCTATTAGAGTACAAAAAAAACGAAAA
Organism: Wyeomyia smithii; assembly: GCF_029784165.1. Taxonomy (NCBI): domain Eukaryota; kingdom Metazoa; phylum Arthropoda; class Insecta; order Diptera; family Culicidae; genus Wyeomyia; species Wyeomyia smithii. The sequence continues at coordinate 89,638,173 of NC_073695.1, forward strand.
GTGCAAAAAGGTGATGAAAAACAGCATATTTTACCTAAACCGCAGCATGTTTATGTATTCCCCACAATTCAAACATGTTTCAACATCATTTCTATAACTTTTCAGGAAAGCATGTTTTATAAGTTTAGTTTAAAATGCAAAATCATTTCAAATTTCATACAAAATTGGAAAAAGTTCATAACGATCACTAATACTAATGCATCGACGTGAATAGCATACCTTGTAGAACTGTCATCATACTTGGGTTGCAGCCTGCAGCAACTCCACCAATTCGGGTTATTCCGGTTATTCGCGTTGAAAGAGATTTTAAAGGCTGTTTGCACCTACGTGAACACTCATATGTAATTGTCAAAATGTGCGTGATGACAAAAGCAAAAATATTTCCCTCCTTCTTTTTCGCATGCAAAAACCAAACAAATACCAGCAACACCGTCAACGCGAATGAAAATCGAATCCTGCATTTATTTTTACTACGTGTCGTACTTAGTGATGGGAAATATCGCCCAAAACGGACATCGATAACAATCGATAATTCCGGGGCTTCTATCGATATTATCGATAAGTATCGATAATTTGACAGCTAACGTTTGCGGTAAAAAAAAAGTTTTCAGATGGTGATGAAAAAATAAACTATGACAGATAGTTGAGTTGGATAAATTTCCCATGGAAGGTTACCATGTTAGCTTCCTCACAAAAAAATATTACGTCCTCGCGTGCAGTCTTCCGGCAGTTAACCGGAACATTCGCCATGGCGGACGAAAACATGCGTGTAGCCTTTTTTAAGCTCTTTCTTCGTTTTTTTTATTAATTCCTCCTCCGTTTTCGCGACAATTTTTGGAATAGATCTTGCGCTTCGCGTTTGCCCAGAAATTCTCGATTGGAAGCAGGTGGGGGACAATGGGCAGATTCGCCGACTTCGGTACCACATCCTCCAACGATCGCTTCGAGTAGTTGATCGACGTCAAATCTTGCCAGGACACCGTATCTTCGCGCTTATGGTATTTCTTGATGAACGACGCAACTTCTGTCAGGCACTTCGTACTATAAATTTCCCCGTTCACGGCCAGCCCGGAGCGAAAGAAGAGCAACTTTGACATCCCTTTCTCGCTGATTGTTAGCCACAACCGCACCTTCTTGGGGAACTTGGTCTGTGAAATAAACTTTACCTCGGTGCTCACTTCCTTCGTGGGGGAGGTAAAATACGAAGAGCCCTGCTAGTCGTTGCCTTCCAGGGTGAGATAGGTCTAGTCGTCCAATACCACTGCCGCGTCGCGATTCGCCGGGAAAATCGACTTGACCATCTTATCCAACCGCTGTCGCTGCGTCATTGCCTGCAGCTCCGAGCGAGACCAGTGGACGGGACTCCCGCTTCCTGCATGTATATCCACGTCTCCAGATGCTTTTTCACTGTTTTAGAGCATGCACCAACCTCTTGGCCAAGTGCACGCTGCGATTTAGCCACTTTTTCCTCGGTCTTCCTCTTCAGCACCGTTTGAAGCTTCTTGTCGCTCAGGGTCGTTGGCCGTCCGGAACCGGGCTTTCTTTCGATGCTCTGATCGTTGTCCAATAGTGTCAAGATGTTGTAGATGCCAGAACCGGCATACCCGGCGTCCACAAAGTGCCGCACGATGTCCGTTTTTGACGCGGCGGGGTACCATTCTATGAACGCGCACACTTCTGAACGGAGTAGCTTCACTTTTTTCGCCATCACAGTTAGAGTTTGACTGATAGAGCTGTCAATTTTTTTTCGCTAACTCATGGGTTACTATGAGTGATGATGCATGAGTAGTTTCGTCAGTGCTATTAAAGGTAAACCCATGAAATATTGGCAATTTTTGCCAATTTTTTTTTACCGCAAACGTTCTTCACCAAATGCGATTTTGCTATATAAATTTGTTAAAAACAGAAACAGTGAGGGCCCAAACAGAATGGATACGTTCGCGTTGCGTTGACGTCAATGTGACAGTGAATGTATGAGCTAACTATCAAATTGCCGCAAACGCATCCGCGACGTATCCATTGTGTTGAGGCCTTGAATGACAAATCTTACGATACTACAAATGAAAATTCAAACAACCGGACGAGTTAAACAGTTTGTTTTGGAAAGTCTTCGGGTTTTACGCCGGGAGTGCTTTCTACGGAGTAGTTTCAAGCCGAAGTTCACTTTGAAGGTTGTATAATAAGGGAAATAATTGAAGCAGGCAAAATTCTGTCAATTTTTAAACGTCCAAAACTTCACGAAAAATGAATCAATTCGGACAAAACAGGTTTCATTTTACTGGAAAACTGCCCTAGTTTCCCAGTATTACTAGAAAACTGGACGTGACCAAGGGTCACTGGAAATGTTTCGGATTTCCGGAGTGTGTGCCAAAGTGTACATTTTTGCAACGCGTAGAACTTTTCCTGACATTCTGTTTCACTTAGGTTTATATGCTGTCAATAAATCAGAATTTGTTTCGGGTTCATTGGTAGCCAAAGATTGAAAATTCGCCAAGGAATCATTGAAGTATGAATTTATTAAGTATGGGTGTTGATTTTGGCGGTTTTTTTTCTGTTGGGTACTAGTTTTCTTTGAGCTTGCAGCACTCTAGCAGAATTCAATCGAACATAGTGGGTGTGTAGGTCTTATTAAACCAAGCAACTTTGCGAATTTGTGTTTGAAAAGTTATCTGGATTAACATTTAAAAAGGTCAGATTATTTTCACGCGGATTTTCTCTGAAAGGTTATTTATGCAGATTTTCAAATTAACGTGTTTTTTTACGCGAATTTTTGAATTAAAGCGGCTTATCAAGAATAACATGGTTTTTTTCACGAGGCATGTAACCCCCGCGTAAGAAAACCTAACTGTATTTGAACCTTTTTCTTATGAATCAATATATCTTTGTAAAAATTATCTGAACTTTCCTTCAAAAATATAAAAAATGAGTTAAAGATCCTACTCTGAAAAAAATATTATTTTAAAAACAAAAAATGATTTTAGAAAATATCGGTGATCTCAGATTTTTTTAAATGAAGTATTTTAGATAAACAATTTAGTTGCCTAAAACGTTCTATGCGTTGCAAAAATGTACACTTTGACACACACTCTTGAAATCCGAAACACTTTCGGTGTAGGTTGGTCACACCAAGTTCCCAAGTAATACTAATATAATACTGTTTTCCAGTGAAATGAAACCGGTTATCAAAATTGATTCATTTTTCGTAAAGTTCTGGCCATTTAAACTTAGAGAGAATTTTATTTATCCCAATTATTTTGTCTATCCCATGTATAAATCAAGATACTTTTTTGGCGCAACAATTTCGTTCATTTGGATTTTTAGTGGAACTAAACATTGTTTGTTGGGTAACAGATACTTTAAACTTAAACAATTCCAAGTTAAACTAAACAATTACCAGAGAATTGCCAATAGACTACCGCTATGCATGTCCATCATATTATAAGAGTTGGCAAGCCAAAGAAAATGCATTTTATTACAATTTCGAATCATTGCTTTTGATGAGATGGTGCAAAAAGTTTGGATATTTTTTTTAAAGTTCTCCAGTGCTGAGTTGTCGAATTCACCTGTTCTTAGGAAACTAAAAACTATAAATACCTTTTTAGTCACCATTATTTCTCAGAAACTCAGTGACACCCGGGGCGAACCTTTACACCACCCCAACAATGCTAAATCTTGTCGAATAGCAGCACCCAACAAATACCTAGCGGCAAAAGCAACTCCTGGGGTAGGGTAGGTTCTTTTGGGTCTCCTCCAGTAACCAGCCGCACTGACTTGTGCTCGACCTTATAATATCGATAATTATCGTTAACGTAAAAAATTAACGATAATATCGATGACCTGCATTTATCGATATTATCGATAAGTTTCCCATCACTAGTCGTACTTACATCGTGCATCGTACAGATGATTTTATGCTTGCATAGATTGATAGATTAAGGCGTAAATAGTGAATCGCGCTTTAGTTTCTTCTGCAGTAAAAGCAACCGGTTAGCGTAGTGTAACAACTAGTCAAGTTTTGCTAGCTTAAAGAGAAAGTTCAGTGTGCTATGCCGGTGCCACTTCCCGATTCGGATTCAGAGGATGAATTACCTCCTGCGTGGGAAGAGCGAGCGACGACGGATGGATTTGTTTACTACGTAAACCATCAGAGTAAAGCTACTCAATGGACGCATCCCCGCACTGGGAAGATGAAACGGGTTTCTGGTGAACTTCCGATCGGCTGGACCAAACAAGTTGAAGAAGCAACTGGGAAGATAGTGTTCAGTGAGGGAGCTACCCAGAGAAAATCTTACACCGACCCTAGACTAGCCTTCGCCGTTGAAGAAGCTCCTCAGGTAGTTGGGCAACTTCGACAACGTTTCGATAGTGGGACGAATGCCCTTCAGGTGCTGCATGGTCGCGATTTAAGCGGAAAAGTAGCGATAATTACTGGCTCCAACACTGGCATTGGATATGAAACAGCCCGCTCCTTAGCACTGCATGGATGTGAAGTTATATTCGCTTGCCGTAATGAAAAAACAACTAATCAAGCCATTGCCAGGATACAAAGCGAAAAAGAATCAGCTGGCAAGTTGTGCCGATTTTTCAAACTAGATTTAGCCAGCCTGCGTTCTACAAAAGAGTTTGCAGAACAAATTAAAGCCAAATATAAGCATATTGACATGGTTATTCTTAACGCCGGGGTATTTGCTTTGCCTCACTCTTTAACTGAAGATGGCTACGAGACAACATTCCAGGTGTGTCATTTGTCGCACTTTTATTTAACCAATCTCTTGTCTGATATCTTGGACCATACATCCAGAGTGGTTATAGTCTCATCCGAATCACACCGCTTCAGCATGCTTCGCACTAGTGATATAACCGAAAGCAACCTCTCGCTGCCCGCCAACAAATATTGGAGCATGATTGCATACAACAACGTGAAGTTATTCAATGTTCTATTCGCGTTTGAGCTGGCGAAACGATGGAAAACTCGTGGTATATCCGTGTTTGTACTACATCCCGGCAATTTGATTTCATCGGACATCTCTCGCAACTGGTGGCTTTACAGGTTGATTTTTGCCCTTGTAAGACCGTTCACCAAGTCGCTGCAGCAAGCTGCCAGTACTACTATTTATTGCGCCACTGCGCACGAACTGAACGGGCTAACCGGACTGTACTTCAACAATTGCTACGTTTGCGAGCCCAGTAGAGGGGCGAAAAACGAACGCAAGCAAGAAATGCTTTGGAAGCTCAGCGCGAGCATGATCGAACGGATTATCAAGTAGTTTTATGCTCAGATCCCTGTATGTTTTAACCCTTTCACAATGATTTCCTAAGTTGGTGAATATCGTTCTTATGGTACAAGCGACCACCGGATGTATGCACTCTTACTTGTCTCAAAGTTTTGAAGAATCCTTTTGGTGTTATTGTCTTTATTGTATCTGCTATATTCATACTGGCGCAACAATTAAATGTGCCCTGTCGAAATATAACAAAATATTTGAAAACTACTTAAAATCGTTTTAAATCACACAAACTCATGTGGTGGAAAGTATTTCGGTATTGTATGGTATGCTGTGGTTTAACCTAATTTCAGGTCACGATTGTAGATTTTTTTGATACAAACTAATAATTGGAGTTTATTCACTTTGAGTTTTTTTTTGTTTAATTTCAATCGAGAGATCAGATTGAACCTAAGTTGTCTTGGGAGATACTTATTATCTACTTATACTAATTGTTTATCTGAATAAAGTTTGAAATGAAGACACAAATATATGCTAACTACAGATAGAAATTTTTGTCATTCCGAAAATCATCGTTATCGTATCTGGCACTCGTAATAGGTAAAATAGGTTCGAAAAGCGTCCGACCGATCGATTTAATCTGAATCAAAATAGGTATATGAATTTCCGATACATTATGAATGTGATTGGAAGAGTTTTGAGGAATTAGGTTCGTCGTCGATTTAAGATTTCATAACAAAACGAAGTTTCCATGATGTCAACATATTGTGGGCAAGGTGGTGATTTTTTATTGGCCCGGTTTACCTGTTGACGTTTGGGTCCCACGCGTGTTGTAATAGATATCTCTTCGTCTTCCTTCGAATCAAATTCTTGCGAACGTAAAAATTTGCATTCCCACTTTTGTTTGAATCAGTTTGAACTTCCCTGTGCTCAGCTCAGTCAAAAATGATAATACCCACGCTTATTGTTAAAATTCGTTTCAAATGATCTTTTCGCACGAAAGTCCAATAAGAAAGTAAACAAGAATAAAGGGCCATGCACATTCCATATGGACAGATTTTTGAAGATTCTCTGTAATTCCAGGTTCTGTGGAGTATCGCAGCGATCGCAGCATACATTTCTGTCATATTGTTTATAAATCACATAGAAGTTGAGTGTATTTCGCATAGGTGTGGGTGATTTTTTTTAACTTTTACCTACGTATATAACAATTAACACCTCAGGATCTGAAACTAATTACGATTGCAGTTAGCAAATATTATCGTAAATTACTAAAAAACAATCTTTGTTGAATGTTAGTAACTGACGTCTATTGTTATGGTAATGCACATTTAATGGTTTCACTGCAACCATGTGTAATGAGTTTTTCCTATTCATCCGGTACGGAATCTCGCGTAGCAAGCTATCCAATGTGCTTTATGGTATACTAAACTACTAGTTTAGTTTGAAAAGCGTCTGAATATAATTTCGCAGCTCGCTTCTAACTGAAGGTAACAATCAGGATAACTAGACGGAGAGATTTTCTAATTTGTTGAAAACTCATTCAAGAACATAATGTAAGGGTCAATTAGATCTTGCAAACTACCAACATTATATACATCACCAACAACTGAAGCAATTATGTTTGCAATGAATGAATTTCGATTGTGCAGGTACACATGCGCTCGATTAGATAAAGTTAATTTTTCATTTTCGTTTACTCGCGCCGCATTGGTTTGACTTCAGTTAAGTGTATATATTTGCACACGCAAGACCTAACTAATGCTGCTAGAAAGAAAACATTGTTAACTATTAGGTGGGATGCGTGCAGTCGAAGCTTTTCCAATAGTTTATTCCAACTAAATTTGCACTATCAAAGCAGTAAAGTTTTGCCAGTTAGAAAAGATAGTTCAGCACGATGTCGGTTTCAACTCCAGAAATTGACGATGAATTGCTACCACCGTGGGAAGAGCTAGCTACTGACGATGGGTTTGTGTACTACCTAGATCGCGGAAAGCACGCTACTCAGCTGACTCATCCCCGTACAGGGAAAATAAAACGTATTCCCCGCGATCTTCCACAGGGCTGGACTAAACAAGTGGAAGAAGCAACCGGGAAAATTGCTTTTATCAAAGAAGAAACCCAGGAAAAGACTTACATCGACCCAAGACTAGCATCTGCCGTTGAAGCGGATCCGCAAACAATGGGTCAACTGCGACAACGTTTCAACAGTGGAACAAGTGCTCTCGAAGTTCTTGAAGGACAAGATCTCACTGGAAAAGTGGCAATAGTGACAGGAGCCAACACAGGAATTGGATATGAAACGGCCTTATCTCTAGCGTTGCATGGATGTGAAGTGATTTTCGCATGCCGCAATGAAGCAACAACGGGCAAAGCGATTGCGAAAATCAAAAGAATTAAGCACTCTGCTGGAAAAGCATGCAAGTTTATTAAAATAGATTTGGCCAGTCTTCGCTCCACAAAAGAGTTCGCCGACCAAGTTAAAGCCCAGTATAAACACATTGATATGCTTATTCTTAATGCTGGAGTCTACAGCCCACCCCAACATCTTACTGAAGATGGTTTCGAGACAACATTTCAGGTGTGTCATTTGTCGCACTTCTATCTAACCTTATTGCTCTCAGATACGTTCGATCACACATCCAGAATAATCGTGGTTTCATCCGAATTGCATCGCGCAAGCTTCCTGCGCACTAGCGACATAAACGAAAGTATGCTGGCTGCACCACCGCGAACATTTATAAGTTACAGTGCCTACAACGACGCCAAATTGTGCAATGTTATGTTTGCATTCGAGCTAGCTAAGCGTTGGAGAAGTCGTGGTATTGCCGTGTTTGCCCTTCATCCCGGTAGCTTAGTATCTACAGAAATTAATCGTAACTATTGGTTCTGGAGATTATTTTTCGTACTTATAAGACCATTCACGAAATCCGTTCAGCAAGCAGCCAGCACTACCGTTTATTGCGCCACAGCCCCAGAGCTAAACGGACTGACTGGACTTTACTTCAACAATTGCTACATTTGCGGACCGGCCGATAGCACAAGAAACGAGCGCAAGCAGAGACTTCTTTGGGAATTCAGCGAAAGCCTTATCGAACGTGCTACGAAGGATTTTTAGTTTCGATAGTAAGCTTTTATCTGTTTTAAAATCACCAATCGATTTGAGTAATATTATACACTTGACAACGGCAGTAAATGTGTTTGTGTCTTTTTTTCTGAAGAATCCCTGCGAGCTGTGTTGATAATAAGTTGAAAGAAATTGTTCACCAACTCAAAAAAATGAGAAAGGTAAGAATTTATTATAGACCTTGACTATCGCCTCTTTATAATTCCTCAAATCTGTTCAACGGACAGTATTTCCATCTCCAACACATCAAACGTACAAGTATTTTTGTAATCGTCAAAGTTCATTCTTTTCTGGATACCAAAGTATTAATGTTTCGATTGTTTTTATTGTTATTGATTAGACTTTTTACCTGCATTCGAACTTCGGTTGTCCCGTCGAAGTTAACTTTGTGGAACAATGGCAAAATAAACACAATCATTATTCAAAAAACTATTCGGCAATTATCTTTTCTAAAAAAAAATGCATCTATTAAATCATTTGTAGGGCTCGTGATTTTCGCTATGAAACCGAATAAAAAAATCACAGGAGGGTTGTGTGCAAAGCCACGACCGCAAGGTTGAAGTAGAATACTTTTACACAGCTCTACTTAAGGCTGTACATTAACCTACGGCCGGGCGAATCGGTTCGCGCCGCTTTTCGCGTTTAGCCTGGCAGAGGCCTAATGCGCACGGCCAACACAATAGAAAGGTGTTTTCACATTGAAAATTAGACTCGGCTTTACTGGAGTAAGTGTTGGAAAATGCATCTACCGCTCATACCGCCGCTATCGTACGAAAGCGCGTCGTTTCATGTGGGGAATAATATCAACAACGAAAAATGACGCGCGTCTAAGCACACCCGAACTGTTTCGCCGTGCTGCTTCCATTTACTTCCTTATAACATCCGCCTCATGGAAGTACCGGCTGCACCTACCGCTGAGGCTGTTACCATACTGCTACTGGTACCCAAAACTATTAACTCTTCAAATTAAGTGTTTTATTTGTCCTCAAAAGAACAATTGTTCATTCTTCTGAACAAAATGATCCAACTTTTCCATTAGAGGAAGTGCCGGCTGATGTACGGCAAAAATCTCGCCCGATCGCTCGCGTTGGCGTTCGTTCTCAGGCAGAGGCCTGAGACGTGGTGACCAACCACAGGGCAAGTGATTTGTTTAATTTGAAGGCAGCCACAGGCGCAACCCGGACGGTCCATCCAGCTCACCTTCCGACTAATGAATGTAGCTAGTTTTCCCAGAAACACTCTTTTATAGTCGAAGGGTGTTATGAAATAGGCCACGCCTTTCAGTTCAGTTGTTCCATTCCCTAATGTTCTTCAGACAAATTATTCCACAATTCGCATTTGACTTTTGTATCCAGCGAATAAACACCGATGGTGCTCTTGCTCTCACACACGCAACGGTTTTAACTCGTATCTTATTACGGTTTGTAACATCAAGCGATTTCGTTTGCTCGCTGTTGCGTGTTGCATCACGTTGCAACTTGGCAGCTGGGAGACGACAAAATTCTGTTGATGCTAATTGATTGAATCGACTTCATATTAGCTCTGCATAGTCGAACTAACTGTCTTTGTGAATGCGGTCTCACAGGGCAGTTTTTTTTTTCAAAGTCGGTTATGCTGATCGCAGCATTTGCGCTGCCCCTACAGTGGGGGGTTTACTAAATAAAGTAAAAATTAGACAACCACAACAGAATTTGATTGCATCTCGCACAGAATGTCCGCTTGTGTTGATGCCAGAAAATTATTAACCTTAAGTTATTCGTTTATTTGCCTTGAAAAAGGCATTTTGCGGTTCAAAATCGGTTGCTGATCGCAACCTTTGAGCTGGCCTAACAGTGGGGGAATTAAGATATACGGACAACATGCACTGTGGAAGCTATTTCACATTCAGTGAATTAGCCGGGCGCGACAGATATAAATTGCTAGGATCCAACACAGAATGCTCTCTTGCGTTGTCAAAAATTATTAACTTTCAATGACTTGTTTATTTGCCTTGAAAAAGGCATTTTGATTTCCAAAATTGGATTTCCTGATGGCAATCTTCATGCTGCCCCAACACGGGGGGAATAATGGCAGTCTGACGACACACGCTGAGAAAAACCGCGCTGCTCCTGAGATGTAGTGACACACAAGGGCTAGTGCTGCTGCTAAGGAAGGACGACTGCTGTTGTCGCTGTCTAGAACTATTATGAGCGGCTTCGGCTGACACAGGCTCTTATATAGGCCAAATAGCATGTTTTCAATTGCAAGGTATATGATTATGTCGACCGTGCTTGGGAAGCAATCATATAACGACCAATCAGAGGTCGAATTTTTCGTTTTGACAAGGCTTGACTATTTTCAATAGTACAATAGTGTGAATAATAAAATTACAATTATCTTCTTTTTGGAAGAATCTTAGAAGATTTTCCAATCTATTGCTGCAAGAACGAAGGATATCCATCGAATACTAACCGACTTATTAGCATTTGAAATTGGACATATTTTTCACTTTTCTCGGTTATAGATTTTCATTTCACATCCCTATGTAGCCGAACTTCCTGAGAGAAGTATTCTACTTCAAAAACCATCCGAAAGTCTAGAAGAAAAATGAGATTGAAAGCTTGAACACTACGAAATATATACGAAGAGGTTTGAATTTTATATCCTCAGACCAAGAAGCGACTCAAAGTTTAAACACTTTCTAGCAAAGTGCAGGTTTCTTGCAGAAAATGTCAATGAACATGTTAATAAAAATTTGTATTTGGTTTTATTCCAACAACCCTTCTTTTATCTTGCAATCACTGCAAAAAAAACAAGTTTCTAAACAAGACATAATGAACTAATCAAGGCTCTATGACCCGAGTGTTATATACTAAGTTCATCGTACTCGATATATTATACATGTGTTTGAATTTCATACACTTGCCTTCTTCATTAAATTGTCTCTGAGAGAGCTAGCCTGATTTTCAATATTCAAATAAAATGTTGATCAATAATAGAGTTTTCATGGCTAGGGGTGTATATGGAAATAACAAAACTTGTACTTCTCAGTGATTTTGTAACCGATTTGAATGTAATTAATTGCAAGTGGACGTCTCTGACTAATGGGAGATAAATGTTACATAAAGTAACGTGATCCAACAATAGGACTCAAAAATTTTATGGGTTTTAGGTAAAAATGTATTTATAAAACTGATTGAGTACGTTACTTCATGTAATTTTTAACCCCAAAAACATTTAGTTAATAGAAACTAATTCCGTTCAAATCGGTTAAAAAACCACTGAAAAGAACAGTAACACACAAGGTGTTTAAACCTCAAAAGTGTTGTGACGAAATGTACTTTGTTTACATATATTTATTTATTCATTTCGTCAAACAGAAGTGGACAGTATTCCAATACAATGTTTACTCACAAACTATTTTTAATTTAACAAGCGGTGTGATTGCGTATTGAGCTAAAAAAGTGTTAAAGTTTATGCCGAGATATTGTAAAGTCAATAGCATCGCAGTATTGATTGTAAGTGGTTATCATGCAATTGAAAGGTCCGAATTTTGCATATTTTGTGCGGTAATGATTGATGGCAAACATGTTTTGATTTCGAAGTTGTCGAATAGGTGCGTAGAAATTTAGCCTAGATAGAGGTAAAAGGCTGTTTCCCCATGTTAGGGGCGGCGTACAACAGCGTCTGATCCGGAACGGGCGGCTGAATCATGAAACGCGGTGTCTCGCCAGCTATATCAAAGACGGCAGCCCCGTCGCGAGACTAGGTATCGCAGCCCTAGTAAGGCAGCATACTGAATATTTAATACTACGAACAATCCAGATATAAATACGGAACGGAATAATCGACATGGACCTAGGCGAACGAAAAAGGACAACGATTATTGGAAACTCGGTACTTGGAATGTAAGGACTCTACTCGAACCGGCACGCGCAAGTATCCTGGCTAGAGAGCTGCGGAAGGTGAATGTGGAGGTTGCAGCTATCCAAGAGGTGCGGTGGCCGAAATCGGGAGAACGCGAATTCCGAGCAGTAGATCCTATTGCGGACACTTCATTTAAGTACCACATCTACTATAGTGGCGGCGTAAAAGCAGAAAGAGGAGTCGGTTTCGTGCTAATTGAAAACAGATGAAGCGTGTCATTAGATGGAGGCCGATCAGTGACCGTATATGCGTGTTGAGAATTAAGGGCAAATTCTTCAATAACAGCCTAATAAATGTGTACGCGCCGACCAACGAGAAACCCGATGACGAAAAGGAGGAGTTCTATGAGCTCCTGGAAAAGACATACAATGAGTGCCCAGGACACGATATAAAGATTGTCATCGGAGATGCAAATGCACAGGTCGGGCAGGAAGACTTCTTCCGCCCCGTAACTGGTAGGGAAAGCTTCCACTCTACTACGAACGACAATGGCCTGAGGCTTGTTAATTTCGCTGCAGCTAGGGGAATGGCTATCTGTAGCACTTATTTTGCACGCCGGAACATACGTAAGCACACCTGGATGCACCCGAATGGAGAGCTTTGCTCTCAAATTGACCACGTTCTGATTGATGGACGGCACTTTTCAGACGTTACAGACGTGAGGTCGTTCAGAGGACCGAGCGTTGACTCGGATCACTATCTCGTAGTAGCCAAAATCCGCGCCAAGCTGTCCAATGTGCTGAAATCCAAGGCAACGAGGAGGATGCAGTTGAACATCCAGCGGCTATCAACTGAAGAAGTAGCTGCAGAGTACTCGCAGAAAGTTGATGAACGGATTGAGGAAAGAGCTGAAGGGAACCTGAATGAACAGTGGAGGCACATCCACAGTTCGATCAGCACTACAGCGCGAGAAGTGTTGGGTACAACTGCGGCAGCTGCGCCCAATGAGTGGTTTGACGCTGAGTGCCAGCGAGTGACGGAAGAGAAGAACCGCGCCAGGGATCACATGTTGACCACGGATGTGACTCGCCAGAGCATGAGTAGATATCGAGATGCAAGAGCCGCTGAAAAGAGACTCCACCGCCGGAAGAAACGACAGCATTGGGAGCGTATTCTTGCGGAGGCGGAAGGTTGCTTCTCCAGGCACGATGCGAGGAGCTTCTACAAGAAGGTCAACGGAATCAGGAATCGAAACGTGTGAGCCCCTGTCATGTGCAACGATAGAGAGGGGAACCTGATAACCGATAAAACAGAGGTGGCCAGGCGTTGAAAGGAACACTTCAGTGTGCTGTTGAACGGTGAGGGAAACAGTGGAGTCGAAAGGAGCAGGATGACTATTGAGAATGATGGTCAAGCTGTGGATCCACCATCCATGGACGAGGTGAAGAAAGCAGTGAAAGAGCTGAGAAACTGCAAGGCAGCTGGGAAGGACGGCATTTCCGCCGAACTCTTCAAAGTCGGGAGCGAACAGCTGTATCGTGCCATCCATCGGATCATGCTGAGAGTGTGGTCTGATGAAGAATTGCCCTCGGACTGGTTAGAGGGTCTCATATGCCCGATCTACAAAAAAGGCCATCGCCTGGACTGTAGCAATTATCGGGGCATAACACTTCTCAACACCGTGTACAAAATTCTCTCCCGCATCCTGTTCCACAGACTGAGGCCGTTGCAGGAGACCTTTGTTGGCGAGTACCAATGCGGTTTTCGAGGGGGACGACGGACCAAATGTTTACCTTGCGACAAATCCTCGATAAATTTCGAGAATACAACTTGCAGACGCACCATCTGTTCATAGACTTTAGGGCAGCGTACGATTCAGTCAAGAGGAATGAGTTATGGCAGATTATGATGGAACATGGCTTCCCAACAAAGCTGATTAGGCTGATACGTGCCACCCTTGAAGGTTCTACATCAAGCGTCAGGATAGCCGGTGAGATATCGGACTCGTTCGTGACGTTAGATGGTTTGAAGCAGGGTGACGGGCTGTCGAACTTATTGTTCAACATCGCATTGGAAGGTACTATACGGAGGGCTGGTGTGCAGAGAAGCGGCACCATCATTACGAAGTCGCACATGCTTCTCGGTTTTGCGGACGATATCGACATCATCGGTGCTGCGGTGGTGCTAGATGGGGAAACATTTGAAGTAGTCGACGAATTTATATACCTGTGCACATTAGTGACATGTGACAACGAGGTTAGCCGTGAGATAAAGAGACGGATAGCAGCCGCAAACAGGGCCTTTTACGGATTACACAACCAGCTAAGGTCCCGCAGTCTGCAAATCTTTAGTTCGGATTTGCACTCTATAAAACACTGATTCTTCCGGTGGCCCTCTACGGCCACGAATCATGGACGCTGAAAGAGGCTGATCAGCGAGCTCTTGGTGTTTTTGAGCGTAGGATTTTGTGTTCAATCCTTGGCGGCAAACTAGAAAATGGTGTTTGGCGCAGACGCATGAACCATGAAGTGTACCAGGCATACAAATCGGCGGATATAGTCAAGCGGATAAAACACGGCAGGCTTCAGTGGGCTGGGCATGTAGCGAGAATGCCGGATGAGCGTCAAGCGAAGGCTATATTTAGCAGGAATCCCGATAGAGGTCGACGACTTCGAGGTAGACCCCGCACTCGTTGGATGTGTGCTGTCGACGAGGATGCACGCGAAATAGGTGTTAGGGGCGATTGGAGGATAGCAGCCCAAGACCGAGGGACATGGCGACGTATTCTGGATTCGGCATTGGATCGATAATCGGTCTGTCGCCTTTAAAGTAAAGTAAAGTAAGTAAGAGGTACAAGTGTAGCCGAATAAATATGCTGCAAAACGATATCGTCGGAATATATATATATTAGGGTGGGGAAAAGTGATCGATTTTTCAGAACCAATTTTTTTTTGGTTCCTTTTGGGGCCCCAAACAACTCTAAACTTTTGTCTCCGCTTGGCGCATTGCATTTTGATTTGTATGAATAAAAAGCTCAATTTAGTGATCTAATAATGCACTACATTATGTAAAAGTATAGTATTTTAGATGCCTAACAATTTTGCAGAAGGCACTGAGAAGCTAGGATGTCCATAAGAAAAGCTATAGCTGTTCAAAGTTGAGAATGTCGATTTAAAAGCAGAAAATCTTGTTTTCTGCCAACATTACCAATGTACCGGCGGGCGCCAGTAGAATTCCCATCAGAAATAACCTGTCGTAACGAGTTTATACACTCAGGTGGATCAAACAAACAAAGTCAGGTCAATATTCTAGTCGTAGGTAGAATCTACAACGTGTTTCAGAGGTTACTTCTGATGGAAATCTGACTAACGCCGGTACACTGGCAGTGTTGGCAGAAAAAATGATTTGCAACATAAATTTCGACATACTCAACTTTGTACAGCTCCAGTATTTCTTGGGACACCCTAGCTCTTTGATATCTTCGGCCAAGTTGTTAGGCATCAAAAAACCTACCATTTGAAGTCATGAAACCTATGGTTTGAGCCACTTTGACTCTTTAGAATGGAACGTTGGTTTTTCCATACAAATCTCACTATAAATTTGAAATGCAATGCGCCAAGCGGAGACTAAACCAATCGACTTTCGATAAATCTAGGATTGTTTGGGGCTCCAAATAGAACAAAAACAAAACTTGGTTCTGGCTTTCTGCTATCGAGTTTCATTTTTTTCATATAACGATTCCCCACCCTAATATATATAGTTTGCTTGTCTTTCAGTCACACACGACAAATGTAAGTTACTTAAATTGTCTTTTTTCCAAGCAAACTCTGAACCTGAGGTACACTGAAGTTTGTTATTTTTTGTGTGTAGCAACGCAAACACTCCTGTCCTGACTACAAGTTACATTTGACTTTAGTCCTCCACTCGCCTGGTATGAAGCCAGTCGTAAGGAAATCAAAGCTAACTGCGTCTTAACTTATGTTCGGCACACGTGTTAAATTAGCACATGGCTGAAGGTTCTGATGCAGGCGCATTGGCAAAAACCGCCAAAAATGTAATAAAGGGCGGAAGGCAATTTTGAGATGTAAGAAAGACATAATATCAAAGATATCTAGCAAGTAAATGAAATTTTAATTTAATTTAATTCAATTTTCTTTAATTTAATTTATTTTCTTTAATTACATAGTATGTGTTAATAGAGTGCATAAGTTGAGATATGGATAAACTTTCAACAACTGGATTATTCAAAGGAAATTAATTACACACTGAAAATTTATTGCCGGGTCTCGGTTTCTGCCGAGAACGTTATTTGTTTATTAAAATATCATTCACGACCGAAGACGTTAATAACGATCATTCATAAAAAATAGAAGAAAACCGGCTGTAACTCGGCAAAGCCATTTTATGCATTTTATGCATATCGAGTTTCAAGTTTAGCTTATGGCGCCGTGACGAGCCGTACCAAAATTCTATTCAACTTTCTCTCTATTGCTCGATGAAAATTTGCAAAGATGTTCTCAAGAAGTTGTACTTCATGATAGAGCAAATTGATACGACGTTTAAACTGTACGAAGAAAGCGATAATTCTTTGGCCGATACGTGAAAAATTTAGCAGTTATTAAAAAATCTACAGTATAATATTAACCCATTCCCGGCGGGTGACATTCAGACTTTGATTCAAGCTCAACAATTATACTTGAAAAATTTCACGATATTACTTAACTATTCATGGTTAATGCCAATTTAACAGAAATTTCTGTAGATTAATCTACGGGAACGATCCTTTTCTACGGTCATTCAGATCCGAAGGTAAAATCTACAGAGCCATGCAAGCGGCTCTTTTCGAAACAGGATCAATTATTAAGGAAAAGAGTTAGGGATGGGCGAACGGCTCACGAGCCGTTCATATGAACCGGTTCTTAAAAAAGAGCGAAAGAACAAACGGCTCACGAAAAAGAACCACGGTACTTTGAGCGCACCAAAGCTGTTTGGTTCGCGCGAACCCGAAGTTTACCGAGACAACACGAACTGCCAACGCTCGTGAATCATTGTGAACCATGAGCCGTTCACCGTGAGTGAGCGGTTCAGAGCCGCTCTTGCAAAAGAGCCGTTTCGCCCACCCCTAAAAAAAAATAATCGACTTTCGACTAAGTTTCTGCAGAAGCTGAAGTTTCTAGATTCAGTAAATTCATAGACCATTTTACGAACTGACAGGTGTCACGTATTCTGCTGTTGATGATGTTGCTTTTACGTGCGTTATGTCAGCGGTTCCGAGCTTTCTGTCAAAATTTGATTCATAGATTGAGTTCAGAAACGTCTCGTGAAATTGTCTATATAAATGGTTTCATTGAATTAAACGTTTTGAGGAATAAATAATAAAAAAGAATTATGACATATTTTGAATGAACTGGTATCGCACAACGATACATTCAGGTATCGATACGTTAGCCTCGATGCTATCGGAATATCAGTACTCGCTTTCGATACAGGTATTGATCCTAAGTATCGATGTTTAATGGTATCGCAACGTCCCTATTGCTAGAGTCTGTATAAAGAGCTGCTATGTTGTTTTCATTATCCATTGCATTCAATGAATAATTTATAAATTCAAGTAAATTGGTCGATGTTGAAGTCATGTTGCTTCCGGTTATTCGGTTTTTAATTTGGAGAAATAGTTGTTAGCATTGCTTCGAACAGTTTAGGAATGCAAGAAATTATACCTATTCCCCGATAATTACGTATGTCACTGTGCACTGTGAGATTTTCAAATTAATCATTCCACCAATTGTAAATGTCATGAAATATAACACTTGGAATATAAAGAAAATATTTTGGAAGTTATTTAATGGTATGGTGGTTGAATAAAGTGCTTTACAATAAATATTTCGTCGTGTTTCTATTACTTTTTTGTACTCTACGACCTTCAAAAAGGCATTAAAGGTATAAATGTACCGTGCGACGATTTTGAAATTTTGACTGGAGATGCAGGACGTCATAACGAATCGAATTATATACTCTGAACCTTTGGTCCATTTTTTCTATAATACCTAACCGTCTGTGGGAGCACCGTGCAATTAAGATTTCAAATAAAGTGCACGTTTAAAATGCGCTTAGACTCCATATGCATAGTCGCATACGAAATAATAAAACTTAATTGTGCGCTATTAAATAGAAGGGGTATCACCATTACCTTTTATATGAAATAAAAAAAAGATTACAACTATTTCGTATTTCATCTTGGCAACAACAAACCATTTATTATCGATTTCTCGAACAGATTTGTGATGGTACAACGTGCGTCTTATTAATTTTATCATGGAGCTGTGAAACGTTTTAAAAACAATCTCGCATGTATTTGAAAGTAACTTTTTTTGAAAAGATTGTAATTAATGTATAACACGAATAAATATGTCAAGTTCCATTGCTGAGACCACTCAACTCTAAGTTCTTGCCAGTATCTTCATCAATAAGTGAATTAATACGGTATGTTGTATTACCCTCAAATTCATTCTGTTCACTCTCACTACATAACATACATATTATATATTGTATATATTTTGCTATATTATCCTCAACAAAACGGACTAACGGAGTATTATCGATGCGTTAATAAGGGTCTTGGCAGCATATGCTCGTTATTCTAAGATTACTTTATTTACTACTAGCGATTGCTTCAAACTCATTACAAAATGCAAAACTTGCAAAAATCAAACGAATTGTTTCTTCAATCGCGACAAAAGCCAATTCTTTGTTTCTTGCATCTGTGGACGATCTGTTAGATTTATATTCTCTTGAGGATCAATGCTGTGGTCGTAGAGTTCTTCACCGTAAATTTTTGTCCAATCTGTATTTAAAATAATTCATTTTGTATGAGAATTTTTACTACTATGAAGTTCCACTTACCTCGACCGAAGGTCACAGGGTCAAATCCAACCCAAGCAGTGTATCGGAAACGACGGTTACGAATACTGTAGCCCATTATTTTAATTTGGTACAGCTTTGGTTTGTCACTGTTGGGATAGAAGGTCGGGTACGCCTCTGGTCGCGGATACTGACTGAACGCTTCTTCCACTAAGCCGTCTGTAGGATTATCTAAAATATATGGCAGTAAAGATTTTCCTTCAACGCAGGTTGCCGTCTCTACATCAGTGGTGCACTTTTCTATCGGTGGCAAACCTGCCAAATCTACCATTGTGGGAAATAGATCCAATAACTCGACCACTTTATCTATCTTTTTATTGACCTTTGGCAACATATCTGGACTGTAGACTATTAACGGTACATTCAAGGCAACATCGTAATTACTGTATTTGGACCACTCAGCATGTTCACCCAGAGACCACCCATGATCTGATGTTAACAAAATAATAGTGTTATCAAAGTTCACATCCTTCAATAGCTGCCCGATCAAATCATCCACATAAGTAACGGAGGCGTAATAGTGTTGTCGAATCTTCAGTCTGACTCCCTCGCGGATTGGCCCAAAAGGATAGCTGATATTCAAAGCTTTCATATCATCTCGGCTTCTGATATCCAAATACGAGCTCCAAGCTACAAGCGGTAAACCATGTGGAGGATAGTCAAGATCTTGGGCTTCGAATTTCTGAATGTCATGCAAATCTAAGAATTTTGCGGGGAACTTAAACGGGATGTGTGGTTTATGATATCCAACTGCCAAAAAGAATGGTGTTGTAGAGTTTTGATGCTCTGTCAAAAACATTTTCGCTTCCCATGTACTCTGAATATCGGGTAACGTCTCATCGGGTTGCAACTTTAGAACAACCGGACAGAGCAGATTCTTGCTTACGTCTCCCGATGCCATATCAATGCATGTTGGTTTATTCATAAACTCTTCCGTTGAAGGATGGAATGGCACAGAACTCCAGCTAAGTGGATAATCATCTGAATAATTTGACGAAATTCCTGGGTGGAAAATTTTTCCTATAGATTGGGTTAGGTAACCATGTTGTTTGAAGTACTGAGGAATCGTAGTGAAGTTTCCAGCGGATTGTCTCCAGTAGCTATAGAAATCGTACAGCTTGGTTGTATCCGGTCTTCGGCCTGTTAAAAAAGAATTTCTGCTCGGGGCACATAGCGATTGCTGGAAAAATCGAACTTTTGTCTGCGGTCTCCATAATTAAATTACGTACCTACCTGTGCAAAAACATTCGTGAACATGAATCCATTTTTCGCTAGGGAATCGATGTTAGGTGTTATAGCCTTTGTATCGCCGAAGGCACCAATTGCCGGCCGAAAATCGTCCAACACAAACAGTAATACATTATTGCGCTTAGCAATCTGAGACGATGATTTAACAGCCAATGCTAACACCAGTAGAAAAAGCGAGTAAGTGCTAGCACCTTTCATCATCACCACGCACGATAGTTTCGCCTGTAAATGCACTTCAAAGGAAAAAATATTGCGCTTTCGTTCAGCTCTGTCTTTGCTTGAGGCTTCAAATGGAATGATGTCATGGCGTAGCAGGAATAAGTGAACTGATTATGTATCTATGTGGTTCTTCGTTTGTTGTCTTTCCACAGACTACATGCACAGGATACATTGTAGTTCAAGTTCAAAGGAGAGACACAATACGGCGGGTAGTTGCGATCCATCTAATAGTATAATCTAGCTTTGCTTATGCATAATTCGATATGAAAAAAAAGCTGGATATTCATTAGTGCGGTTTGAACCATCCAGTACACACCTACTGGTTTAGATTTAGTTAGGAGTTGACACTGCTATCTAAATTATTAGCCCGCTAACAGCAAAAAAAATTACTAGTTATTTTAGCTGTTCTTGCTTCTTGCCAATCCAATTTCATCAGTAAGTGATCGAATTTTATCTATTAATTTATATCATACTTTCCTACTGAAAATCACTTCTATTTCATTATGGAAGGATTACGTATGAAAAGTTTTATAATTGCGCAAAAGAAATTTTATCTAAACAACCTGCAGAGGTTCACATCTATAGGGACTTCAATCGAAACAACGATGACTTCATCTTGGACTCTGACAACGAAAGCATCCTATTCCAAGTTTGGCGAAATCAGGTTAGCTATGTGAGGAACCGTAAAAATTGCTATTCGGACCTACTTTTGGCGAATATTCACGAAGATTTCTGTGCGACCGAATCATTTAACCCACTGTGGAAGCAATTGAATATTCCTTATTTTGATACGAATATCAAAGACCTAACGACTAAACTGTGTCATTTAGCAACAAATTTTAAGAGATGAAGGAAATGTCGAATCATCTGTTAGCGTCTTTTACAGAATTCTCTACAACATCATCTCTCAAAAGATTCCATTAAAGAAAAAAAAAACAACACCACGGTAACACTAAACATCCAGTCTGGTTTAACAGACAAATCAAAAATTTAAAAAATCGCAAACAAAAACCCCAAAAAGTCAGACAATTTTCCATCAATAATTAAACTCGACGAACATGTTGGTGGTAACTCGGAGAAAAATGGCAATTTTATCCAGAATATCCAGGAAACGTTGGTGTCATCCAACTTCAGGCACAGGATATTTTGCAGGGTCTAATAAATTCAGACCCTTCAAACGGACCTGGACCTGACGCAATTCATCCAGCACTCAAGAAGAATCTTGCAAAGGAACTTACATCTCTTTTGTTCTGGCTGTTCAATATATTGTTAAAAACTGGAGTTTTCCCAAATATATGGAAAAGCTCATTTTTGGTACTTATTTTCAAATCTGGGCGGAAATCTGACATACGTAATTATCTTGGAATCGCTTTTATCTCTTGTAACCTCAAACTCTTTGAGGCAATTGTCAATGAAACAATGTTTGCTCAAATCAAAAATCAAATAACAGACAAACAACACAGCTTCTCAAAGGCTACATCCACAAATTTGCTTGAAATCGTAGATTACTCATTGAATGTAATGGATAATTAGAACCATGTTGAAGCTCTCTATGCAGACTTTAGCAAAACATTTGATCATATTGACACACTCATGCTACTTTTTAAACTGCAAAAATTGGAATTGAGTCTGGTCTCCTGAATCATATATAACAAACAGGCAACCAATAACAAAATTTAATGGAAAGAAGTCAAATTCCATTCAAGTTACTACAGACTCCCACTTAGGACCACTTTTTTTTATTTTGTACATAAACAACATTTCTTTCATCCTCAAAAATAATAAAGTAATGATATATACTGACGACGAGAAGCTGTTTTTGGAAATAGAAAATCAAGATTTCAGAATGAAATCCACACATTTTACATCTGTTTCAAGAAAAGCCTACTGGAATTGAATGCGAAAAAATGCAATGTACTCCTGCATTTTGATCAATATCGACGATTTCAATGATGGAAACGAAAACTTTGATTGTCTAGCTGTCTTATGTATTAGGTGATAACATTATACTGCTTTTCAATCAAAGAACAAAGCTATGCGAGTAGAAAATTGGAACGCAACCCCCAACGTACATAGCCATAATGTAACACCGTTGACCGGGTCAACTTAAAACCAAAAAGAAAATTGGTCTAATGAAAATGATAATCGTTTTTGTATTGTAGTAGAATATATGCAATTACTTCCTAAAACTGCATCAAATGCATGGCTGAATTTAAATGCTTGCGATTACAGTTTACACTGATTAGAGTCTACTCAGAACTGAAAGTTCCCGATGTTCGCGAGTGGCAAAGCGATGCCGTTTTAGAAACAAACACGAGGCTAAATTACCAAGCCACCTTTACCTTGTCGCATTTGGACCAGTTGTGTTACCAGTATAACGATGGGCATGATATGAAAATCACGCCTAAAATGAAAATGGAAAATAAAAGTATATGCGATACGGCTATACCGGCAAGGTAACTTTTACAATATGTTGAACATGTTCATGTAACTAACCTATCAAGCCCCAAACGGTTTCTAGCGTAAATAGATAGCGGTAGCAATGCCCTCATCAAGAGTCACGTTTTTCAACGCTGGGGCTAAACGGGTTAACGGAAAAGTTACAATTGCGCTGACTGAAACTGAAATACAATGACGGTCGTAACTTCATTTATTGACGATTTGAATGGTTTGAGATATGTTTTGATGATTACGAAACTACACGATCGTAATGTTGTTTAATACCGATTAAAATAGTTTCAGATATGTTTATTTGTGACGAAACTACTATGGCGGACAGAGTTTTCGAAGCATGCTAGCTTGTTAAAGCTTGTTGCTGAAAGGATTTTGTATACCAATAAATTAAATGCAAATAAAGTGAAATCGACTTCTTGTTAGTTTCTACACTATGTTATTTTCAGTTACCTCTCTGATTACACTGGTCAATACAGGTTGTACTCTAAAGCTCAAACTGGAAAAAATTAAAAATTGTAACTTTTTCAGCATTCATGTGAATTTTGATGTCATGGTCTCTTTTTCAGAGAATTAAATGAGTTTTGCCGTAAGCGAACGTAAAAGCGACGAACAAACAAAAGCTATAATTTTTCTAGGGTAACCATTTAGAGCTTGAGGGCAACATTTAGTTTTTGCTTTTGTCGACCAGTGTTATTCATAGATGCAAAGCGTTCACAATGCATGAAGTTGAGGAAATTCCTCCGTTACCTGTAGTTTAACCCATTCCCCGCGGATGATGCCATATGGCATCACCTGACATATAAACTTTTTTTTTCTTCATCTATAGTTTATTTGACACGGCACAAATACAATTCAATGTTTAACGGCGCCAATTATATCTGGTAGCTTACTTTCTAAAGTATCTTAATAACTAAAAGCAAATTTTTTATCCTCGCTGCCGACTACGAGCTGAAACTAAATCTAACTTAAAGCTAGAATATTTTGCATTAAAAGTACAGGTTTGCTGTTTGATGGTTTTCATTGCCATAGGTAAGCAGCATATTAAATTTGTTCCGCTGCTGGGCCAAGATATTACGGACTGGCATATTGGGTTGTTTCCATCGGGCCTTGAGAGTATCGTGCGGGTCTGATTGCTGTTTCCGGATCCGGGGTCTTAACGTGTTCTTGTCGTTTGGTTGGATGTAGGCGGAAGGGGATAGGACTAAACTGGGGCGTGGATGGATTTCAGGAAAACGTATATAAGGGACATGTAGGATAGGTCACGGCTCGCCAAGACATCACGAACAGGAACAGCCGGCTGCCTACCTTCGGCCTGCAGGGAAGCTATAACATATAAACTTTGATAACAGTTTTACAACTATACTTGAAATTTCTAACAATGAAATCTGAGCAGTTAGAGAACAGATTGATCTTCAACATGCTATATAGTTTGTGCCAATTATGCATGCGGTTGCTGAGTAAAAAGAGTTTGAATGTCATTTTTCGATGTAAAAACTGATTTCTCTCCGCGGGGATAGGGCTGAACCACAGACAGACGTCCAAGCAAGAACAACATTGATCGAAAATGTTGTGTAAACTTTCAAAGAGAATTTCTTTATAAATCACTTGTACACTAGCGCCGCATGATGACCTTATTGCTACATTTTTGTTTTTCGCTGGTGTACGAGGCTGGCATCACTCGTAGCGTTATCTGGCTGCCAATTGCTAGTACAGTAACTATTCGCTAACTGGGCACGCTTTAACTGGGCTTCTTTTTAACTGGGCGCTCGCTAACTGGGAGGATTCCCAGTTAAAAAGACAACAAACGTCAAATATCTAAACGAACGGGGGGCATGTGGATTGGGAACGAAAACTGAAAAATTAAAGTTTTTTCTAATCGAACATATTTGAAATACAAAAACAATAATATAGCTGATAAATGTACTCGCTATATAAAACTAAAGTTAAAAGCTTTATTTGAGAGATAAGTTTGTGGTTGTGGCATCACTGTTTGGTGATCAACATGAGAACGCAAGCCTTTTATGAAGTTGTCGCGAAGCAGTGTTATCCATTGAACTTCCCCTCGGCGTTGAGATGATATCCCAGTTAGCGAGCTGATTTCAATAACTGGGAAGTGCTCGTCGCCCAGTTAGCGAACAGTTGCTGTACTTAAATCTTTACACATGTTTGGAACTCAGCTCGGACGCCTGTCTGCGTTTAAATCCTTTGTGCACTTGGGCACAGACTCTCTTTCTTTTTTAAAGGCATTTTTATTGGAATATAGAAATAACATTCGTGATACTGATATGCTATTCAGAATCAGAAGTTTAATACGTCACTAAAGTCACAACATGCCTTCTTGCCGGCCGCGGCCCCCGGTTGGAAACCGCTTATCTAGAGTGTCATTTGCCAGTACTTCTATCTCTTCATTCGAGTGGAATCGCTTAGCAGAACCACATTTTCAACCGGTGAACGTAAAATCGTCTTTCAGGGCTAAATAGTGCGAATACGGAGGCTGGTGAACCAGTTCGTAGTGCAATTTCTTTAATATATCAATCGTATTGCAGACAGAATGAGTGAGAGCATTGTCTTGGTGAAAGAACACACTTTAGGCCAGTACTGTGCCTGTGGATTCAAATTTGTCCACTAGACGCTCAATTGTTGATCTGGCAGGACGATTATGACGACCAGAAATTGGCCGAAGCGCTCGTAAAGTTAAGACCACTAACTCCGAATTTCGGTAGTGAATTTCAATAAGATCGACTCATTGGTGGATCTTGTTTCGTTCCATTATGAACAGGCAATCTTACTGCGAAAAAACATCAAAAGAGCGGGAAAATCGGTCTATTTTTATAGCGCTCTTATTGAAAACCTTTTACTATAATTCAAGTTTATTCGCTTTAACAAAAACTTGTTCTACAAATCACGTTTTTAGGGTGTTCGTTTGGATTTTACCAAAATCGAAACCGGAATTTAAAAAAACTGGACATTTTTCAAGCTCTTAAAAGATTTGTTTGCCTATAAAAATATTATTCTTAAGTAAATCAAATGAGGTCAGTCAAACAAAATCCGAAGTCAGTTCAAAATTGTTCCTAAAACTTGATGGTTATTTAAAATATGTTGGTCCCCGTGGTTCTGTGGTTAGCGATGTCGGTCGGCTAGCTCTCCCACACGGTTGTGATATCGGGTTCGATTCCCGATCGAGTCGAGGATCTTTTCGAGCTGGAAATTTTCTCGACTCAGCATTGGGGCACGGTGTATCGTTGTACTTATCCTACACATGCAAAATGTGCCAAAAACAATATCGATAACGAGTTCTCTCAACTAATCTAGTTGATCGAGACCGCTATTAGCCCCAAGGCTAAGCGTGCGATATTGTTAATTTAAAATATGTGAAAACTAAATGTGTTGATATTAAAATTGGTATCGTAATTCTATTATGTCTCAATGGCTTTTGGATTCAATCCAATGTTGGTTTGAAAAAAAAAATATGCAAAAATTTAAGTTTCTCGAAGCTAAGTTTCCATCCCTATTTATGTTTGTACAATTATTTAATATAACCAAATATTACAATGCCACAATGGTTTTAATAAATGTTTGACAAAATGCATACGCCATAAAACTACTCATAATTGTAACAAAACACCTCCACGCATGGAAACCACTCAGTTTTCTAAGCGCAATCAGAATTGTGTAGTTTTAATCAAATCAGAACAGTGGCGTGAAAATGCTTAAACGTTATCTAAAGACCTGTCATGCTTATCATCAATACCGTAACGTTCGTAACCCGCAATGAATCTATAACGCTTACAACACTGCTGCCACCAGCGTTGCCAGGTATCCAGATTTAGCTGGATTATCCAGATTTTTGAACATGTATCCAGGTAAACAGCTTTGATGTCCAATTATCCAGATTATTCATGGATGATCCAGATTTTATTTTCTCTGTTCCGCAAAAAGGTCATCACTTCAATTTTGGCGCGAAATTTTGCAATTTTGTCACCTCAAATTTTGCGTACCCCAAGACTTTTATCCGAAAAATTAACCTTCCACCCCACGAAATAACTGCCAGATTTTTTACAGATTTTTATTTTGCCTTTTCCAGATTTTTAAAATTGACCTGGCAACGCTGGCTGCCACAAACGTAATTACGATTTGTTTGTAATCAAAAGTTTAGCCGATAATTCTGGACTCTTAGATTCTGGATATTGCGATATAAGATAAGCTTAAATACTTTCCTGTATTATGTCCGGCTTTATTAAACGAAACCTTAAAAATCAGAAGGCACGTAAACGCCAGCAATCGTCGGGTTCAGGTGAGACACTAAATAACTGCCCTGAGAAAAATTAACATAGATCATTATTTTCAGATGATTCCACACCTGAAAGCAGCATCGTCGTCTCTCAAGAAAGAAAACGTAAAGCTAATCCAAATGTTCAAAGTTCTAACGCGCTCAAAATCCGCCGCAAGCCTGCCGATAGTGACAATTCTGAAAATAGCTCTGACGACAACGACGGCGTCGGTGTCAGTTATAAATCGAAGCGCTCTGCCACACCGGCCGGCCCACAAGATCAGGGCGCAACAGCCGAGTTAGAAATTGAAACGTCTAAAACTCACGACGCCCAAGCTATATACGAGAAAAGTATTGAAATCAACAAGGAACTAGAAGGAAAAGAAGATGATAAAGTATACAGAGGATTGAACAATTATACTCAGTTTTATAAGAAAAAGGATAGTGCATTGGGAAACGCAGCCTCAGGTATGGTGCGAAAAGGTCCAATTCGGGCGCCATCTAATATAAGATCTACTGTACGATGGGACTATCAACCGGATATCTGCAAGGACTACAAGGAAACGGGATACTGTGGCTTTGGTGATAGCTGTAAATTTTTACACGACCGAAGCGACTATAAGCACGGTTGGCAGCTAGAACAAGAAGCGTCCACAACGGGCGGCACGTACGCGAACGATTCCGACGATGGAAATGATACCAAATACGAGATTCATTCCGACGAAGAAGAACTTCCGTTTAAATGTTACATTTGCCGAGAGAGTTTCGTTGATCCTATTGTTACGAAGTAAGATATAATCTGCGATTTGCAATGTTCAATATTAAATCATTTGTTAACTTCTTTGTAGGTGTAAACACTACTTTTGCGAAAAATGTGCTCTCGCGAATTATAAAAAGTCGACAAGGTGCGCAATCTGTGGTGTACAAACCAACGGAATGTTCAATCCAACAAAAGAGTTGATAGCCAGGTTGAAAACAAGAGAAATTCAGCAGGACGACTCCGATAGTGATTGAAAATGAGGCTGATGAAATGAAAATATAACTAATTAAAAATATCATCCATTGTTCTTGTATTAACTGTGATGACGCACGATCATCGATATATTCCTACATAAGAAATCGTTCCAAATACATAGTTGAAATATTTCAATATTGCGCTCCCCGGCTTTAAAATTTTATGATTTTGGTAAAGTTTCTGTAATTTCTTATCAGATTCAATTTTTAAAATTTATAACATCAATTGTACAGAAATTATTCAATGATTGAATTCCTAGAAGAAAAATAATCAATTTTTGGAGAGACGCTATTGGTAACTTAGCACTGCCTAAATCAAGGAAACAACCCATTCCTTTTAATTCAAACACAACCGACACTTACGTGGTACACAAAACGATTTGACAAGTATTTTCCAATTCTAATTTTTAGAAAGGCCAATTCAAGTATATTCTTAATAAATCTTATTTGCTACCGCGCCTACGTTAGTAACGATTATTGCGAACTAAAAAACAACACCTCCCCAAATAATATACTTCGATTTTTGTTTTTAATATTTGCCATTTGCAGTGGTGGACACCGCTAACTTAAAATTTAGCGACGCTAATCCGCTAACTGGAAAATTAAACTCGATAATCGCTAAACGCTAAACCCCTTATTAGCGAAAGTTGCGTTAATCGTCAACTTATTAATACGTAGATTGGTAATCGCTCCATTATTCATCTCAACAGCTTGGTGCACCTATATTCATCTTATTTCTCTCATTTGTCCAATTTACCGTCAAATTTCTACAAATTTTTGAAAGTAAATCGATTTGCTTCTCGATTTTCTCAAGTGGTTGAAAGTTTTAAGTTGAAAATATGGTAAAGTTTGATGATAAATTGATCAAAAAGGTGTGATGAGATGAATATAGGTTCTGAGATGAATATAGGAGCGGTTACCCTAATATGGTTATGTTTATTGCTCATCAAAACAAACGAAAATAGTAACTACATTTACAACAAGAAGTTCAAAATTCACAGAACGATAATACTTGAGGATTTTTTGAAAACAAGGAGCAACAAAAGTGATTCTGCTTGTATAATAATACTAATTACTGATACTTCTAGGAATGTTTTTAAAAACCCAATTATTATCCGAATCGAATAAGTAGAACCGAAGTTGCTGTAATTTCTTGTGCATTACAATTTACTGAAATTTTCGGCGGTCCAAAAAATGAATACAGATCACCTTGAGCTTGTTCTCCAGAATGCTTTTGTGTCTCATACGATAACTGGAACCCTTTCTAGAGTAAAATGACTGACTAGCGCTTGGGTCGTAAAAAGAGGAATTCTAGACAATTAGGACAATTGAATGTTGTTTGATTGAAACATATATTCCAAAAGTAACTTTTGCAATGAGGTATGTTCATCATTCAAAGCAATTTATGCACGCCATCAGCGACACACAGTTTTTGAAAATAGTTTTTTTAGCGTCTCGAAGGCCAAAATTTTAGCTAAGCTAACAGTCCGCTTCCTAATTATTAGGGTCTGATATTAGCGATTAGCGAATTAGCGGAATGATGCCCACTACTGGCTATTTGACATTGCAATAGCTGTGCAACCGGCAACCTCTTGATACAGAACCGTATTATACGAAGTGAACTTATTTTAAGAAGTAAGCACACAAAGAATTACGTAAATACACAGTTTATTATGTTTTCTTTTTTTTATAATTCTCAACCTTGTTTCCGATAAACTTATCGTTCCAATAATGCTACTGCTGCAGATCTTATACATTCCAAATGATTGGAAATTCGCCACTCTCTGTGTTATCTCTGGTGACGCTGCGAATAGGAGTACAAAACTTCGCCCAACATTGTTAGGCTAGTTTGATGCGTTTTTTTACTATACAAAATACCAAAAATGGGCTAACATTGTATAAAATTTCTCTAACAGAGTTGTTTCTACAGCCTATCTGCTTCTAATACTCAATAAACAGCCTGCATCAAAGTATCAACATAATTTGTTTTAATTTCATATACAAAATTATAATTCGAATGCACTTGTAAACTATTATAAATCCGATAACAGAAATATATATGTAATATGTATCATTTGTTCACTACTTTTCAGATAATTCTATTTGGATTTGTAGGTTACTGTTCATAAGGGTTTACTAAGTGTATTAATATTAAAATTAAAACTGTTTATAACCCTGTAAAGTGAGAGAATATTCATTCAATAATCCCAGTCTGCGCAGGGAAATTTTAACTGTTCGAAGTCATTGAAAATATAATTACGATATTAACTTAGAACAAAAAACGTTGCACAGCTTTAAGTATAGGGTAAAAGAAGTGTATGGAAGCCAATTACTCTAATTGAACAGGACCGTATTGGGATCTTCGTTATCCATTTGTTTGACGTGTCGCAGTACGTCTTTTTTGGTAATTACACCAAGGAGGCGTCTGTAATAGAAAGTAAATTATTTAAAGCATGTCATTAAAAAGCATATCAGCTTACGAACCCGTTATGTGTAACTAGCGTTTGCCGTAGACCTAATTTTCTGAACATGTCGACCACCGTTTCCATTGGCGTCTGATCAGTTACCGTAATGGGCGCCATATCGAGAATCTTTTTCAATTTCAGCGGAGACGGACCCAAACCTTGTACAGGCTGCGCTGACGTGAATATCACCAGCGATTGGCCCGTGATACCGTCAATCATGCGTCGGGCGTTGGCTGCAAAATCGCACATGGGTAATGTTGAAATATTTTTAATTTTAATTTTTTTATAACACATTGAATGGCAAAAATGTACTGGTGAAATTTTTTCAATAACCAATTTACAATTGAAACAAACCTATAGCGAGATTAAGATCCCTTCGAAGAACGAACCCAACGAGATATTGATTTTCCTTCGACACAACAACCGGAAAGCCGTTGTGTTCAGTCTCTTTAAGCTGGGTCTCAATGTCGTCTACCGTCATTGAGTCCTGCGTAATCACGGAAAGTGATTCATTGCGTCTGAAAGTAAATTGATTAAGTTGAGATTAGTGACTGAATCCCTATATATAATTCTTTATATATATTAGTTACTTTGGCTGCATCACATCGGCTGCAAGTGTGGTATGCTGAAACTCATCTTTACTGTCCAAGAACGGGTAACCATTCAAGGCTATGTGTGCATCATAGATGCCCTGTAAAAACAGCCATTATTATAAGACGCAAAGTCCTTCAATGTCTGCTAATCACCTGTCTTCCTAACGCATCGCCAACCCACTTAGAAGCCATAGCAGCGGCCATCAGAGGTACAATATAACGAACGCCACCGGTTAACTCAAACATAATAACGACCAATGAAACTAGAAAGTACAATAAAACATATAGTCGATTGAACAGTTCAAACACTAATTATATTACGTACCGGTCATTCTCGTTACTCCGCCCAGAACAGCAGCTGCTCCGACCATGGCATATAATCCCGGTGTGATACAGTCATCACCAGTTGAACATTCTCCGGAAAATATCCAGATCTTTGGATAGTGATAAGCTAGTTGTTCCATTCCTGCATAAAACTAAATGTTTAGTGAAATTGCGTAACTACTCCGAGTAAAAACTTACCTATACCAACAATTCGACCCATTATAGCACCTAAAGCCAGTGACGGAATAAAAAGCCCACATGGCACTTTCATACCGAATGTGAATATCGTCATTACAAGTTTCATCCCCAGTGCTAAAGTTAACAGCCAGATAGCTTTATATACTCCCGGACCAGCAGCGGCGATTTCAATAGCGGAGTTTACATCGGTGAAGTTACGATTGTAGTCACTGGAATTTAATAAAGATTAGCACTTTTTTCTGATTCTAGTATTGTACTAGCCATACCAAAGATAGTCCCTATTGGATATTCCACATTGACTGAATAATAAATAAATTAGTTCGCTAGTGTTCATACGGGTGTAGTGATTCGGATATGCAATAATCGCAGTGATTAGGGTTACAATTAGCACTTCCGACACAGGATACTGTCCCAATTTGCTGTATTTTCGAAACCGGCACCACCACAGGTTCGCCTTAATGAAAAGCGTTGCTATCACACCCTGAAATTAAATTGTTGATGATTGAAAAATAACACGATCGTTTTCGCATACCCCAATAACTCCTAGGCCAATGAAAGGCACCAGTTCGAAAAAGATCCACGGTTTGTTGTATTCCACGTAAAACAACACAGAATGTTCATTTCCAAAAGGATTGATCGAGCGCAGAATGAAAGCTGCTATCAATGCACAGAAAAACGATCGCCACAGTGTTTTTAGAGGGAAGTAATAAGACACTTCTTCTAAACTAAATAACACTCCTCCGATAGGTGCACCGAAGGCAACGGATACGCCTGCTGCTGCTGCTGCCGATATAATCTCACGCTTTTTGGCTTCGTTTCGCCCATATTTCGGGAACAGATACGAAAGAATGTTTCCTATGCAACTTGCTATATGTACCATCGGACCTTCTTTGCCGAGACTAAGTCCCGTTGATACCGCCAGTATCAACCCTACCGATTTGATGATCAATGTCCACTTACCCAGGTAGCTGCGGATGATGAAGCCCGAGAGAATGGTTTTGATCTCGGGTATACCGGAACCGCACGCGTATGGTGCAAACATTCTCACCAAAGAAGCCGCCAGCAGGGCGAAAAGCATTGCCCACGCAATGTAGAAAAAGTATGATATGATATACGCACCCACGCCCTCGCGAGACGAAGCAATAATCTCTGACCACGTGTACCACTGTGAACAGTTACCGCTGACGAAGCTGGTCTCATTTGATGACCAACAGCATTGTTCCCGGTTGAGCCAAAAGGCTTGTGGACAGATGCCAAACTTCAGGTCCGTCATCCAGCTGGCTCCAATATCGATGATACCAGCAACGCAACCGGTGAAAAGACCAACAAGTAGAACACAGACCCATCCAGACGAAGCATCGTGAGCTCCCTGAAATGTGAATTTATACACACTGTTTATACGATTGCAATGAGTCGAACTGACCTTTATCAGATCCCATAAAGAATCCTGCCGTTTTTTCACAATATACCGGTGTCGCATACGGTCACGAGCTATATCCCGCTGCCAATCGATTGTGTGGAAATCGTCATACTGACCGATCCCTGGTATGTCATCGCTGGTGTCAGTCATCCCGGAAAAGGAGATACCTAAGTAAATGCAAAAGCATCAGTAAAAATATCGGTTATAACACAGCTGCTACTAAAATCATCTTAGAACTATTTAAATTATAATAATATCGACCCATTTTGGTGCACTTACCTTCATGATCCGAGTGAAAATCTCGTCCAAATCGAGAATGCGTGGGTGAAGTCCGCACACCACTGTCACTACTCGCGTGTAATCCATCACCCAAACCACTACCTCCAAAAGTGCCCTCGCTGTTGGCTCCTAAGCCGTCTTCTCGATTGCCACCGCCATTGGATGTCGAATGGTACTGATAGTTGGGATTGCTTACGCTGCCTGGCGTAATGTCAATCATATCGTCGTCCGATGCTACCGAAAGTGAGGTTGTATTTATGAAACTTTTCTCGTTCGCTGGTGAAGATGCGGTCTATAGAAGGCGTGAAAAGAAGTTGCAAATTCTTAATTGCAGTCAATATATCCATAGCATCCAGTATGTACAGTCAATAAATTATTAATAGTAACAAATCAATTTCATACGTAGGTCGAACGGTTCACTCTCCGATAACTAGCTTACAAATTTATTACAACGAGTTAGGGATCTTTCAAAAGTACAATGTATGCGCACCTCTTAATTATTAATTTGCTTCGTCAATTACTTTCACTCTTGTCTTTTTCACATAGACACAAATTTGTGTTGATTTTATAATTCTCCTCTATAATAAACTAATAAAAGCCAACAATTTAGGTATCGAACAGTGTCATATGTTGTTTATCAGTTGTCTAAAGAAAACATATTGAGCACATAAAAAATCAATATATGCGCCATATGCGCATGTTCCGATCGGGGAAAATTCTGACAGTATTCGCATAGGGGAAATAAGTGTACCTTCATGTGGCTCCTAGTGTGGTTAGCATACCAAAACGTTTCAATTTTCCAACTTATAAAAAGCAGCAAAATGCGAAGGGCTTTGCTTAATATTTCAAACAATTATATTCCAAGTTCGAAATGTGAATCAATTTTAAATAAATTTAAATATTAAAGCATTGCCAAACCAGTTTATGCAGACTTCAGCTTCAAACATGGTTTTGTAGTATTTGAAATTATGACTCGGACGTCTACTGCAGTTTCAATTATCTAGTGTGAACCGACAAAAAAATCCTCCGCCTTATAGACTTAAGCCAATATGGAATTAAAACTTAACTACGATCATACATGATCCGGTACATAACTACATACCTACACATACAAAAATACATCAGAGTCGATTTCTACTTCTGTTATCAAACACCAAAAGAATGCATTTCAATCTCAGCTTTAAAGTAGATACAATCCATAACAATATACGTACAAACTTTATTTACTTACCTTTCGGTTTACCGCCTGATAAGAAGGGTGATCTCCACTTAGTGGATGGGTGCCGACCACTGTTGATGATGTGGAAAGATTCGTTCCTTTCAGGGGGAATTTTTCCATTCCGCTTCCAGCAATCCGAGTAGCACAAACAGTTTCACTTGAGTTTTGAATACCACTAATCAGCTACCTAAAATCGGGCTAGAACAGTGCATTGCGAGGGCTTCGAATTGAAACAATTTTTGAAACTTCTAAATCACTTATTCTCAAGGGGCGGATGGCGATGTTTACACTAACGGCAAAACACTTTGAGAAAGTATGCTCAATAGGTGGTAAACTAAAATGTATATTGGCCAATTTTTTTTTTTCAATACGCAATAAAACACACAGTTTTCTCAATTTTTATTTGTTGATAAAGGAATTATACTATGCGATATTCTTGAAGGACCTCAAATGATCACCAAAAAGTTCCTTCTGGAAGGAGGCTACTTAAAATCCCAAAGCTTTGAAAGGACACTGCACATTTGTGAACAACAAGGAGAAAATAGTGAGCTTTTTATCTAGTGGTAATGTAAATTCAAAACACTATTTTTGAGTATTTTAGCACTACTGCTACTTTACAATTCGCTGTTCGAGGAAATTACGAAATGACGTTTTTCTGCAACTAAGCAGCTGCCAAAACCGATGCGTCCACAGATTGCACCCACTCGCAGTGGGTGTAATTAAACCAGCGTATACACATGAAGGTACCCTATTTCGTAGTGTTACTCACAAAAAATAATATAATATTTAAAATAATATTTCATCCAGCTCTTTAAAGCTTTCAGTCGCATTGACGGTGTTGCTGATATTTGTTTGGTTTTTGCATGCGAAAAAGAAGGGAGGAAATATTTTTGCTTTTGTC
Source organism: Wyeomyia smithii (assembly GCF_029784165.1). Classification (NCBI taxonomy): domain Eukaryota; kingdom Metazoa; phylum Arthropoda; class Insecta; order Diptera; family Culicidae; genus Wyeomyia; species Wyeomyia smithii. The sequence goes on from NC_073695.1 coordinate 89,673,896, forward strand.
ATCACGCACATTTTGCCAATGTAAGTGTGAAAAATATATGTATGTAACTTACCTATTTATACTTTTCTAACATATAAGCACAGACAAACAGACGTAGCTCCATCGCCACAAAAAACGTTCATTTCAAATTTTCAATCGAATAACAGTCATCGCACGGAAACGTCGTCTGGGGCGCTGTCATGCAATCTCATATATATTTTGTAGATCCCCATTTGACACATGCTGTAACGCTGGCGCTGATATCGAAATACATGACGCAGCGCGAACACGACAGCAGATGGTGCTAGTGTTAATAACGTAAAGTACTGGAATCATCCAAACGATGATTTTATTGAATATTTATTCGACGTGTTATGTCTGTTAGTCTGTGGTATAAGATTTTATCACTGTCAGAAAAATTAACCGTGAATTTAGCGAAATGGTAATACTAATAACAATAAGTGAACCGCTGCAATACAAATAGAAGTGTAGGTCTAGAAATTGTCCAAGAAAAAGGGTTGTTTCAAACTTTTCAAAAAATCTACCTTCGAGACACCAAATTAATCTAGTTCATGGCAGCAATACTCTCCCAGCTGGTCTCGAGGTACGGTGCTGGCCTAAAAAGCCAGCCGTCGTAGGTTCGAATCTCGGCTCGGGAGAGACTGTTAGTGTCAGTAGGATCGTAGCGCTAGCCCCGCAATTGTCCTGTACACTTAACAGTTGGTTGCGAAGTCTGTGTACAATAAGCAGAAGGTCGAGTTTCGATACGGAATGTAGCACCAAGGCTTTGCTTTGCTCATGGCAGCAAACATAAATCGACCTGTTGGGACGGGAAAACTCTGTAATTTTTTGAAGTAGAATACTTCTCTCGGGATATTCGGCTACATAGGGATGTAAAATGAAAATCTAAAACCGAAAAAAGTGAAAAATATGTCCAATTTCAAATGCTAATAAATCGGTTAATACTCGATTTTCTTCGTTCTTGCAGCAATAGATTGGAAAATCTTCTAAGATTCTTCTCAAATGAAGATAATTGTAATTTTATCATTAAAACTATTGTACTATTGAAAATAATCAAGCCTTGTCAAAACGAAAAATTCGACCTCTGATTGATCGTTATATGATTGCTTGCCAAACACGTTCTAGACAGCGACAACAGCAGTCGTCCTCCCTTAGCAGCAGCACTTACAGTGCAGTGGATACCAGCGATGGCGGAAAGCGGCCACAGCTGTGGCGTAGCAATGGATAGCGCACTAGTTACAGCGGATCTCAGCATCGATAACGGCTGATGCAGTGAGGCACTTTAGTGAAATGCAGTTTCTGTGCGATAGTGGGCACTAGTAAATGCATTCAATGAAAAGTTGACTCATTTTGACAACATGTGAGCCGTCTAGTTTTGAGTGTTAAATCAGCTTTTCACTGTTTCTTTTATCACAAGAAATACCTTATTCGCACTGTCAGTGATAACGCAAAGATGTGATCGGCATCTTATCCGATACTGAAATGAACAACAAATTGTCCTTTTCAGGATGAAATAAAAACTTGATTGAAGAGTCAATATTTTCTAATGAGTTAATTCACATTTTGAAATTTGTAAAAGTTATAAATTTTACTTTATCTCCGTGTCTCAGAACGTACTGAATTATCTTTTCGTTCAGTCATGAACACGACAGCCGAAACTTTCATTATCTGCATAAAAATCAATTTTTCGCATAATCAAAATTTGAAAACAAGTCCCAATCATGACAAGCAACTCACTATATTATTGAAAATGATCAATCCTTGTTGGAGCGCAAAACTCGATTGATCTGATTGTTCGTTAACATGATTGCTTCCCAAGCACAGTCGACAGAAACATAGGCCTTGCAACTTGAAATGTGCTCTTTGTCAGTATAAGAGTAAGGTGCGACGATTGATCTGATTAGTCAACGTTTATTTACTAGAAAAAATGACAGACACGCAAGCAGCCGGGCTATCTTTCTTGTAAAAGTATTCTACTTCAACCTAGCGGTCGTGGCTTTGCACACAACCCTTCTGTTATTTTTAAGTATTTAGTATTAAAGGATTAATTGAGCCAAAATTGGGTTAATTTTACATATTAGTATTGGGGTAAAGCGTTTCATTCCACCATTTTGAGTGTAAAAATGTCAGTTTCCACTAAATATACAGCTGAAGATTGCTACTCTAGTCATGCACTAGCGATGCAAACAATCGGCTTGATTTTTACGCATATAGTCTTTATAATTATAAATTATTTAAATTATGTGCGTTTGAAAATTTTACGAAATATTTCTATCGTTCAAATACTAATCCATAGTAGCAAATAGTACGAATTTATTTGAATTGAAGGAATAGGGACAAAACGTTACTTAGTGGCAGCTAGTAACTTGTTTGAATTTGTTCTGATATCTTTCCTGTGGAATCTGATAAATATTATATTTTGTTAGTGTTTCTCGCGAATAATTTTTAAGTATTACCGTATAGCTTCTATTTTTTTTGTTCTCGCTTGTTTTCCGTCGGTCTAGTTCCGCCACTGTTGTTGTGCCAATCATCGACGCTCGAAGAGGGCGACTCCACCCAGGACCCTACCTAACGACCCGTTGATTAACGGACCGGTGCCAACGGCTTTACTTCCTCCTGCGATGGAAGGCGTGATCCCAGAGATTTTTCGCCTCAGTAAATCTCCCGGTGTCGGCTAGATTGTTTCTAGACCCAGTTGGGTTGATTGTGAAAGAATCACGCCACCTCACAACCATCGACGCCTTGTATGCCTATTGTCAAAAAATAAACACTACTTTGTTTTGCAGTTCTATGGTCTGGAGCGATTTAAACTCCCCTAAGTCGCTACTGAGTATGCTCAAAGCCTTGAGACAGCGTTGCCGGATGAAGGAGAGCTTACCGAAGCTCCTCTGGAGGATTGCTGGAGTCATACGCTGTCAAACGATTCTAGACGAGAAGAATGTAACGTGGTCATTAATGCTGCAGTCATAACGTGAGTCGATACAAACAGAAGCAAAGACCGCAGTCCCATCTTTTCCGGGACAAAAAGCGCCGTCTAGAAGAGCTGGAGTGTAAAGAAATGGAGCAGCTGCGTCGTCCTCTAGAAACATGTCAATTCTACAAGAAACTTAACGCATCCCGCGCAGGCTTTGTACCGCGAGCTGAAATATGTCGGGATAATGATGAAGGAATTTTGACGGATAAGAGGACCAAAACTGTGGGGGAAAAGACTTTATCAGCACAGCGCATGAGGAAGACATACCGCTCCCCACGATAAATCAAGTAAAGAAGGCTATCAAGCAGCTTAGGAACAAGAAACCAGCTGGAAAGAATGGCATCGCAGCGGAGCTTATCTAGCTGGGCCTGGAAAGGTTAGCATCAGCTAATAGTCAGGATCTGGGTTACAGAACAGCTGCCGGAGGAGTGGAAGGAGGTAGTAATATGCCCAATAAACCAAACATGGCAACAAGTTGAAATGTGAGAACTACCAAGCGATCACGACTTTCAACGCAACCTACAAAGTGCTCTCCCAGATCATCTCTTGCCGTCTGGGAAGTCTTCAAGCCGGTTTTGTGGATGGGCGATCGGCAACGGACCAAGTCTTCACTCTATGACAGACCCTCCAAAAGTGTCGCTAAAGGCAAATTCCCTCGCACAACCTATTTATCGATTTTAAGGCCGATACTATCGACCGTATACAGCTATGGAAAGTTATCGAGCCTTTGGCATCCCTATACCGAGTAACAGTGAATGACAATGAACTCATGTCCTGGGCTCAAATTAATTTGTGCCCGCTGTCAGCAGTAAGATAAAGATGTATGAAAAGAAGCGGTGATATGCTATCTCGTTTACACATATGTTGAGATGTTAGCCCTTGAAACATGGCGTGATGCCAAAGGGGTGAAAGTTATGGATGAAAATGGCTTACCTGCGAAACCAACAAGACTAATTAGGGTCAAGATGGATGGTAAACAGTGGTGTTTGAAGATGTCGGGTGCGGTTTCAAGCCCGCTTGAAACACGCAAGATGCTTCCACAAGGCGGTGGTCTTTTTTGCCTTCTGTTCAACATTGCGCTTGAAGGTGATATGAAATGTGCGGTTTTCAGCATGCAATAAATAAATAAATAAATCCAGTCAATTCATCTGCTTTGCTGACGACGTGGACCTTGTCGGGAGGACGTTCCAGGCGGTTGTTGACACGTGAAGCAGGAAAGGTTGGATTGAAGGTGAATGCGTCGAAGACCAAGTATCTGACGGAGATAAGTTTGAGCTGGTTAACGAATTTGTGTATCACTGGTAGTTGGAAGTAGTGCCTACTACGGACTCCACAAGACGTTGAGGTCTGCAAACATCGCCTCCGTACCAACTGCACCATGTACAAGATGCTCATAAGACTGGTAGTCTTCTACGGGCACGAGACATGGACAATACTCGAGGAGCACTTGCAAGCACTAGCCGTTTTGGAACAACGTGTGCTTAGGACCATCTTCGACAGAGTATGTGAGGATGACGTATGAAGGTAAAGAATTAACCACAAGCTGGTGCAAGTCTACGGCGAGCCCAGTAGTCCAGAAAGTCGCTGAAGCTGGAAGGATACAATGGGCGAGAGAGGTTGTAAAAATACTGGACAACAATCCCGCCAGTCCGATAGTAGAAAGTGGCCAATGCAGCCTATATTCAGAAAAATGTCTTTTGGTAGATGCCCGATAAAAAATCCTGAAGATAGAGGTGTCACACGCTATATTTGATGTAAAAATGTAAATGTCCCCTACTAAAGGTTCCTCTGAGGACTTCCGGATGAAAAATAGCCATTTCTCGACGAGTTCTTGGTCGATTCCGGATCTTGGTGAACCATTCGCTTCAGAAATGATTTTGTCATCTATGCCAATGATGCAAATAAGCACTTTTATCGGGTAACCCATTACCAAATCCATCCAAAAATTAGCAGGTTTGACATGCCTACCGGAGCTCAGGAATATTTCCTACATCCGGTTACCTAGGCCAGATCTGAGGTAAGAAAATGAAACTTCAAAAGTTTTCCAGTTCAATGGTGTTCGAATTATTAAAATCGAATAACATTTTGCAAAGCTACAGCAATTCAAATTTCATCAGAATGTTGCCTATCCTACTTATTTTGACTATCCCCTGTATTTCAACAACAGGTTTGAAACTATTTCATTAATTTCATATAGCTCATTATTTTTCTCAAAAGTTTAAATAGTTTGATGGTGAAATTCGCTTGGTATATACTAGATAACTCATATAGTGAACAAACATCCACGTCACGGTAGTCTATTTTTACATTGTCACATAATTTGGTAAAGTGCATCCTGCTGCGAGACTAGCGTCACAGTTTAACGCGTTTTTTAATGGGCACGTTTCTAACCACGTTTATCAAATCAATTTGGCCCTTTGTCATATTCAGTATATTTCATATCGAACCCATTGGTTTCCAGCAGGTAAAGCTTTTATTTATAATCATTAGCCTGTAGTATGTATACACATAAAAGGTATTTGTCAATAGATCTCTGAATAAAAGTACACAGAATATGCATCCCTTCAGTTTACTAGTGCGAGAAGTGTATCTCTTCAGTTTAGTAGGGCAAAAACTGTAATTTTATATATCCTTCGTATTCATCTCTGCCTTGCTATTGTACCTGTAGTTGACATGACATCGCATTCCCTCGCGCATGTTATTGACAGGCATATATTTGAAATACGCACATCAACGGTCGTAAACCCTGGTATCTATGTAGGGGGTCGCAGCATCATCGTGTCGTCACCAAGGAAACTGGGTTGTCTGTCAGGGCCATACAGGAAGCATCCTTCTGAGTGTGTGAAAACGATCGCGACGTGTTTTGTATAAATTTGCGCGTAAAAGGTAGATATAAAGCAGTTTGAAATTTGCTATTGTTCTACGCGGTCATTCGAACTAAACCAAACTTATCGGGAATAAGCAGCTGAATAATCCGGTAGATTGTCAAGTCTAGTTAATAGAAAGGATATTTTCCATCTCAATTACAATGGTGAACGCTGGTTTAACTTGCCTGTTATTGTTCTGCCTGTGTCTCGAAGTTAATTTCGCCATGCCGTCTTACGAAGAGGACAGAATCGGACAGGATAAAGAAGTGAGTTAGACAAACTATCAAATAGAAGCGTGGCATAAGTTATATGTATAAAACTGTGTATGTATGATGAAACTTAACCGACCGTGTATTGAACTTGGTTTTTGATAGAATTTATGATAAACACACTGAGATTTTGTTGCCGAGAACTCAACAGCTGATAAATTCAGTGAGATGTTTGTTCTACAAATTTCCGGTAGAATTTTCAAGAACTCCGGCAAACGAGATGTCAATACTTGCTGGTTCACGGTAGACATGCTTGGTTTCGCTTTTTTGCTCTTTGAATGCTCATGAGGCTGTATTCTGTCAAGGAGGCAGAATTCGAACAAGTCATATATGAAGCACTTGTAGGGACACTCTATCTTTACAATTTGTCTAAACATTGACAAAATATAGCCTAATGAGCATAGACCATTTTACGAGACGTTTCTGAAGTCAATTCATGAAGGAAATTTTGACAGAAAGCTCGGAACCACTGAAACAACGCACGTAAAAGCAACATCAATATCAGAAGGATCCGTGACACCTGTCAGTTCGTAAAATGGTCTATTCAAAGAGCGAAACCAAGCATGACGGTAGAGCGATATATTTGCTAAATGTTCGTCGAAATATATTGCGTTATTTGTTAAAAACTTCACCGAGTTCGATCAGTTGTTGGGAAGTTTGCCGAGATAAAGTTTACTTTTTTTTTATCAGATTATAACTTGATCTAGAATGTGATTCACAGAACACTGTCAGATCCAATATATTTAATTCAAAAAGAGTTCCCACACTAGAAAAAGATAGCACAGCAACATTTCTCTGGTTTCAATATATCTGATTACACCTATAACATGCACAACCTAATAATAATTGATTTTTTCGACTTTCAGCAATACATAAGACAGTTAGCTGCATGGCTCGCCAACCAATCGGAAACGTCCCTGAACGATATCATGAGTATGCCGCCATGTAGACCGTGTTTTTATCCTAACCACCCAATGGAGAGTTTGAGCATTGCACACAACCCCTATGTGAAACGGAACTCGGAGTTGATCAACTCTTTGTTGAGTCTACCAAGAGCAATGAACGAAGTTGGCAAGTAAACAAAACAAAACCTTCTGTGATCATCATAACGTGGTTTTCCGGTCTACCATCAACATCTTCTGATCATGTTTAATACATGCTGGAACCTTTAGTCACCAAATAACAAATGAAAGTCACTGTCAATTTTTGGTTCACCAATTCTGCTGCAATGTTACGAACAGAATGATGCGAAAAAATCCATATTGATGTTATGACTTGGATATGATTGTTTACTATAGTATGAAATATATATGAATGATTCAGCATATGAAATATGATTTGATAAAAGGTCTGTTCAACAAGAATGATAACAATTTTCAAACATTCCGAAACGAAAAACGATCAAAACGATTTATGAAATTATGATTCATACAATAAGTTCACAATAAGTCCACATTTAAATTGTATTCTACAGTTGATGTATTTCATTTGTTTGACAAGAAACAATAAAATTCATTTAACTTCTTGTAAGCAAAGTTTCCATACTACTGAGTACTATTCTGAAAGTTTGCCATTTTGACTGTCTTTCTAACAAAAACCTGTTGCCCTCCGAATTTTCTTCAGCGGTAGGACTCGAAAAGCTCGTCTTCTCGATAAATTTTCACATACAAGATTTCAGCTCAATCGGAATTCAGGAAATGGTACCTCAAAGCGGTGAAAGTTTCACTACAGACTAACAGACGTAACACTGAAACCTAGCTCCATCGCCACAGTAAACGATCATTTCAAATTTTCAATCTAGTAATAGTTATCGCGCGACAACACCGCCTGGGACGCTGTCATGTAATCTCATACATATTTTGTAGTTCCGAATTTAACACGTGCACGTACGCTAGCGCTGATGTCGAAATACGCAACTCAGCTAGGGATACCATCTGGTGAAAGTTAGAAATCAGGACACCTTTTCTCGGCACAAATTTGACTAAGCCATTCTATTCTTCGAAGTATGAGCAGATAAAACACATAATATGTGATTTACCCTTTAAAATACAATATAACACTCTTTCATTTACTTAAAATACACTCAGCGTAATTCAAAAATCCTTCCATTTAAAAATCCGCGTGAAATCGCGTTAATTCGAAAATCCGTGTGGAAAAATACCTATTAAAAAAATGAGTGCATCTCCACTTTTATCAAACCACTTCGAATTGTTACGCATTAGTAGATGCTTTAAAAATTCAACACACGTAAACTGTTTCAACTTAAACTTAACAAATGCCAGATGCTTAATGGTAACAGTCAACACGTTAACGGATTTTCTTATTACTATACTGAGTTTTAACCAATGGAAAAAATCGATTGCAGTGAGCGTTGCGACATGGAATCGAAAACACTTATTAAGCAATTTTTTTCTGCTTATTAGCTTACAACAAAATTAGATATCTTAAGAAAATCAGGACAAATGCTTTAATATAAAAAATAAATCAGGACGCCCAAATAGGACTCCTAAATTAGGACATGTCCTTCTAAATCAGGACGGATGGTATCCCTAAACTCAGCGCAAACACGGAAGCAGGTGGAGCTAGTGTTACTACATACCAAGGGGCTCTTGTGGTTGTCAAACTCCATACATTTTCCATCTACCACTCATTGATTCTGGTACCAGCGTTTCTGGTACCCACTTTCTGGTTCGTTTGCTCTAAAACTAGTGCAATAGAGTAAACGTCTCAAATTGTCGATAAACTTATTCTCGAATAAATATCGTTTTACATGGAAAAACAAGAACTCAACATTTGTTTTCAGTACAATGTGCACTTCCAATGAATAAGATAGATTTTGTAAGCATTTGAAATGATATATTGACGCCGTAATGAATTGATGATTGGTAGGCAAAATGTTGACGTTTATAGTCCCCTGCCACATGCATAAGACATACGTAACACTCAGGAAGAAATCTTTCAAAAAATTGGTACAAAATGGTACCATAGTCTGATTAAAATCACTGTTTGAGTAGTTTATGAAGGCGGTGTACCTGCGCAGCCCTGCATTTGTCTCGTTCCCACTCGAAAATGCTGCATTGATTTTGTAAAGAACTTTTCGACAGTTCCTTATGGGATTTTCTGTGGGGCTCGATGAAGCAGAGAAAAAGAAAATACATTTTGTATATTATTTGTCGAGCAGTTGGTCTGGATGAGGTACGGAGTACTATGGGGCAACGTGTACCAGAAAAAAAACGCCAGTGGTGTGGTGTTACCACAGACAAACAGACGTACCACGAGATTTATTTCCGTGGATCAAAATAACGGTAATTTCAAATGAGTTTCAGTTATGCGGATTATTCCCGCCGCAGCGGTGGTGGCGCTGATGCGACTTTTCCTCTGAACTCAGTTGACAATAATCGAGCACCGTGCTGCCAAAATCAGCAGAAAAGCTGAAAGTTTATCTTTTGCGGAATATGCCCAGTAGGTGTCGCACAAGTTAGTCGGAACCACAATTTTATTAGAATTTCGTATGCAGTGGTACGTCTGTTTGTCTGTGGTGTTACTATCGTAAAGTACGTAAAGAAAATTTGTTCAAAGTGTTATGTCAGTTGGTGTGTGGTTTCACTTTTTCGACTGATTTGGCATAAAATTGGCTAAAGAGATTGTTTATAAGACACGACCGCAAATTAACGTAGAGTTACGTAGGTCCGTGTGAAATGCTGCGATCGAATGAGTCGCCTGCTCAGTCTTGTTGAGCTAATATCAGCCGCTGTTCTGCCGGTTCAACAAAGCTCTACATATTTTTCAATAGTGCAATAGTTAGCATCGCAAAATCATAATTTTCCGCACTTTGGTGGACATATACCTAATTTTCCAATTGATTGCTGTTACAATGAGGCTCTCAATTGACTGTTTTTTTTTTTACGTAGAACTACGTTCTTTTTTAGCCTACCGCATAGGGATTTAAATAGGAAAACTATTAACGAAAAGGGGACGAAAAATGTCCCTTTTTAAATATAAGCATTTACCCTTTTTAAATATAAGCATAAGGTTTGTTTTCAACCGATTTCCTTGATTCTTGCAGCAATTGATTGGAAAATCATATACGCATCCACCCAAATGTAGAAAAGTGTTGATTGATTATGCGAACTTTTGTACTATTGAAAATTGGCAAGCCTTGTTGAAACGAAAATTACGTGCTCTGATTGGTCGCTTGCTGCCTTTCCCTAAAAAGGTCGACAGATAGTATAACTAGTTAGCCGCATCGTAGCGAATTGCGGAAGTAGTAGCAGCGGATTGCGCCAGTAGACAAATTACATCACGTATCTAAGCAGCAGCGAGGTAACACCAAAGGTCTCGATATGCCAGTTAAGGGCTTCGGCCTTCTTCCAGCAGTAAAGTTCTGATTTATTTTGGCAACAACTCATTCTCTGCTGAAGCCAAGAAAACACAACGGCCGTCTTATTTACTGAATGCGAAAAGAGCTTTTACAGACTTTGAACAGCAAAATGCCTTTCTCAAGGCAAATAAACAAGTAATTGAAGGTTAATAATATTTTGCCAACAACACAAGCATTCTGTGCTGGTGCTAGGACCCGCGATCAAAAAATTTACTTTATTTATTTAGGGTAGGGAACATATTCTAAGCAGCTTTAGGAACCGCCTGTGTATTGAGACGAAATACTCGAAATGTGTTGGGTGAAATTCAAACAGAAGTATATCAACTTATTCTCTAACTTTTTCTATGTCAGAACTTGTTTCAGATTGTAAAACTAAGTTAGCAAACTTTAACCCTTTCCCGCTCACAAAGTTTATCATTAAAATTTATAGCTTCACGAGAAAATTTAAGCTGAACACTTTGTAGACTAACTAAAAATACTGTCAACTGTAGTATTTTGAAGAAAATGCCCAGTGAAGCTATGAGGCAGCATATAAAAGTTTATGGAACAATCGTAAGCACAACAAACTATTTTATGTCAAGATATGATGATTAAAATTCTTGGTGCTCTAGAGTCATCATGAGCGGGAAAAGGTTAACAATAATCAATTAAAGTTACCAATCAAGGGACACTATTCCAATCACCCCGAACCTATTTTAAGCAGTTTCCATCTGCTTTGCAGGCGTTTTTTCAGAACCCGAAGTTGCTCCTGAATGGCTGCAATATAGGTCGATTTGTTTCGAATGGTGATTGTTCACAGATTTCTTTGTGATTAACGGTATTTCTTATATTCGTAAGACAGCTAGACAATCCAAGTTTTCGTTTCCATCATTGAAATTGTCGATATTGATCAAAATTCAGGAGTTTAAGGCCTGCTTTCTTTGACAGATTAAAATAGGCGCCACTGCTTAAGCCGTTCCTTACCCTACCTAATTCCCCCCCTGTCGGGGCCGCACAAAGGCTGCGATCAGCATAACCGATTTTGAACAACAAACTGCCCTGTTAGAACGCATTCATAAAGGCAGTTAGTTCCACTTTGCAGAACTGATATGAAGTCGATTCAATCAATCTCGACTACTTTGTGATAAGGTCGTATGTCTAAACGTAAACAAAACGAGTGAGAGTTATATTCCTTGTACTTCCTAAGCACAAATCATCTGGTACTCGTTTTGTTTACGTTTAGACATACGACCTTATCACAAAGTAGTCGAACAATCAGCATGAACAGAATTTCGTCGTCTCCCAGCTGCTCAGTTGCAATAAGATGCAACACGCAACAGCGAGCAAACAAAATCGCCAGATGTTACAAACCGCAACACGAGACGGGAATCGTTGCGTGTGTGAGAGCACCATCGGTGTTTATTCGCTGTATACAAAAATCAAATGCGAATTGTGGAATAATTCGTCTAAAGAACATCAGAGAACAGAATACTGAAAAGAAAGGCGTGGCATATTTCGTAGCAACCTTCGGCTATAAAAGAGTGTTTCTGGTGAAATCTGCTACAATCCCTCTACAATTATGGGTCAGTCAACGTGTTGCCTAAATGTTGAAAAATGAATATAAAATCGGGAAAGTTATCAACTACGAACGTTTTACTATCTATTTCTGATGTATACTTTTGATCGACAATTAGTTTCACTGCAGGCGATGTGTGTAAATCGGTTAAGAAGAAAAATAGTACTTGCATAGCAAAAGACACAATTATGGGTCACTTTTGGCCTTCAAGATCATTTAGTTTATAAAACCATCAAAATCCATCACAAAATTTATTTTATTGTTGTAAAAGCTTGATAATAAGTCATTTTATTAGGTCGTGATGTATTTTCATGCAAAAGTAATAAAAATAGGACTGACCCACAATTGCGCACCGCAAAACGTGACATTACTACAATTATGGGTCACTTCACTTATTGCACCGCGCAGAATTATTGTTTTTAGTAACATTTTCAACATTAAATCATTTCAATTGTATAAATAGGGTTACAATTGAGTTATAAAAAATACCACTGCCAATGAAAATTATTCAGTTTCGTGAAAATAGACGTATTTGCGTAAAAGTGACCCATAATTGTACTGCCGTTCCAAGCATAACTGTCCCAGCATACATAAGGTTTGTGTAGAACATGGGACAACTATGCTTGGAACGGCAGTGTAGCTGACCCATGATTGTGGAGGCACTGTACATTCATTAGTCGGAAGGTGAGCTGGCTGGACCATCCACAACGTTGACAGCAGTAGCAGCAGCAACAGATATCAGCACTCAGCAGCAGTGCTGATAAGTCATTTTCCCCAGCAAAATTCTTCGAAAATTACAGCCAATCATTTTCAATTTTCACTTTCAATGATCGCAGCACTCTTTCAGATACGCTAGATTTTCGTCCTAGTAACGTGCTGTTATACTCAAATGAAATAGATCGCGCGCATCGTTCACGGTTACGGAATAAAATTTGACGACAAATCCAACCAAATGATCTTCACTTCAAAGCGAAAAAGAAAAACAAACAGTCCACTTAACTAAAATGAACCTCACCGAAACCCTTTTTCGCTGACACTGACCGATGCCTTGACAATCTTCGTTGACTAATAAACTGATTTTGTTGTCTTGCTTCCATCGCATGAAATATAATGAGGTGTTTTGGCAGTTCACTTACATGCAAAAAGCGGGAAGGGAGAACTCTGAAAGGATTGTATTAAAATAACGTTTATGGATGCTTTTTTCACTTTCACTCAAGAGTGTCAACAAATATCAACCCTAGTCAGCAGTAACAGCGGATAGCAGCGGGTTGCTCCTGTGGCTGCCTTTAAATCAAACAAATCACTTGCCCTGTGGTTGGTCACCATGTCTCAAGAGCAGCGCGGTCCTCCTCACTTCTTAGCGTGTGTCATCAGACTGCCTTATTGCCCCACTACTGAGGCAGCATAAAGGTTGCCATCAGCAAATCCAATTTTGAGCAGCAAAATGCCTTCCTCAAGGCAAATAAGCAAGTATTTGAAGGTTAATAATTTTTTGACAACTCAAGCGAGCAATCTGTGCTGGATACTAGTAATTTAAATCTGTAGCGGCCATCTAATTTACTGAATGTGAAAGAGCTTTTACAGCTCCACTGTTGAGGCAGCACAAAGCAAGCATGAGTACACTTTATGACTCATCACACTTACAACAATGCAATTTTTAATAGTGTGCGTAGTTGTACGTCAGTTATGCCGTCGTGTCTTGGATACAACCTCCTACTTTTTTCATTTGCGCTCCTATCCAGCAAAAAAGGGTGGTCAAAAGGGTGGATAATTGGATGGTTCGTCAGAACCGATCGAAGCACGGGAATGGCATCGCTGTCAGCTACCATACATTTGACGCGTTACCAACATCACTGGCACTGGCACCCGAAAAATGGGCAGTTTACCCTTATCTCATGTAGATTCGGGCAAACCGGCTAAATGTTGACTGCAATTAATAATAGCAGATCAGACAGTTTTGAGCAATTTCTTAAGGCTTTCACATGGTATGTGATATTCTAAGTGATATTTAGTACATTAATTGTGTCCCAAAGCAAAGTGAAGCAAACTGTGACAGCAGAAAAAGTAGTTTTGTGACAAACGGTACAGAAATAGATGTTCGTAACGCTTGAAGGCTACCATACCATTTCCTTGGATCGAAGGCTGGAAAAATTGACGGCAAATCGAAAACTGTCGAATAAAAAAAATTCACATATTTTATAATGTCTTCCATTTATCTACACAAACAAGGAGGATGTCTTAACCGCACTGTAAATGTCTTCGATTTGAAGACATGTCTTCCAATCTGGCATCGCTGCTGACCCCCCTCAAAATTTTCAATTCGAGCCAACATCGTAGTTAAGTAGCTGTTCCTACTACTCCGCCCCTCCCCCACCCCTTCATGCGTTAAGTAATTTGTGTACGACGCCCAAATACCAAGCCGTAGAAATACTCACCTCTATAGGCGCCGACTTTATCAAATTATTGGGGGGAGGGGTTTTCAAAGGAACTTCAAAAAATTATGATTCTAGAGATATACATTAAAATTTTTGCGTGCGATACGTCTTGACGTTGAATGATAGGAATGTCAGTTTTGAGAGTAACTATCATAGACCACAATTTTGCGAAATGGCGTGAGGGTTGTGAAGTTTGATAATAACAAATAAAACTATCAAGAAAACGAAAAAAGAGACGCCAACTTTCTAGAATTTTTGAGAAATAATACGCTGCCCCTTGGGAAAAATATTGGGGGGGGGGGGTTCAAAAAGTGCCTTGCCCCCCCGAAGTTGGCGCCTATGCTAATTGGCGAGTAATGGAAGATACACAGTTTACGGCTGGGTATTTGTATACGAGCTCGTTGTGAAGACCCCTATACAGCCGCTCCAAGCATAACTGTCCCATATTCTGTGCAAACCTTATGGACGCTGGGACAGTTATGCTTGGAGCGGCAGTATAATTATTACATAATCTGTAATCCATGTATTAAACAACAGTAACTTTGAATTTTATCAGTTTAGTTTGTAATTCACAAACCCCAAAAACTATTATTGGACATCTTCTGTGAATAAAAATCGTTAAAAAGTATCAGTAGGATTTCCAGAAAAACTCCATTTATTCAAGAAACGATCAATATAATAGGTGATTTTCTACACATGAGCCATTTCAGGTTTCGTATTTTCAAAGGTGATGCACAAATTCTCCAGTTATAATACGGAGTGTAACATTTTTATAACCTCATGTTCACGCGGTTTTATGTACCGTAAAAGGATGCTGGATTGGCATTGTAGTATTTATTTATTTTTCACAACAGCGTTCAACGTCAAATTGCATGTTTCAATTCCAAAACCTATATTCAAAACGATATTTACGTAATGTGGGATCATCTTCTCAACATCAACTCGTACAATTTTTACTTCCAAATTTTTAGTGATTATTATGCGCAAGGTTGTCGATACAAAACTTGTGCCACAACAATTTTTCCTCTATGTAGTACAATATGAATGGTGGCAGCAGCTAGTGCTATGAGTAGTATAAAAAAAATCCACAACCCGACTTTAATTGTTGTTTTTCTTCTTACGCTCGTTGTTCTGCTCCTTCTGGGTAAGTATAACTAACAGACGACGGAAAATGCTGATTACGTCATAGAACAAATCCAACGAGTGGGCAATGCAATCATTGCTGCCCATACGATGCTTTTCCAGGATCATCTGGGTGTCGAATAGTATGAAGCCAGACATCACTGCCAATCCAAGGTACAAGTTGAGCTGTAAAGAAATATGCAATGAACAAACAGTACACATAGAAGCAAGATATAAAGCATTAAAGAACTTCTTTTTTGTGCAACACGATACAGGGTGGCCACTCATTTTACATTTTCGAGTTCCCGCATTTTTCCCGACTTTTTCCCGCATGATTGCAAGAAATTCCCGATTGTCAGAAACGGTAACTAGGTTATGTTCTATCGACGGCTAAACGTCAATTTTTGGACCCTAAATCGGAAGTAATAGCTCATATCATATCTACCGAATTCGCTCGGGACATTCTGCACAAACAGTTGATTAGTTACATAAAATGCAACTTTTGCCTTCCCATGGTAGACAGGTTAAATACAATTTTTGCGGTTTTCTCAAATTTGCAAATCTTCCATTAAGCAGTCAATAATCGTGTTAGCTATTTTGTTTATTATATTCATTATGTTTGTCTATCTGTCTCCTAAAAATGTGATATAAGCACCCTTTTTTCAACGCATAACAACCTATAAGGGGAACAACAACAAACCAAACAGCACTTTTCGTACAGACTTTTTTTTCGATATTCAAATCATCGGGAAAAGTCGTGGGAAGTTAAGGGTGAACAAGAAACTACTTAACCTAAGGGTAATGAATATTTTGATTAAATTGATTATTTAGGGAACAAAACTTGTGACATGGATTTGCGTTTTTTTTCTCAAATTAAAGATATTTTTTTAGATTAAGGAAAAATACTGCGATTTAACTGTATTTCGTTTATCACGCAATACATATATTCTGAAAACTTCAGAAGTGCATTCACAACTTTTTCAGTATTTTCATTTGCTAGTTCATCAAAGTTGCATCTCGCTGGTTATCTGCCAACATCTTCAACTTGTTTGCATCCAGCGCTCAAAATGGCCAAGCTGATAGAGAATGATATTAAGGGCCAACATTTAAAAATAAGTGATTTCGAAACTTAAAAAATAACCTGGAAATCAGAAAAATGATCTTAAATTATTATTTTTCAAATTAAAAGGCTGCACAAACTGTCTTGCAGAAACCGTTGAAAAGGAAACAAATTTATTTTTAACTTCTTTTAAACTTTTCAAGAAAAAAAATGTTTCCCGAAATTTTCCCAAATCCTTATTAGGATTTTTTCTCCATGATCATCAATAAAATATTTTTCAAAAATCAACTCTTTGAAATGTTTAATTTGAAATATTTTTAATACTCAACTACTGCCAACAACTATGCCGAAAACATCGCACCAATCAAACAAATCGTTTTGGTTTCGAAAAAAACTTTCAGAAATTTTAACTTCTTCCGTGTTCAAATAATCAACGTTGTAACATTTGGCAACTTAGAACTCAAAGCTTTTTGAGATATTCAATATTTTTTTTCAATAGAACTGCTATCTAAAGCTTTGCCGGAAACATCACATCAATCAAGCTTATTATTTTGGCTTTTAAAACATATAAAGTATTTTTGTTTATTGGCCACAGATTTAGCAGCGGTGCACAGGGCGATTGCAGGGCTAGCGCTACGATCCCGCAGACACTAACAGTCTCTCTCGAGCTGAGACACGAACCTACGACGACTGACTAGTTAGGCCAGCATCGTACTCTAAGGCCAGTTGCAATACGAAAAGCATGTAAAAAGTCGTAAGAAGAAACAAATAAAATAAATAAAATGTTTTCTTGAAAAATCTCGAAAACGATAATATTGTTTTCTAAGGGTATTTACATCAAAAATAGTTTTTTTTTTACAATCATATTGTATAATTTACAGAAAAAATACGAGTTTAAAATATGTACAAAAATAAGTTTTTCAAAAAATTTCAAAATAATATTTGCTCTATTTTGTGGCAAGTTTTAAATGTTTTTTCAATTAACTGCTCCGCATAGCAAGTTCGTCCCAAACCCAAATTTTCACCAGCATTGAGTTTCTAAGCGGGAAAGGTAGCTAGTTTCGCTAGAGTTCGCCAAACACTTCTTCTAAAAGACTAGCTGAAGTAAAAATCTATTTGAAAAACTGGAGATGGATTTGAAAAACTGTGTACCACTTATTTTATCCTCAATTCGTTCATTCAAACAACTACTAATAACTGGTAATGTTAGTAAGACTGTACAGTGAAACTTATTTTGCATTGCTCTTAGAAATTGAAACAGTTTCTATTGTACATATGAGAATTTATGATTAATTCTCTCACTAAAAACGTTTTGAGCATGAGCATGATTGACCGCCCGCGGTTGCTTGCCAGATCAGCTGTAATTACACAGAGAACCAATGGATGATGCTTGGGATTAACATTCATCCTCAATGTGTAAAAACTGGTGACCTTAATCTTTATATTAGGCAATACCAGCGCCGGCCGCATCCGAATGCAGGTCAAAGAAGGAGTGTGTATAGGAATATGTTGACGTGATACTCGCTTTATTGGAAGCCGAGAACACCTCTGCACTTCCAGGAGAAATCACTGGGATGTTGGAGAACAGGGTAAGGTTTGCAGCAGATTTCGTTTTGGTAAACGATGCGCTGAGTTCTAATACCGGGTTCATAATAACAAATATCGCGCGTACTAGTTCATTTTATCTTCTACGGAAATCATAACGCGAGCCGAACTCATTCCGGTTGATGATGTAACACCGCAAAAATAAAGCGCACGCGAGAATACCGGACCTATAACCTAATCAAGACAGACTCAAATATTCGAAAATCTGTTTATGAAGTCATTATGCAACTACCGAAACGTATCTCTCACTTAAAACGTTTTCTCGACAAACTGGCAACTTTCATTCCCAGACTGCGGACCGATTTTCGACTCCGGTTTCAATTCGCTTTACCATCTTGAGAAGTCCCACAGAGTCCATTCAATTTTTTTGGATACCACCAGATTTCGACATTTAATGCTATTTTAAGACATTTGGTGTCAACATTTATATCATTTGAAAAGCAGGACTGCTTGAAGTAGTCAGCTGGTCAGCGGGTCAAAATAAGTGAGTTTAGTGACTTTTTGGTCAAAAAATTGACTGCTAAAGAAAAATGTGACTTTTAAGGGACTAACTTGCAGTCCTGCACTTCCAACTTCTCCATCATTTGTAATTGCATCATGCACGATACTTCGAAAAAATCTTGGTAACAAAATCCCGATCAAATAAAAAAAATCCCGACTTTTTCCCGCATTTTTCCCGATGTAATTTAATTCCCGACTTTTTCCCGCATTTCCCGTTTTCCCGATTAAGTGACCACCCTGACTATAATATTTCCGAGTGAATATTAGGTACAGACAAATAGTACTCATGTTTATGTGAGATTGTAACATCCGAACACCAACAAATACACTTATAGCGGTACATTTTGTTAACATTAAGTTCTGTTAACCAGTATTAAGAAATTTGATTTGCTCACTCGCACGGTAAATATACGGGCTTAACAAAGTTCAGGTTCTGCTCTTTATTGAGAGACTTCAATATAAATACTACTTCAATTCTAATCGTTTCGAACAAAGAATTCGTTGCTACTGTAAACGTTTGCTTTCTAAAAATAATGGTCGACAGCGGCAGAAATATATGCATTTTCAAGCTGACAAGATTAACGGTCGTTTGCACAATTTACTCAAGCGCTGAAGAAAGTGTAGGAGATGTAATATTTTGGGTCGAAGCCTGAGTTTGTGGAAAGCTCGCGCACCCGCTGATTTAAAATTGTTTAATTGTTTTATCTGCAAAATAGAAAATAGGACTGGGCGCTGATAACAACCTTATAACTAAAAGCACATTACTGGTTCTGAATCAGGTATCTCTCTTTTTTTACCTCGCCAGTATCAAATCGATAGATAGAAACCGCCTTAAGATAAGCGTTAAAATATAAAAAAGAGTAACATAGGTCTAAGTTTTTCTATGAACTAAACTAAGATTCATTACATAGAGCAAGGTACTACAAAGAACAAAACTCGAGGTGTCATCACAACTATAGCTTCAACTGTAGAAATCAAATTGTGAAATTTAAGCAAAAATCAATTGTGAAATGTAAGACATTTATGGTTGCTTAGATACCCGAATTTATGAAATAATTCTTCAATTTTGCAATTGAAACAATCGTTCGTAACATCATACTTCTTATACACAGTGAAGCTTCAATTGTTTGCGCAGCTGATGTAATCTCTAGGTCAATAAGTGAAACATGGTGCAGAGATAATGAAACCACATCTATGTAGAAAATATTTACCCAAATGCGTTTTCATGTAAATTTATAATCCTAATCTAACTGGATCGACGTAACCGACGACACAAAACACTTAGGTAGATATTCAAATTCAAAAAATGACTCATTATCGTAGTATAGAAAAAAAATACTACAGAACCCCTTATCACTACCTCTTACAATAAACAGTTGTTTGACTTACCTCCTGAACGAAGTAGGACCGGAACAATAGATTTCCCAAACTAATCAATGCCATTGTGCTTAAAGTGCTCATCAGAATACCACCCAGGAACAGATATTTGCCACGTTTCGCAAGCAGTGCTGCAGCGCTCAGACAGGTGAAGATAGTGGTCGTTCCTACCAGAGCTGTAACCACGATAGCTGGGTTGACGTAGATAACTTGCTCCAATAGTAATCCTAATGAATGACCGGTGAACGCACCGAATCCCATCAGCAATCCAAAGCGCATATTGAAATTTTTGCCATTATCCGGAGTAAAAATAAGTCCAAGAACCAGCCCCACCGAGATGAGCGCACTTAGAAAACCTGCTTCCCAGATGCCGCGAAGATGAATTAAAGATCCAATAGTGGCTGCCGCGCAAGTAGCCGTCAAGCAAGCGTATACCTTTGATAAATGATACCGTACGCTTGGTTCTCTGTAAAATATATTGATCATACCTATTAGCTATTATTCCAGCAATATGTTTACATTAGGATCGTGAAAAGTCTCAGGTGAAAAGCAGAAAAACCTTGAAGACAATTAGGTGGTAGGTATCAACACAAATGACCTATCAAACTAGAAATAGCAAATCACGGACTACGTTTTCGTGGCTTTAAATATTCTGCATTATGTGGTTTGAAAATACTTACAATTTTTGGCCCATATTCCGAGCAAAACGTTCGTACGAAAAACTTGAGAATGACGTGGCCATTTTAATTATGATGAAATTTATTCAGAATAATGAAACCAATACTCAAAACTGGTTTACTGCAAAACAATAACGAAAAAATCTTCCCAGTAATTGCTTAGTATACTGCGACTTATTTTAATATTTTTCAAACACTTCCTTTGAACATTGATTTCTGATCTGTATTATGCACTGTCCACTAATCGAATGGTTGGTTTCTCACGTTTCTCATGAGTTCTCACTTTTGATGTAAAAGAAGTTGAGAACCAGGGTTGCCATTCCTAAAGCTGTACTTTCTTTTTGGAAAATTTGAACATCTGTATCTGTAAAAATGTCTTCAAAATAAATGTATGGTAAAAGCACCAAAATAGGGTATTCTTTGTATTTTGAAGCCATAGTACTGTGCGCGTTTTTTTTTCTTACAGGAAACTGTATAATATTTAATTTATAATATTGTATGTTATTTAATTTATATATATATATATATATATATATATATATATATATATATATATATATATATATATATATAAATATATATATATATATATATATATATTTATATATATATATATATATATATATATATATATATATATATATATATATATATATATATATATATATATATATATATATATATATATATATATATATATATATATATATATATATATATATATATATAATTATATATATATATATATAATTCAAATAACTTAACCTTATAAATTTGTTTGTAAAATTTGGTGAATATGTATTTTTGCTAAAAAATCTATATATGTACGGTACAGATTTTCTAACGTTACCTCGATTTCGGAATCAGTAAAATTCAGATAAATCTGTTCATGTGCATCCCTACTACTAGAACTCAATTCTCGCCAAACATGTGAAAAGGGCCCATGTGCCATATATAAACAAGCCACAGGGCAGATTTCGCTTGTATTAATCAATAAACCAGAAAGTTTGGTTCGTTTACATATGGCACATGGGCCCTTTTCACGTGTTTGGCGAGAATTATGTTCGTGCAAGGCTCAATTCGACATGGCAGAGATGCTGATAACTTGGGAAATACAGATTTTCACGCAAATGGTGTAATTAATATATTAATAAAGATGATGATTGTTCGGAAAGCAGTAAGCAGAATCTCGTTTGCGCATGTTCAAATAAAGGCTGCGCGAATTTAAGAATACTTCAATTCAAGTATGCATCAGAAAACCAAAAAGATGACAATCATGTAAAAACTTTCCCATTCTGGTATCACTGACAAGATGGAAATATCGGAAACTTTCGAGAACAACACGCTTAAATTGGGCAACAGAGTCTATGTGTATATAGAGTCGCGCAAAGAGAAAATCTATCGTTTCGGCAACACGGGCAACACAGTTTTTGTGCCGTTTGTTGCCAAGAACTATACAGTTCTGTTTTACACCATGCATAAGCGAATATAATTTTTTGAAATTATGCACAAGGTACACAGTTTTGAAAAATCACACTGGTGATGCTTTGTTAAATTTAATTGAACCAGTGTACAGGTTTAATGTTGGATTAAAATGTGTAGTTAAAGCTTCGGAAAAACACACATTCTTTATCACGCTTAATTACAACACTTTTCATTCACTCCTAACGTTATCACCTATTTTAAACATAGACTCTGTTGGGCAATTCGCCCTGACGGAATTAAATCATCTCCTTCACACACATTGAACTGCCCGTATGCGAATTTTAGGGAAATTTACCGAAATGGTTGCTATCACATTCACCCTTGAAGAAATTCCTATCCCCTGCACTCAGAGAGTAAACAAATTGAAGGTGGCAGCACCGTAACTCCGTCAGAGCGAATAGAACATTTTACGAGACGTTTCTGAACTCAATTCATGAATGAAATTTTGACAGAAAGCTCGGAACCGCTGACATAACGAACGTAAAAGCAATATCAATATCAGCAGGATCCGTGACACCTGTCAGTTCGTTAAATGGTCTATATTTTTATAGCTATCTGTTGTAGTAACAATCTGTTAATTGGTTGCGGAGATACAGAAAGAGTTCTACTAGGTGACCTGTTTATTATAGTGCTAGGCTACATATTTGTTATAGTGCTAGGTTACCTATTTGTTATAGCCGAGAGAAAAATTTTATAGTTCATTCCAAGTCCAACTTTCAACATGATCGGAAGCTTAAATAAAACGTTCCTTGTTCACAACAAGTCTTTGCGTTCCGATACATAGTTACAATAGGTTATGGGCACCACCACTAAGGACCTGGCGAATGGCATTGTTCCTTTTCGCGGAAATGGAGAGAATTATCTCAACTGGAGGTACAGGGTGAAGCTTTATCTCGAAGCAGCAGGAGTATCAGATGTGCTAACTGGAGTGGCTCCGGAAGAAGCACCTGAGAAGGCTAAGTTCGAGGAAAGAGACCGGAAGGCAAAATCTGTACTGGTGAGTTGCCTTGCTGATGACTGCCTTGAAATCGTGCGAGAGAAGGAGACGACTAGAGAAATGTGGCAAAGTCTGGGAGCACAATTCGCGAGAAATCGGTAGCAAATCAAACGTTAGTCCGGAAGCAACTAGCTCGCCTACGAATGAAGGATGGTGCTGTCATGAGAAGCCACCTTCTGGAGTTTGACGGGCTGATTCGGAAACTAAAAACATCTGGTGCTGTACTAACCGAAGGAGATCTGGTATCCCAACTGTTTTTGACATTACCGGACTCTTTTGACCCACTCGTAACGGCGATGGAAAACGTAACAGAACAGGAGTTAACACTTGATTTTGTTAAACAGCGTTTGTTAGCTGAAGAGTTGAAACGTTCTGATCGGCAAGAAGAAACTGTGGAAGACAAATCGGCTGCTTTCTCTGGTAACATGCAGAAGAAAAGCTTAAATTTGCAGGAAAGTGTCACAAATGCGGGAAACGTGGACATATGAAGAAGGACTGTCGTTTTAGTGAGGCTAACTGCGCAACAAAAAATGTGGTCAGCTTTATGACATATGTACACAAAAGTGGACGAAACAAGAACGGAAAAATTTATTTCAAGTTGGATTCAGGCTGCAGCGACCATTTGGTATGTGACAAATCCGTTTTCTCATCGCTTAAAATGTTGGAAAATCCCATAAATATCAAAGTAGCAAAAGAAGGACAAGCAATGGTAGCTGAGAAAATCGGGTTAATCAATGCCAAAAACAATAAAGGAGTAATTTTCAATATGAAGGATGTGTTGTATGTTCCTGATTTACGAGAAAACTTGATGTCCATGAAAAAGATGGCTAAGGCTGGTATCGACGTCCTTTTTTTCTGGTAATTTGGCTGTATTGAAAAAGAATGGTGAAGTACTAGCGACGGGTCAACTCAAAGGAAGTTTATATGAACTGGAACTTGTGTTAGAAAACTGCTGTGCAAACATATGTGAGTCCGAAATAGGACGACTATGGCATCGTCGATTAGGTCATATTGGTCAACACGGATTAGATATCATGGCAAAGAATGGTATGCTAAAAGGTGTTGAAGGCAAGATGCTACAAATCGGATTTTGTGATGTTTGTGTACAAGGCAAGCAGTGTCGTGATTCCATGGAACACGTGTTAGAGCTACCAGACCACTTGAGCGAATCCATTCGGACGTCTGCGGACCAATTGAACCACCAGCATGGGATGGTTCTCGTTACTTAATTTCTTTCATCGATGATTGTTCTCATTTTGCTATGATTTATCTGTTAAAGAACAAATGTGAGGTCTTCGGAAAATTTCGTGAGTATGAAGCAGCAGTGACGGCTATGTTCAGCAAACATATTTCAAAGATAACGGTGGACCAAGGACGAGAATATTGCTCAACAAACCAGAAAGAGTATTACAAACGTAAAGGTATTCAACTAGAAACCACGGTGGCATATACTCCTCAACAAAACGGTGTGGCGAAAAGGTTTAATAGGACGCTGATAGAAAAGGCTCGTTCTGTTCTATTGAATCTAAGGCGCCGAAAAGTTTGTGGTATGAATCAGCATTAGCCTGTGTTTATCTGCTAAATCGAAGCCCTACGTCAGCATTATTACCAAATGTCACTCCATCTGAGAAGTGGTTAGGAGTAAAGCCTAATTTAGACAAACTTCGTGTATTTGGCTGCAAGGCTTATGCTTGGATTCCTGGACAGCAACGTAAGAAGTTGGATCCAAAAAGTCGTGCAATGATTATGATTGGTTATGCTCCAAACGGCTACAGGCTCTGGGATCGAGATGCTCGAAGAGTAGTCATCGCTCGTGATGTAAAATTCAACGAAGCTTATTTTCCCTATGAAGCTACAATCGAAAATGAAACTGAAGTTCCGTTATAAGTGCATTTCTCGTTCGAGCAAGAAGGGGAAGTCGTAGAGCCATCTGATGAAGTTGCCGACGAAGAAATTATCCCGGAAAATGAGTATGTCGATTGTGAATTGGAGCCAGACGCTGAGCCAGATGATGCGCTTCCTTCGCAATCAGAAAGACACGAAGAAACGTCGTCGAGGCACAGCGAACGGGAGCGCAGACTTCCTGGTAAGTTGTTAGATTACTTTACCGGATTCAGAGCAACTTCTGCCGATTCAATTTTCGCAGATCTACCAGAGACGTATCATGAAATTCAAAATCGAGATGATCGAGATGAATGGCTAAAAGCAGTAGAAGATGAATTGCAATCCATGAAAGAAAATGGTGTTTGGCGTTTTGAAAGATGTCCAAAAGAAGCCAGGCTACTGAAGACGAAGTGGGTGTTTCGGTTAAAGGACGACGGAAATGGAAATCTTGTGAAGTACAAATAGATTAGTAGCAAAGGGATTTCAACAAAAGTCTGGTTTGGATTACGAAGAAACATTTGCCCCAGTGGCTAAGCTTGCAACAATTCGAACTATAATTGCCGTAGGAGTGCATTTTCAGTTATATTTCCACCTTATGGACGTTAAGACGGCATTCTTACACGGTGAACTGAAAGAAGAAATCTATACAACTGTTCCAGATGGTGTAAAGGCCCCACCCAACACAGTATGTCGGCTGCTTAAATCATTGTATGGACTAAAACAGTCCCCAAGGTGCTGGAATGAAAAGTTCAATAAAAAACTAGTGGACTTGGGCTTTCAGCGGTCAGTGCGTGACTACTTGTAACAAGTAC
Organism: Wyeomyia smithii; assembly: GCF_029784165.1. Taxonomy (NCBI): domain Eukaryota; kingdom Metazoa; phylum Arthropoda; class Insecta; order Diptera; family Culicidae; genus Wyeomyia; species Wyeomyia smithii. The sequence goes on from NC_073695.1 coordinate 89,699,897, forward strand.
ACATATGATTTAAATATACAATTTTCACTTCTTATATTACGTCTTTCTCCTATATAAATGTTTATTTATTACTTAGTTTGCTATCGAACAGAATTTCCAAAATAAAGTTAGAGTTTAAATTATTATTAAATTTTTGCAAAAGATCTTTGACTCAAACACCGCGAGCAATATCACGGTCAAAGTAGTAATTGGCATAAAAACTCAAAGAATGAGATCCCCGGTGCTCGATTTCTCTAATTGCCTTTCTCCACCCATGCCACCGACGCGACAAGATGCTTGACCTAGCCGAAAAAGTCCACTGACCTTTACGTCTGCTGAGAGAGACACTTTTGCGCTCTATCCTTTGGGCTGGGACTGGTTGGTGAGATGAAGAATGATCGCTGGAAGAGGATCATCTTTCCTAGACAAGACATTCTTCGTGCTTCTCAGCGCGGTTGAACGATTTTCGCGATACTAATTTCCGGTAACGAAGTTACCGAAAGGCGGTTTGTCTGAGGACATCAAAGCTGAGACCTTTCACTTTCGTCTGACTAGTGGTAGAGGTAGGAGTGGTTTTCATAGATCGGTCGTGATAGGAATCAAGTTCGAACAGGTGAATTAGGCATGAAATGCTTAACTTAGCTTAGTGATAATTACCCTTTCCGTAGATAGTCAGGTTGTGCCCGTATGAAAAGACGTGAACCCCATCGTGCTCAGAAGGTAGAAATTCTCGGTGTTTTTAAAACCCATGAGGTAAGCCGCCCATTCTCGGCCGGAAGGTAATTTGCCTAAAATGCCACGTGTGGCTATCCTTTATATAACTAGCTATAAGCAGCACGGCGCACTAGTGACACCCAACCACATCGCCAGCAACCGTCAACCCACCGACAGTCGGACAGAGATCCGGCTAGCCAAAAGACCGGAAGAGGGCCAACGACACCCCGTGCCCGGAACAACCACCTATAGGCCCATCAGGGATCGGCCACTGCAGCCAACGACAACCGTGAAGGAATAAAGCGACGAGCAGCAGAGGAAAAGGGATCCGCGTGGGCGGATCGGACTAATCGACGACAGGACGCAGCGAGCGGCGATGCCGCCCTCAGAAAACATTCTCAAGTAAACCCCGGGTATTGAGTGAGTAGCTTGTTTTTGATTTATCCATGCGCATGCGATACTGAATGTCTCCATAATTAAACGAGGGTGAGAAGCAAGCGAGTTTGCCCACCGCTTACCCCCTACCCCCAATCGTGGGTGGAATTGAAACCGCACGGGGCACGTGATAAGAGCTAGCTAGAATGATATAGAGGAAAGGGAATAGAGAAATAGTTATGTGCCAGGAGACAAGATGGAATAAATGTTACATCATGGTTTGAAAAGCAAATAGAATTATAGTTATCATTTGGCGAAATTAAGATGTTTTGATGCGCTTTATCACAGTTCTCGGTTAGGTTTTTTCATGCTGTTCGGTTCGTTTACTTTCTTATTTTTTTCATGAATTTACTGGAGAGGCTGACTCCGATATCAGCCAAGGCAACTCCCAATTCGCTGATAGGCAGTCGAGTGGGAAGTTAAGGCTTTGCCAGGGATGAGAAAACCCCCTTGTGTAGTATCGGTGAGATCAAAAATCGTGTGTTAGGACGCCGAAGTCGTCGCGTCAGTCAGGTTTTCCTACGCAGGTGTATGCGGAGTACAGCGAGAGTTTTGAGTCTGCCAACTTGCTTTCCCTCCCTAGGATAGGGATAAAAAAAAAAAGGAACCTTCTCCCAAAGGTCTCAGGTCGGGCAATCGTTAATGGTGGTGGGTGGTCTCTCGCATGAGAGTGGCGCTTAAGCCACCCACTTAGCACCGGGGTGCAGGCAGGCGGACCAGTTGCATTTGGCGCCCAACAATACAAGGCTTTTTCGGATTTTTTTTGTTTGCTTGGTGCATGAGCACAATTCAATGTTATGTATATATATATTTTTTCCTTTTCAAAATTTAAACTAGATATATGTTAGATTAGCCATATACTTCGTTCGTTCCCCAGGGGAATTTTCGGAATTTTTTTCTCTTCTTTGTTAGTTTTCTTTTGTAAATAAATACTCTAAACGTTATAAACGTTATTGCATGATCATTTATTTGTTATCTATTTATTTATATCTAATTTGTTATTTAATTATGTTGATCAATTTGTTATTTATTTATTCATTTCGATTTGTTATTTATATATATAGATATAATACTAAAAATACTAGATACATATGAACATAAATTTCAGTTTTTTGATATGCTGGTAGAATAAGATTCAAAGCATCTGGTATATACTTCGTTTTTGTTATTTATTTGGTTTCTAATTCAAACATTCTTGGCCGTTTGCGTTTAGTATTTGAAAGTACTCGTCATATCAATTTTGCCTCTAAAAGTAAAGTCTATGGTATTCAAAATGAATCGGCTTTTCCCACATGCCGAGGATCTGAATCAAGAAGAGGTGGATTACGAACTGATGATTCGTAATCAACCGGAAGATGTATTTAATCTAGATATCGCCAGTAAACAAAGACTTCTAAGAAATCTGTTTAGAGAAGATAAAAATGGAGGTCGCAACTATCGCACTGCCCTCAATATTATGGACGAAGCATCGCATATTGAAGGGAGAATAAGTAATTTAGAGAAAGCATTAGCGAAGAAAGTAGAGGCCAAATATGAATCGAGAGTGTTACATTACTGGTATCGCGTAAAAAGGTGTATAGCAAAAAGTGAAGACGAAAAAAGGATCAGAAGGAAATTAACGCGTAGAATAGAAAAGGTGATGGTAGACTTTCAGTTTGGGCCACCGCTCTCCCCGCATAAGGAACACATAAATAACATTATTCAGGGAGCCGAAGTGGGTACCCAAGAACAAGGATTCAGCTTTCCTAAGCCCATCACTTCCCATAGTGCGCCACCCACACCTTTTACACTTGAACCACTCATACCGAGTTTAGAGCCCAACAAGACGCAATTGTCGCGAAACGAGTCGAAAGGAGCAGTCCCTAAGCTACAATCGGTAACGTCGGAGCCAGTTGTGACGATTTCAAAGCGCGAATGGGAAAATATGCAGAGGACGTTAGTGGAACTGAGTAGGAGGCTGGATGCAACCAAGGCTATGACTGAAAACAATGTTCGTGCAGAGAACACGAGAGCGGAAACTTGTACCACCAGAATGGGGCAAGTTAACAGACGCACCTTGCCTCCCCTGAACCTTGCACAAAAAGGTAAAGAACTCACCCAGGACACGGACACCAGTGAAGAAGAAAGTCTAAACTGGCCACCAAGGCGATCTCAAAGATTTCTATCGAGCAGCGATTCGGATCGATGGGCCGACGAAGGCGAATGCAGCAATCCTGGAGGGTTTAACTTCGATAGAATACCACAACAGTCAAGACATCAAACACACAGTTCCGGACGGCGAGATATGTTCGGTAGAGTGGAAAAATGGAAACTACGATTCACAGGAGAAGCCAGGTGTATGACAGTGGAAAATTTCTTGTACAAGGCCAAGAAACTAGCAGAGCGCGAAGAATTTCGAAAAATACGCTACTAAGAGATATCCACATGCTGCTTGAAGGAGCGGCTTCCGATTGGTTCTTCACGTACGTTGATGAATTGAATACGTGGGAGGTCTTTGAAACAAATATCACGTACCGTTTTGGAAACCCAAATAAGGACCAAGGAATAAGATCAAAAATACAGGAGCGGAAACAGCAGAGAGGAGAATCATTTATCGCTTTTGTCACGGAGATCGAAAAACTTAATCGGATGCTTTCCCGTCCGCTTTCGCAACGTCGGAAATTCGAAGTGATATGGGACAATATGCGCCAGCATTATAGGTCCAAGATATCAATCGTCGAGGTACAAGACTTGCAGCACCTCACAAGTCTCAACTATCGTATTGATGCGGCCGACCCACAACTACAACAGTTTTCGACTGAAACAAACTTTCGCCGTCAAGTAAACCAGCTCGAAGCGGAAGACAGCGACGATAGCAGCGAACAGGTAACATCGATAAACGCGGTATCAAACCGACCGAATCGACCGTACCCAGCACCTAATCAAGGGTCCGGTTCACGCCATCAAAGAGAAAGACCGCGCAATCACGAAACACACGATAATAATCCTAGACCGACTAAATGCTGGAACTGTCAGGAAGATGGGCTTGGCTGGCGGCAATGCAGCAAGCCCAGACTGATATTCTGTTATGGTTGTGGAAGCTTGGGGAGGACAATCCGAACATGTGAACGCTGTACCGGTTCGGCTAGAAACATGGCAGGCCAGGAGAGGCAGGGAAACGAGTAAGAGGATGCACTTCCGGGAATGCGAACATCCCAGTTGTCGAAAATGTTCTCAAACTAGTCCAACAGAATTCCGATTACGATCCGCTTTTACAAATTCACCACATTAATGTGCGGGTAAGCAAATGCCCACACATAAAGGTAAATATTTTCGACTCGCAGTTCGAAGCATTGTTAGACTCTGGCGCAGGGATCAGTATCCTAAATTCCCTAGACGTCGTAGAAAAGTATAGGCTAAAAATTCAACCAGCCTCGGTGCATGTATCCACTGCGGATGGCACGAACTACGAGTGCATCGGTTGTCTAAATATACCATTCACATATAAAAATGTTACAAAAGTAATACCAACCATTGTCGTTCCGGAGATTTCAAGAGAACTCATTCTCGGAGCAGATTTCTGGGAGGCTTTTAAAATTAGACCGATGATCGATTTAGGACAAGGCCCGGAGCTCCTAGAAACAGTAAACCCGAAAACCAACCAGCAAATATGTTTCACGATCGAGCCAGCAGATTGCATTGCGGACGTGAATGAGGAAGAGGAAGATGAGACGCTGGATATTCCAGTATATGAAGGTCCAACAGATTCTATCCCGAACCCTGAGGCAATAGAAACGGAGCACATCTTAACTACCGAACAGCGGAACGATCTAACAGAGGTGATTAAAGCTTTCGAATTGACGTCGGCAGGCAAGTTAGGAAGAACACATTTGATAGAACACGAGATCAGCCTGAAGGAAGGAGCTGTACCTCGGAACCCGCCAATGTATAAATGCTCCCCGTACATTCAAAAAGCCATAAATGCAGAGGTAGAACGGTTTAAGCAGCTAGATGCCATCGAAGAATGTTTCTCGGAATGGACAAACCCCTTGGTGCCAGTGCTCAAGAAAAACGGTAAGGTACGAGTGTGCTTGGATTCGAGGAAAATTAATAAACTTACAGTGAAGGACACGTACCCAATGCGGAACATGCAGGACATATTCCGGCGTTTGGGGAGAGCCAAATATTTCTCAGTTATTGACCTCAAAGACGCCTATTTTCAAATACCATTGAAAGTGGAAAGTCGAAATTTAACAGCATTTCGTACAGCGGAGGGGGTTTTCCGATTTAAGGTGCTCCCTTTCGGCCTAATGAATGCACCGTTTACCATGTCGCGATTGATGGCAAAAGCGATAGGGTCGGACCTAGAACCAAGAGTCTTCGTCTATCTTGACGACATAGTCATTGCAACTAATAGTTTTAATGAGCACCTTGAGCTCTTAAAAATAGTGTCGGAAAGACTTCGGAAAGCAGGACTGACCATCTCTCTTGATAAGTCAAGGTTTTGCCGAAAACAGGTGATTTACTTGGGTTATCTGCTTAATGAAAACGGGGTGGCGATCGACAGCTCTCGGATCCAGCCGATTCTTGATTACGCGCGGCCAAAAACGCAACAGGACATAAGAAGGTTGATGGGATTAGCTGGGTTCTACCAGCGATTCATCAAAGAATATAGTAGGATAACAGCACCCATCTCTGACTTACTGTCAAAGCAACACAAAAAATTCACTTGGACGAAAGAAGCGGAAAACGGACTAAACGAGTTAAAATCGGTCCTAACATCGGCACCGATTTTGGGAAATCCTGACTTCAGCAAGATGTTTATCATCGAATCAGATGCTTCAGACCGTGCAATCGGGGCCGCTCTGTTACAGGACCAGGAAGGAGAAAAGCGAGCAATTAGCTACTTCAGTAAGAAGCTCAACAGAACACAACGTCGTTATTCAGCCGTCGAGAAAGAGTGTCTCGGTGTCCTGTCAGCGATTCACCATTTTAGGCATTATGTGGAAGGGACCAAATTTCGCGTAATAACGGATGCCAGAAGTCTGCTTTGGCTATTCAATGTAGGAACCGAAACGGGAAACGCAAAGTTACTCAGGTGGGCACTGAGAATTCAGGCGTACGATTTCGACCTCGAATATAGAAAAGGGAAAAATAACGTGTTGGCAGACTGTTTGTCACGTTCGATCGATGTTGAAACAATAACGGTAACACAGCCAGACCAGGCGTATGAGGAATTAATGGAGAAAATTAGAAACGACCCAGGAAAGTACAGTGAGTTTCGAATAATAGACGAGAAAGTTTACCAGTACGTCAAACAAACCAGCAAGCAAAGTGACCCGAGATTCACGTGGAAGTACATTCCGCCTCCAGATCAGCGAAACAGAATTATCGCCTTAGAACACGATAAAGCCCATTTCGGGCTTGAGAAAACACTAGCAGCGGTTAAACTCACTTACACATGGCCGAAAATGAACGCAGATGTCAGGAAATTCTGTCGCGAATGCTTAAAATGTCAGACAAGTAAGGCTGGAAATCAAAACGTTACCCCACCGATGGGGGCACAAAAGCCAGTCCAATATCCGTGGCAGTTTGTCACCTTGGACTACGTTGGCCCATTACCACCATCCGGGCGAAACCGTAACACCTGTCTTTTGGTAGCAACCGACGTGTTCAGCAAATTTGTCTTGGTACAACCGTTCAGGGAAGCAAAGGCCAACTCACTCGTTGACTTCGTTGAGAATATGATTTTCCGACTATTCGGGGTACCGGAAATCATACTATCAGACAATGGTTCCCAGTTCGTCTCGTAGGCGTTCAAAAATCTGCTGGAAACATATCATGTCTCGCATTGGTTGACACCTGCATACCACCCTCAGGTCAACAACACCGAAAGGGTAAATCGAGTAATTACGACCGCCATTCGAGCCACCATAAAAAAGGACCATAGCCATTGGGCAGACAATATACAAGAAATTGCCGATGCAATACGAAACGCAGTTCACGACTCGACAAAATACAATCCCTACTTCGTTGTATTCGGCCGCAACAAAATCTCGGATGGGAGCGAATACAGCAAGATTCGTGATAATTATGAACCGGGTGAGGAGGGTGAAAGCGCGACCGTGGAGAGAAGGCAAAGCTGTTTCAGGAAATAAAAGCGAATCTTACGACTGCGTACCAACGCCACGCAAAAACATATAACCTTCGTTCAAATGCGCAATGTGTTACCTATACGGTGGGAGAAAGGGTGCTGAAACAAACCTTCGATCTTTCAGACAAGGGGAAAGGGTTCTGTAAGAAGTTAGCACCGAAGTACGAGCCAGCGATAGTGCGGAAAGTTTTGGGGTCTAACACTTACGAATTGGAGGATTTGTCAGGGAAAAGGTTTGGTGTCTATTTTGCGAATAGGCTGAAAAAGATGCATTCTTCCCATCTAAGCAATTGAGTATAAATATTAATGGTTTATTAAGCTATGAACCTCCGAAAGGAGTGACCACAGATTACGATGAAGAAGAAAACACCGCAAGGGTCATAAGCATCTAAAAGCCATTCTTGACGGACTCGTGCAAGCAACACTTCGGTTTAGCCTGCACTGAGGGTACCAAGTTTGAGCGTAAATTTTATCACGGTTCAGCCAGCTATGAATAAGCTTCACTGAAGTGACGGTTAAGTGGACGAACTACGAACGGTTTGCCACACAAGATCAAAACTGACCAACATCACCATATGAAACCGGAGACGACTGCGATAGTCTGTCCGCTCGCAACGGACTTTGTAAATAATTTGTATATAGTAGGTATTAGTGTGTCAAGGGCCTACGTCCCTAACCCTTACTACTAGTATTAGTATTTGTATTATAGTGTTACTTCCTAAAACTAAAATTTCTCACCAACATCCCACGACGGTTGAAGCATACCCTCCTCCTTCCGAGGGAATAATTGCATGAATAAAATAAACATTAAAAACAGCAGCATACTTCCTTTCCTCTAAAGGAATATTTGCATGATGTAGATATTAATAAGTTGTAAATAGTTGTAAATAGTTTCACACCGTATAGCTGTAAGAAACAATGGATAATTAATTGCTGTTTGTTTACCTGTGTGATGAGTCGGTCATTCATTGTAGCGTATTCTAGCAATAGTTGATAGGCAAATAAGATTTTCATGCCTTTTCGCTGATTTCCACGATGCGGTAGCATTGCTCTACATTTAGCTTTAGTAATGTCCTTTTTGCCCTCCTATATATCAATAGTTTTTCCTTTTGATTTTCCTTAGTATAGTAGTTTTCCTTTTGCTTTTTCTTAGTTTAGTAGCTTTTCCATTTAATTTCTTGTAGTATAGTAATCCTCCTTTTGATCTCCTTTAGCTTAGTAGTTTCTCCTTTGATGTCATTTAGGTTGGTAGTTTTCCTTGTTCACTTTATCATGTCGTAAAATTATAAAAATTCATTCCAATTGCAACTTCATTGTCTTTAGTTGTAGATTATCATTCCTGTCCAATAGAGATTTTCTTCTCCGGTTACGGCTTAAAGCCCGTTTTCCTCTACCAATTCCTGCATGTCATCCAATTTTATTCCGGTGCTAACCTGGAAACGGCGCCCGCATTCGTGGCTTCACTAAAGGTGCACCTACAGAAACCTGTCCTAAGCTGAAACAAAAATAAAAACACTTTACATCCGATTTGAACGATACAATAATGTTCCGCTTTCCTTGATTTGGGCCGATTTTCCGGTAAATCCAAGTAATTCCCGTAGTTTTACATAGCGCGCGCGTGTCGAGTTAATTTCACAAAATGCACAGTATCTACATTGTTTTGACATTTCATGTGGCGAAACTGAAGAGCGAAAATGTGTGATTGAGAGGCGAACGCAATTAGGTTCATCCGTAGATGGATTCTGATGCGTCAAGCATGTACGAGAGATGCGTGAAAGGTTCTATTTTGCCGCAGTATTTTCTTGAGGAATTTTGTTTTCGGTTAGATCCCGAGGTTTAAAAATTCCTTCAAGAGACATTTCGTTTCTAGGTCACTGTAAACATAAATCGCAATACTTTTGTGGCAGTGAACAGTGACTAGAAACAGTAGTTTTTCGTGAGAGAGGGTTCTGTCCTGCGGCCTCGCTCCGAGCGAGAATAGGAGCAGCAACCCGACTCACTGGTTTACGGTTCATGTAGATGAACGATTTTCGTGGATGTTGTCTTCGCTATCGGTTCGCCCTGGTGTAGAAGACAAATCCCAGGTTAATTTAGGCGCTTGCTTGAAGATTGTCGACGTCTTCAAGTTGAAGCGGCGGTAATGTAAAGTAGAGTGAATGAGGAATGAATGAGCGAGCTGAATGAATGGGAAAGCAACGCGGTTCTTCAGTTAGCAAGTTTATCGAATTCATAGATTTCTTTTGGTGGTTCTTTGGTTTATTTTGGTATTAATGACAAGAGAATAGACATTAGGTATTAATAACTATTTTGGGAAAATGAATGTAGATTTGCTGGAGACTGGAGACGTATGTCGATGAGAGTCAGTAGCAGGCTTGGTCGACAGACATAGCACTGTAAACAGAGATGGAGCCAACTATTTAGTTGGCAATGAACATATATGACCCCGAATCTTGAAGTTTATTTTCAAAAATAGTTTATTTTGGCCTACGAAAATTTGATTGGATTCTGTTGTAACTTTGTCGCAACACCAATCAAATTTTCGTACTTTTAGTGGGGAATGATGTAACAAGTACACATATGATTTAAATATACAATTTTCACTTCTTATATTACGTCTTTCTCCTATATAAATGTTTATTTATTACTTAGTTGCTATCGAACAGAATTTCCAAAATAAAGTTAGAGTTTAAATTATTATTAAATTTTTGCAAAAGATCTTTGACTCAAACACCGCGAGCAATATCACGGTCAAAGTAGTAATTGGCATAAAAACTCAAAGAATGAGATCCCCGGTGCTCGATTTCTCTAATTGCCTTTCTCCACCCATGCCACCGACGCGACAAGATGCTTGACCTAGCCGAAAAAGTCCACTGACCTTTACGTCTGCTGAGAGAGACACTTTTGCGCTCTATCCTTTGGGCTGGGACTGGTTGGCAAGATGAAGAATGATCGCTGGAAGAGGATCATCTTTCCTAGACAAGACGTTCTTCGTGCTTCTCAGCGCGGTTGAACGATTTTCGCGATACTAATTTCCGGTAACGAAGTTACCGAAAGGCGGTTTGTCTGAGGACATCAAAGCTGAGACCTTTCACTTTCGTCTGACTAGTGGTAGAGGTAGGAGTGGTTTTCATAGATCGGTCGTGATAGGAATCAAGTTCGAACAGGTGAATTAGGCATGAAATGCTTAACTTAGCTTAGTGATAATTACCCTTTCCGTAGATAGTCAGGTTGTGCCCGTGTGAAAAGACGTGAACCCCATCGTGCTCAGAAGGTAGAAATTCTCGGTGTTTTTAAAACCCATGAGGTAAGCCGCCCATTCTCGGCCGGAAGGTAATTTGCCTAAAATGCCACGTGTGGCTATCCTTTATATAACTAGCTATAAGCAGCACGGCGCACTAGTGACACCCAACCACATCGCCAGCAACCGTCAACCCACCGACAGTCGGACAGAGATCCGGCTAGCCAAAAGACCGGAAGAGGGCCAACGACACCCCGTGCCCGGAACAACCACCTATAGGCCCATCAGGGATCGGCCACTGCAGCCAACGACAACCGTGAAGGAATAAAGCGACGAGCAGCAGAGGAAAAGGGATCCGCGTGGGCGGATCGGACTAATCGACGACGGGACGCAGCGAGCGGCGATGCCGCCCTCAGAAAACATTCTCAAGTAAACCCCAGGTATTGAGTGAGTAGCTTGTTTTTGATTTATCCATGCGCATGCGATACTGAATGTCTCCATAATTAAACGGGGGTGAGAAGCAAGCGAGTTTGCCCACCGCTTACCCCCTACCAATCGTGGGTGGAATTGAAACCGCACGGGGCACGTGATAAGAGCTAGCTAGAATGATATAGAGGAAAGAGAATAGAGAAATAGTTATGTGCCAGGAGACAAGATGGAAAAAATGTTACATCATGGTTTGAAAAGCAAATAGAATTATAGTTATCATTTGGCGAAATTAAGATGTTTTGATGCGCTTTATCACAGTTCTCGGTTAGGTTTTTTCATGCTGTTCGGTTCGTTTACTTTCTTATTTTTTTCATGAATTTACTGGAGAGGCTGACTCCGATATCAGCCAAGGCAACTCCCAATTCGCTGATAGGCAGTCGAGTGGGAAGTTAAGGCTTTGCCAGGGATGAGAAAACCCCCTTGTGTAGTATCGGTGAGATCAAAAATCGTGTGTTAGGACGCCGAAGTCGTCGCGTCAGTCAGGTTTTCCTACGCAGGTGTATGCGGAGTACAGCGAGAGTTTTGAGTCTGCCAACTTGCTTTCCCTCCCTAGGATAGGGATAAAAAAAAGGAACCTTCTCCCAAAGGTCTCAGGTCGGGCAATCGTTAATCCTGGTGGGTGGTCTCTCGCATGAGAGTGGCGCTTAAGCCACCCACTTAGCACCGGGGTGCAGGCAGGCGGACCAGTTGCATACTATCTTTATACGAGAATTATGAAAAATGATGAAATTTATGTCATTCTGTATGTGGACGACTTGTTAATTGTGAGACGAAAACTCGAATCAATTGCCAAGTTTAAGAAACAATTGCAGTCATGTTTTGCTATGACAGATTGTGGAACGGCAAGTTACTTTTTGAAAATGAAATTAGACTTTAACCGAGCTGAAGATGTTCTGCGTTTAACCCAAGAAGCAAGTATTGAGAAACTAGTGGTGCGCTTCAATATGTCAACCTGCAATCCAGCAAAGAGCCCGATGGAAAAAGGTTTACAGCTTAATCATGACGGTGATTCAACAAATGACCCATATCGCGAGTTTTTGGGATCGCTGATGTACGTGATGCTATGCACAAGGCCTGATTTGTGTTATCCTGTTGGATTTCTGGGACGTTTTCAGCAGAATCCAAAAACAATTCATTGGCAGTCACTAAAACGTGTAGTTCGTTACTTAAAAGGAACCAGAGAACGAAGTATACTGTTCAGGCGAAATGCTTCTGCAAATACAGAGGATCGTAAATCTATATGCGGTTATATCTTCATGGTGTTTGGTAATGCAGTATCTTGGTCGAGTAAGAAGCAAACCACTATTGAAACATCGTCAAGCGAAGCTGAGTATGTGGCGCTTAGTTCGGCTGTTTCGGAAGCAATTTGGTTGTCTGGGATACTCGAAGATTTGCAGTTAAAATGTGCAGAAGATCCAGTGACAATTTTTGAAGATAACCAAGGGAGTATCGCAATGGCTAAAAACTGTGAATATAAAAGATCCAAACACATCGATATTAAGCATCATTTCATAAGAAACCATATAGCTAATAGGCGAGTAGAAATTAAATATATTAGCACACCACACCAACCAGCAGATTTGTTTACAAAGGCTATGGATGCTCAGCGTTTTGAAGAGCATTGTAAGATGATTGGATTAACTGATTGAGAAGGGGTGTTGTAGTAACAATCTGTTAATTGGTTGCGAAGATACAGAAAGAGTTCTACTAGGTTACCTGTTAATTATAGTGCTAGGTTACATATTTGTTATAGTGCTAGGTTACCTATTTGTTAAAGCCGAGAGAAAAATTTTATAGTTCATTCCAAGTCCAACTTTCAACCTGATCGGAAGCTTAAATAAAACGTTCCTTGTTCACAACAAGTCTTTGCGTTCCGATACATAGTTACAATACTATCATATCACTAATTCGCATCTAAAAGGTAATTACATACCTTCTTTAACTCTTTTGTAATGCTTGTAATAGAGGTTGTTTTAGGTTTTTTTGGACTTAAAAATAAATATGACAAGTTTTTTTTTTTTTGGAAAAGCTATAATTGATTACTCTCAAATAAATAAATCACGGTAAATTCATATTTCGTAACGTAGAGGATTGATTTGATAACTGTTATTTGCGATAAGGGGCCATCCACATTCCACGTGGACAGATTTTTACCGATTTTAACCCCTCCCCAACCATTGAAAATCGCCCATATCAATTCTGAAAATTTTGTATGGACCGTGGAGATTCCAAGCCCTCCCTTTCTCCCCCCTAAGCTGTCCACGTGGAATGTGGCTATCCCCCAATGTAGTTAGCAATTCAAAATATACACATAGTAATAATGTACAACATAGCAATAATTATCAAATGTTAATGTACTTGGGAGAAGCAAATATAGAAGTGGGTTATGCATTTTACTGTTTCGACTTAGGATAGGACTAAATTATACAGAAAACTACACTGTAAAAAAATCACGTCGAAGTGAAGTGATTTGCTGTTGAATTCGCACTACTTGCCTACCATTTCAAAGTGAAAAGAAAATCCTTCGAAATACATTGATGCAAGGAACGATGAAATCAACAGCAAATCACTTGATTTTTTGTTGTTATGTTCATCTTTTTTGATATGCTTATGTTTAAGATACGGAATGTCGGTCATTTGGATATCATCAGCTAATTACAATAAATTAAAAAGATTTCTGTTATTTAAGATTTTTCAATTTTATTTCATTTTAGATTTTCAATTTGATTACAAAATGATCTCTGTCACAGTGTCGGTGCATTCGATTTCAGGATCTGAAAAGGGTTGTTTTATTGTTATTTTGATATCAAAAATTTAATAAAACTTACTTACAAACAAATTGTTAATCTCTGGAGAAAATGTGCTGCTTGCGCCTTTCGCCACCTTCACTATTTTTGTTTCGTTTTATGTTTTTGACATTTGTCAATTGGAATTGCAGCCGTTATAGAATTCAACTGATTTATACAGTGGTGCAAATACAAGAGATATTCATTATAATATGATGGTGATTTCCATTAAACAGTTTCCAACGTAAGAAAGTGGAAAGTGTTAATCATTTTGAAATCAACACTAAATCACTTCAATTTGCAGTGCAATGTGACGAATTGAGTCAAGTGTAAAAACACTTGAAGTAATCGTACCATTTATTTACAGTGTACGAGGGGTAAAAGGAAAGAAAAATCAAGCATTGTCTAAATCAGGGGGGATCTATCTGTCAAACATCATGTAACCAACATGTTCGACAACATGGCTTTTTTTTTGGTTTTTGTTCTGTTTGGTCATGAAATTGATCGATGTGAAATATTAGAATTGGAACATTTTTCTATCAAAACTCGAGAAACCGCGAAAAACTTTCATGAATGTGTTGTGTAGTGATTTTTCCCCCCATTATTGTTCCTAGTTACAAACATCATGGACCAAAGTTGATCTGCGATAACGGCGACAACGCATACATATCTGAAATTTGACAGCAGTGAATCCCCTCTGGTCTAAATCAATTGAAACAACCAATCATTACGTTATTCCCCAAAGCCGACACTTGCATACTCAAAACGATTTAACAGCTAGTATTTACCAATTCTCGCCAAACATGTGAAAAGGGCCCATGTGCCATATGTAAACAAGCCAAATTTTCTTGTTTTTTGATCAATACAAGCGAAATCTGCTCTTACCAAAAAGATTTATTGATAAAAGAATTCACTCTCTATCAAAAAATCTAATTTGTACGAGTAGAATAAGCTTGTATTCATTGAAAAACGTGAAATTGTGGCTTGTTTACATATGGCACATGGGCCCTTTTCACATGTTTAGCGCGAATTTCGATATAGCATGGCTGTTGACAGTGTCGCAGGGTCGCCGACCCGTATAGTACGGCCCGGTATAATGAAGGCGCCCAAAAAAACTTACCATCCGAAACTTCACGTAAATGCCTACATTTGTTTTCTACCAATTTTTTGCATTCAAGGGAAAAATAACCGTTTTTCGAAAGCAGTTTTCGCGTTCAAAAAAGTTTTGTTCGACTCATATTAAAACAAATTAAACTTTCCATTGTTTTCACCAACTGAACAATGTTTGAGAACTGAATCTGCATGTTGAGCCAAACTCATGTTTGGAAGTTTGGTTGTCGTTTAAACAATTCGTATGACTTTCAAATGATGAATTAATTTGACTAGAATAGAATTGTCGACGCAAACTAAAGGGATGTGATTGACTGGACATATTTAGATTAGACATTTTGTGCTTCCACATAGTAGTTTTAATGATTTTCCTTATTGATTAAGCTTTGACATCTTCGGTGGAGTTGCCGTGTATTTGCTAGCTTAATCTTCTTCCTCTTCATCAGCACCGCCGCCGCCACCTTGGCCCTTCTTCATGTTCTTCCTCTTGACGCGTCCAGGACGGCCACCACCGAATGGCGATTTCAGTGAAAAGTCGATGTGCTTCTGCGAATCCAACCGCACAATAAACGATGGAATGTTCACTACTTGCTTGCGAACGCTTCAAGAATAAGAAAAAAAAAGGGTTGAAATTAGAACCTACATTGTGAAAAATGAATAATTTGAATCACAAAGTTTAAACACGAATGTTTCGTAGTTTTTCGGCCCGTTTCTTGTCATTTTGTTTGAGAAGAAAGGTTCCTAACACGAATGTTACTATTCCCCAACGATTACATATGAGCAGTTACCATTGCTCTTCTGGCACCCGATCTTGGCTAGATGCAGCCATGTCAAGCGTGGCCGTGGGGTTATTCAAAATATTTTTACAAAACTAATCTGCTCTGGAAAAGTTTGTTATGCTGCATAAATTGTTTTACATTTTTCGGCCCATTTCGCTTCATTAGTAGAAGATGAAAGGTTCCTAATGTAAGTTTACTATACCCCAACGTATGAAAACGTGAGCAGTTACCATTGCTCTTCTGGCACTCGGAACCGACTATGTGTAAATGTCGCACTGAGCGTGGCCGTGGGGTATCTTATCCAGAGCAGATTTTACTATTTTTACTATCGTATTGGATTTTTTTTGTATCACATTTTTCGGCCCGTTTCACTTTATTTCGTTTTAAAGTTGAAAGGTTCCTAATATGACCATTTACTGTACCCTATCGTTTTTCATATGAGCAGTTACCGTTGCTCTAATGGCACTCAAATTCAACTATTGATTTGTTGAACTAAGCGTGGCCGTAGGGAAAATGAAAAAAAAAATCACCAGTTTTTACCTTTTGCACAATCGAGGATTTCGCATAATTGTATCCGAGAATTCGAACATTCCGTAGGCACATTTGAGTTTGTTTCGAACAATTTCCAAACCGCTCAAAAGAGTACTTCTCATTCGTCAATGTGAGACGTTAGAAATCCGAAAGTCCAAATGGATCTTTCCGATATCTAAGTGGTACTCACGATCATTCACGACAGAATACCATCGCAAAATCTGACTAGAGGGCTGATACAGAGAAATTTCTGATAAGCTTCGTATTTATGCTGTTCAAACTTTCTATACATTCATTATAGAGAAAACAACGAACCTACTCACCGAATATGTCTCTGGCGAATAAGAACACGTGCATGATGGTACGATTTCGCCAATCCAAGCTTAAACACCTGGGTCTGCAGACGGCGTTCGAGAAAATCCTCGATTTTCAAACCGAGCACGTAATCGAGTTTCATACGGGATTCGTCCAGTACACCAATGCGAACTAAACGACGCAAAAGGGCGTTACCTGCAACAAGAAAAATAATTAGCACATTTACTCGTTGTATATGGAATGTAGATGTAATATTCGCATATCAGCCAAAAATACTAGTTACTATCAACAAGAATAGTTCTGCCAAGAGGTGTCAGAAATGGTGGTAACTAAAGTAATTTCATCACAACTTAGCCACTTACATTTTGATAACAATCGCGTTTACGCTTACCTTGGAATAGACGTTTCTCGTCCTTCTCTTCCAGAGTTAGCAACTCACGGGCAGCTTTGCGAATCTTTGCCAGCGTGTACTTGACACGCCACACCTCACGCTTATTACGGAGACCATACTGGCCAATTATTTTCAGCTCCGCATCTAGACGTGGTTTTTCGAACGGACGACGCGGTGTAACATAGGTCTTGGAGAAGACCGACGGAATACGATGGTTCACCATACCGGAGAATGGACGCTAGCCTAACCTATAAAACAACATGAAACGTGGTATGTACCTGAAGTTAGTTCAACAAACGTCAATATCAATAAATTACAAAGCTGCCGTCAAGAACGGTGAAAGCTTCAACTGTATGTTAGAATTAATCATGTTATTTTTCTATTTATTCTGGTAAAGTACCAACTTACCTCAGCTCGTCCAAAATACGTGCTGCTTTGCCAAAGAACGACAGTGAAAAGAGATCGATCAGCACAGCAAGTAGCGGAAGTCAAGTTGACAGTTGTACATCAGGGGGCTATTAACGTGAATGCATTACTTATATCTCGAATGATGGAGTGCGTTCATAGGTTAATTACAAGGGGTAACTACTAGCTTTGGTTACTAATCTGGCACCTCTTTGTTCTGACAATTGGGGGTTTAAAATTGGAAAAAACGTGCTTTTTCTCATATTAACCAATGACCGACCTTTCAATAGGAACTACGTAATTTTTTTTAGATCTCTACGATTTTTCTTTGATTTTTAAATTGAAAAATTGCATTTACAATCATATTCGCTAATTGGCAGGTAGTGCACAGAGAACAGACATTCATGTTCATATAAAAAAAATGAAAATGAATCAAAATACGTTAATACACCAACTAAATCTGTCCTGTGATAGCCCAGTTGCACTGCATAAATATTGCTTTATCGATATTTTTTCGATGTCAGTGATATCGAGCCATTGGCATCCTTCACGGTAAGAGTCGAAAACCCATTAATGGGTACTGTTCACCCCTTTGGCATCACGCCATGTTTCAAGAGCTAACATATCAACATATGTAAAAACGAGATAGCATATCACCGTTTCTTTTCATACTTTTTTATCTTACTGCTGACAGCGGGCACAAATTAATTTGAGCCCAGGACATAAGTTCATTGTCATTCACTGTTACTCGGTATAGGGATGCCAAAGGCTCGGTATTGTTGTACCCATTTTTGACGTAGGACTACGTCTTTATTTTCTATACTAGATTACACTTTGTGAAATTGAAAATGAAACTGGCAAATGTTGCGTCAGATTTCAAACGATTATAGCAAGCCAACGACTTAATGCATCTTATACATTTATATGTCGGTGGATAGATAAAATGTGTAACATTTTTTTGATATTAGGTTTAACATTGTTGCTTTACTGCTTAATGGTGGAAAAAGGTGAAAAGTTCCAAGGTCAAGCTTTCCCATACATTCCCCTCGTTATTGGCTTGCTTCCCGAGCACAGATAACATTAACATGGACGAAATAAATTCCACTGCCTACATATTTTGACTCAACAAAGTGTTTTGCTTTGTTTGTCTTTGTCTAAGCTGCGTGACTACGCCCTAATGGCAAAAATCTACTCTGAACTCGATAAAAAAGACTGCGTGTAGAAAATTAAGCTTCAGTTTAGTTTGTTACACAATTGCGAGTGCAGTGCAGCTGTTTAAGGTACGCGACATTGAGAAACGAGAGCTGCACACGAGTCAACTTCCAGGCACTGCGGAACATGTTACACCTTTATTTTGCATACGGCAGCAACAGTTACCATCGTTCGCTGCAGGATATTTTGCTGGCACAGCTACTGGAGTGCACAGCGGAGAGCAAATTTTATGCGCGGCCAACAAAATATTCAATACTACCGGTGGTGCTGCGATCATCAGCGTTCTATAGCACACATTTCGAGCTGAAGATTATCGAATCGGTTCTTTTTAGAACTATAAATGCTTGAAGATAAGAGTTATGAGAATTTTCACAACAACTCCTAGTGTGAAATGTTCATCTATTTCTCAATAATCATTTTTACAATAACAACTAGGGCGCACCAAAGATAAACGGTAGTGTTGCCTATGAAAAGTTTATCACAACAAGACATAACCCTCATTTCAAGAATTTTCACTGCAAAATTGAGTGATTTTCCGGTTTAATTGTATGTTTGTGCCCACTCGAACACCGTTATCAGTCAAATATTAGAAACGAAAATTGGTTAATCTAAGAATCAGAGTGATTTCCGCAACGGGAAAGCAAAAACTTTCTTTTGATGCTTATGAAAATCACTCAGTAGTATCGAAGCTGTTTTGGTTTGTTCCTCTTTCTCCAAGCTACGTAGCCACGCCTTAATTGCAAAAATATGTTCTGAACTCGATACAAAAGACTGCGTGTAGAAAATTCAGCTTCAGTTTAGTTTGTTACACATAAGCGAGAGCAGTGCAGCTGTTAAAGGTACGCAACATTGAGAAACGAGAGCTGCATACGAGTCAACTTCCAGGCACTGCGGAACATGTTACACCTTTATTTTGCATACGGCAGCAACAGTTACCATCGTACACTGCAGAATATTTAGCTGGCACAGCTACTGGAGGGCACAGCGGAGAGCAAACTTTATTATGCGCGGTCAAGCAAAATATTCATGGTGCGATTATCAGCGTTCTGTAGCACGAATTTCTAACTGAATACTATGGAATCGGTTCTTTTCAAAATTCAGTTAATATCACCGAGTAAAGACTGGAACGCGCAAAAATTGGTCGACTTTGAATTGGTGTATTTCGGTTAAAAATGCATTAAAAAAACCATGAAATATTGCATTTGGAAGTTGAGTGTATATACAACGGTTGCCAAAATGAGTTTTCACCGGTTGCTCTCCAGTTTTCAAAATGGCGTCCAAGCAAGAGAAACAGCGTGTCAAAATTTTGCTCGCGCAGCGAGAGAATCCGACGTTCTCGCACGCCAAGTTGGCAAAAATGCTGGATGTGGCCAAATCGACCGTAACATATGTTTTAAAAGTGTTCGAGGAGCGTCTGTCGACCGCCAGGAAGCCTCGAAGCGGCGGCAATCGTAATTCGGATGTGGCAGCGACGATAAAGAAGGTGGCAGCGAAATATAAGCGGAATCCTAACCTCTCCATCAGATACGTCACTAGCAAGCTCATTGTCTCCCATAATAATGTGTAGCGGGCCAAGAAACGAGCCGGGTTGTCGACGTTTAAGACGTGGAAGGTGACGAACTCAGATTTTGAACAGAACACCTAGGCAAAGCGGTGGTCCGGAAAACTGTAATTTGCTTACAAAGTTCGACTGTGGGTGACGAAACTTATGTGAAGGTTAATTTCAAGCAGCTTCCGGGACAGGAATTTTATACCGTACCAGATAAAGGGAAGGTGGCCTAAATTTTTAAAACCATCAAACTATCGAAGTTCCTGAAAAAATACCTCGTCTGACAGGCCATATACACGTGTGGTCTAAAAAGAGGCATTTCCATCACTACGAAACCATCAAACAAGAGATCTATGTCTAGGAGTGCCTGGAAAACCGGCTGCTACCATCCCTAGAGCAACATAACAGACCTGTGCTGTTCTGGTCGGACTTGGCAACCTACTACTATGGGAAAAAGGCGATCGAGTGGTATGATACGAACAACGTGGTTGTGGTACCCAAAAACCACAATCCTCCTAATAGCCCAGAGCTCCGCCCTATCGAAAAGTATTGAGACTTGGTCATGCGGAATATCAAAAACACTAATGCATCGAAAACGAGCAGCAGAATAAATCTAGCTTGCGTTCGGCGACGAATATGGTCGATAAGACCACTGTACAAAATTTAATGAAAGGGATTAAGCGGAAGGCACGGCAGTTTGGATTTGGCAAACCAAAATAATAAACGAACATTTTTTCTTTTAAATATATGAGTTGAACTACCAAAAGAAAAATAAAAAGATTTTTGTATTATGAATTTTGACTGAAAGAAACGATTTTTTTGTTGACCAATTTTTGCGCGTTCCAGTCTTTACTGTAAAATGAATTACCGAGATTTCAACAACTGAGATCTCGGTAATACAGCAAAATACCGAGATTCTGTAAAATCAACAATTGACAACTTGTCAAACTTTAACGAAAAATTCACCGGGACTCGGAAATTTCAACTGTCGAATTATTACGAAAATTTCGGAATTTCTCAGATAAATCCAGGAAATGATGAAAACGATTAATTATCCGTATAATTTTATTAATTAATTTGTCAAATGATTCAACTTATTACAGCATTGGTAGAAACAGGAGAGTTGTGTTACTTCCTGGAAATACAACAACATCCATCACTGCAACTTCCATCCTGCGAAGCGAGTCGTTAACCTACAAAATTGAGTAACGAAGGAATTAATTGTTTTCTTTTAGTATTATATTTGCAATAAACACAAGCAAGATCTGAGAAATAATATTGTATACTTACTCAACATTTTTGGTTAATCTGAATATTACAGATTTCTCCGGAGTGATGATTAACCTGTTTGAATTAACCTGTCCGGAATGATGATTAACCGAAACCTGTCCCTTTTACATCTAAACCGAAACACGAACAAAACTGATAGTGAAGCTTTCGTTATTTTGACAGTTCCATTTTTCGGAATTTCGGTAAGAGCTTTTTTGGTTCAACGAGATCTCGGTCAAATGATGTCAACATTCCGAGATTCGGTATTTTAGTTTACTGAACTCGGAAATTTGCTGTTTTACGGAATTTTTTGGCAAACAAATTTACGGTATTCCGGTAAACACATTCGGTTTCCGATTTATCAGTGATTTTGTTACGAAACAACTGTAAACGAAAATGTTTTCAAGTAGTTCGGTATTTTACTTTGCCGAGATAACATTATGCAGTTAAGTGTGTATGCTATCTCGTTTACACATATGTTGAGATGTTAGGCTTTGATACATGGCGCGATGCCATAGGGGTGATTTATATTGACGCGAGCTATGTGGCGCATTACGCATTGCGGGAGCATTACCACTAGGAGCTAGACAACTTTATTTTCATGAGAAATATTTCGGTAATATTATACAATATTGGGGAATATATTTTGATATTAATCGTAAGTCTGTCACATTGATCCGACAGACCCACGGGCAAGACACTATTGATATATTGCGATATATTCGATATTACAAAGTATTTATCGTTGCATTTTCAGGCACCTGTCTAGCTATATCTCAACTCTTGGACAGCATATTATTGTCGGAGTCTGTCGGAGTGATATGAGTGTGACAGATAAACGATAAATATCAAAATATATCCACCAATATCTTATAATATTGTCCGTTCACAAAAAAATTAGAATGCAGGGTATTTTCAAGAAAAAGAAGAAGCAACACCCGCAACTGTCAGACATCTCAAACACTGGTAAAAAAGTGCTGTAAGGAATAGCAATCGATACACGTTCAACTGGGGATAGTAAAATGTTCGTAATTGAAATGCAAAAATATCCGAATAAGTTTTATTCTCTACACCTCATTAATTGATTAGAGTCTTTTTATTTGTTTCTTAGGTTTTCGTTTGTTTTGATCGAGCAAAGAATATCATATCATATTCATCATCAAAGGCATGTACGATTTATTGCCATCAGCGAAGGACATCATTTCGCCTATTTTAAGATCGGTTAGTGAACATGGTACGGCAACATACTGGTTTGTTAAAGTTCGCATGCTTTTGTCGATTTGATGTATTTATCACAACAATGCCATGATATATAAAATAAAAGTCGTGGGACAATTTTGTCTAACATGTTATGATAGTAATAACGCTACATGTTATGATAGCAATAAAGCTCATTTTTGAAGACGCAAGTAACAGACATAGAAACAAAGCGCTGTACGCTTTTGCGGTACTGGAAAACATGTTATCCAAGTAAACAAATTTCCAAAACAAGACTTTCTGGTGCATAGGAATTCTCGAGCTGGAGCCAGTAGAAGTTATGGGGAAATTAGGCCTTCGAATTTCGTTTAGCGGTAGGGCTCAGAAGCTTCGGATTTTCGCTAGAAGTAAATTTTAAACATAAAAGGAGATGATGTTAACTGCTAATTTTAGTGATTTTAGTTCCGTGAACATTGAAAAAATAATGTGGTATTCATAAGACTATTTTTTTCTGCATGAAACTGATGCCCACAGTCTTTTTTCCTTTTTCTTCGCGAGATAAAGTG
Organism: Wyeomyia smithii; assembly: GCF_029784165.1. Lineage (NCBI taxonomy): Eukaryota > Metazoa > Arthropoda > Insecta > Diptera > Culicidae > Wyeomyia > Wyeomyia smithii. The sequence continues at coordinate 89,722,995 of NC_073695.1, forward strand.
AAGGTATTAGTAAATTGTTTCGTTTTTTTTTTCAGCCTTCCTGTCGATGTGAAAAGCTTCACTATGTATCCGAGAATCGAACAAATAGCATTTCAATTATCTGAATTAGAAGGGGCTGCCTAAAGCCTAATTGGACTCTTCAACGAAACAATGTTAAGAAAAGTATTTTCATTTTACTGAAAGTTTTGAGCTATAAGCAAAGCGAAATACGAATGTTTCCCTGTCGAAATTTTACCTTTCTGTTTATTGGATACAAACTTTACAGCCAATTAATTAGTATACAGGACAATGTCGGGGCTTGCGCGACGATCCTGTTAACACTAAAGGCCCAAACACAATGGATACGTTTGCGTTGCGTTGACGTTAATTTGACAGAAAATGTATGGGGTTACTGTCAAATTGCCGCAAACGCAGCCGCAACGTATCCATTGTGTTTAGGCCTTAACAGTCTCTTCCAAACCGGGACTCGGACATACGGCGACTAGCTTGTTAAGCCAGTTTTGTATTTTGAGACCCCAAGGGCTAAGCCATGGGCCAAACGCCAAAGTTACGTGACAAGTTGGTTGACCTCGAAATGAGAGCGGAGGCAACGCCATGGGGACCATTAAATATCAAAACAGTATTTTGCAAACAGCTCCAAATGGTCGAACTATAACAATACTAACGAAGTCCGAAACTTCAATTCGTCGCAGCACAGAAGATCATTTTTTTGTGAAAACTATGTTATATTGCATACTGTTCAAGGAACATCAAATAACGGATTATAACTAGTTTTTTTCGTAGAACATTCTGATTGCAAACCATATCAATGCGGCTCTGCTGCATAGTCAAGGGCAAGAAATCAAGGCGGCACTAATAGCGAATTTTTTTATTCCACCAGCTCACCTCGTTTTGACCTGGAAGCGCACTAACTGCTGTCAAAACCCTTCTTTATTCGCTCGATTTTGACCCAGTTTTGTCCTGCCGTGCTGCCCGAAGCGCACTGTAAAATATGTCAGCTTCAACCCACTACCGCACGTGCTAAGTTCGTAAACAATTATCTGACATCTCTTTCTTACTTGCGTTTTGCCCGCACACAGTGGGATAAAAAAATTCGCTATAAGTCAATACTATTCAATTTCAATTGAAGTGAATTAAGAGTGCATACGCTTTGACAAACAAGTTCTTGAGTCGCATTTTTATCGGTGCTGTCTGAGATTGTCATTTTCGGTTGTCAGTTGCGGTTGTCAGTTAGAGCGCAAAATTCTAATTTTTCTCTGAAATCACAATATTACCGAAATATTGCTTTTAAAAATAAAGTTATCTAGTATTTTTGACGCAAATAAGCCCTTTTGTGCGAAAAGGTACTTTTAGGTAAACGTGATTTACCTACTTTTGAGTACCTGCACGGAAGTCATCATTTAGGTCAAATTGAATACCTTGAAACATCAATATCAATATAAAAACCTGATAAATTCTGGTTTTGTGTTCCGTGCAAGGAAAATCGAAATCGAAGCAGAAGAAGTACAGTGAACATAGCTGAACGCTCACCGAACAGTAAAGCACAATCTGAGACAGCAATGGCCGCTACGTCCACCTTGGAAACTACAATTGAACGACTGGAATCCAAGCTGGACCAGGTGATTTCCTGGCAAAAGGAAGTTGTCGATGAGATTCGTGGTATGCAAAACACACTGGAACAACTACGGTTAACTGCAGACACTCTGGCGGATGAACAACAGCAACTTCGCACCGACAACTACGAGTTAAGGAAGCAATTGGAGTGGAACGAAACCGAGATTGACAAGCTCAAGCAAGAAAAGCTGAGAAAAACCTTTGAAATCTCAAATGTTCCCGAGACAGAAGGTGAAAATCTTCTCGACATTGCAATTCAGGTTTGTCAAGAAGTTGGAGTTGTTCTGGAATGCAAAGATGTGAAGGAAATTTTTAGAGCTCCGAGCTACCAATCCTCGAAGTCGCAATTTCCTCCACCTATTCAAGTGAAACTTGACAGCAAGGCGAAAAGAGACGAAATACTGGCAAAAAAGAGAGCAAAAAAGGAACTCACAACTACAATTTTAAACATGACTTCGAACAACAGTAAAGTTAACATTTATCTTAATGAAGTACTGACTAAACGAAATCGATACTTGTATAAGATAGCGAGGGATCTGAGGCGCAACAACAAAATAAAATTTGCTTGGTTCAAGGATGGCAGGCTTTTGATTAGACAAACGGAGAGAGGAAAGGTGAGAGAGGTTACATCCATCAACACACTAGATGAATATAGACAATGATCCAAACCTGCAAATTCCTTTTCAACCAAGCACCAACACTATCAGCTCAATCAAACATCTCAGATTTCACCGTGCCAACAGTTTAAAGTTGTTTTATTGTAATGCCAGAAGTCTCTCCAACAAACTTACCGAACTATGCTTCCTTCTGGATGAAACCCGTGTTCCAATTGATGCCCTACAGATCACGGAAACGTGGTTGCATGCAGAGTCTGAAACCTCCACGTCACTTAACAACCACCAGTGTTTCTTCGCCTCAAGGTCAACAAGACGAGGCGGTGGTTCCGCAATCTTTGTACATAAAAAAATCCCTAGCAAGTTACTGTACACTTTTTGTGATGAATATAGCAGTATTGTGGCCGTTGAGATTGGAGATCGCGAAAAAACAGTACTGGCCTGCATTTATCGACCACCAGATAGCCCAACATCACCCACTAACACATTTTTAGATTTGCTCGAGGATTTTCTAACAACACAAACATTTGGTTCAACGATCATCGCTGGCGACTTCAACTTCGATCTTCTGTCGACGAGTACCATCGTGCAACGCTATTCCAATCTGGTCCTATCCAACGGATTTTATTTCTGCGATAACACACCGACGCGCCAAGGAGCTTGCCTGGATCACGTTATCACGAACAATATCGACCTACTGATCAATATTCAGCACTTTCAGTACAGCCTATTTGATCATGACACAATGTTTATCGAAGTTGAGTGCGCAATTGATCGAACGCCAGCCGAGAGAATAACACACACAAAGACTAATGTCCATTTAGTTCGTGAGTGTCTATTGCAGAATCTTCCTGACACAAATGCACGAAGCTCAGTTGACGCCAACTATTATGCTCTCATTTCTCACCTCCAAGCTGCGATAAGAGCCTCAACGAAGATTAAGGAAGCGAGAGATAGTCCTATAAAACAGTCGAAGCCATGGGTAGATAAAGAGATGAGTGACTGCATCAGTACAAAAAATTACTGGTATGCAAAACATCGCATGAATTCCAGAGATGAATACACTCATAACATATACCGCCACTGGGTAAATAGAGTGACTAAATTGAAACGAAAAAAAATCAGGCTGTACTATGCTAACTGCTTTGAACGTCAACGAAATAATGTAGCTGGCACCTGGGGAGTTATAAGGGAGATTCTGGGCAAAACTAAAACTAGATCTTCTAATACCTTGTCAGATCGGTTTACCAAACATGAAGATAAGAGACGCGCCGTTAGTGATGCAAATGAGTACTTTGCAACAGTGGGCAAAAATCTGGCAAACAACATTGTGTATACGGCCCTACCGCCCATAAGGATGCAAACAGGTCATCAGTTTACGCTGCAGGCTGCGCCTGAATCAACGATCCAACATGCGATTAACAGTAAGTCTACATCCAAAGCAGCGGGATATGATGCCGTTCAACCCAATGTTCTTAAGCAATGTAGTGATATTCTAATAAGCAACATTACAAGTGTTGTTAACTCATCGATTAACCAATCGCACGTCCCCAGCGAATTGAAAATTTCTAAAGTTGTACCTATACCGAAAACATCGACACCTGTTAACTTCTGCGATTATAGACCTTTAAATATTCCCAGTGCAACTGATAAAATTCTGCAAAAAAACAGTAAACACACAGCTAACTGAGTATCTCGAAAAATACGACTTACTTTCGTCGCGACAGTATGGTTTTCGGCCACGATCCAACACACAAACGGCCCTTTTTGATGTTGTGACAGAAATTCAAACGCATTGTGATAAAAAGGAAAAAGTAGCGGCAGTATTTCTAGACTTATCCAAAGCATTCGACACCTGCGATAAAAGAATATTACTACGACGATTAAGCGAACTTGGCATCAATGGAAGTAGTCAACGGTGGTTCGAAAGTTTTTTGAATCAACGCCAGCAGTACGTAAGTGATAAAGGCTTCGACAGTGTTTTGCAATCAGTGGAATACGGCGTGGTGCAAGGCAGCATCCTTGGGCCAACATTGTTCAACTGTTACGTTAACAACTTGAAGGATATTCCTCTACATGGCACCCTTTTCATGTACGCAGATGACATCGTACTCGTATATGCCACAACCTCTACTGAACAACTGCAAACGTTGATTAATGAGGATCTGGGGCGACTGCTGCGGTGGATGAATCAACATAAATTAACACTCAACGCTGCGAAAACAAAATATATGTTGTTCAATGACAACATGGGATCCACACTGAATATTTTATATAATGGTGAACAAATCGAACTAGTTCAAAACTTCAAATACTTAGGTGTGTGGTTTGACAGTGAACTGAAATGGATTTACCACATTAGAGAACTAAATAAAAAGCTCTCTCAAGTAGCAGGAGTCTTTAAAAAGATATCGGATTGTATACCTATTGAGACAAAACGGAATCTTTACTTTTCGCTTTTTCATAGCCATCTGATCTACGGCATAGCTACATGGGGAGCAGCAAACGCTACGGCAATGAAGAGCCTGCAAACTACATAAAACAAAGCCATTAAAAATTTATTTGGTCTTCACCATCGAGCTCCAACAGCCTTCATTCATGATAGTCAACGCTTACTCACGGTTAAAAGTATCCACACAGTTGCGGCATGTACCCATATCCATCAGATACTGGGAAGAAGTATCCATACCAACACCGATCTTACTAGGGGAGAAGACAGACACCACCACTTTACCAGAAGAAGGAGACATCTAAGGTCTAACAGAGTTAACACCCGAACCTTTGGACAAAACTCTGCACTGTACAAGGCGACTACTCTCTACAACTCTCTTGGAGAAGCCATAAAAGCATTACCGCTAGAAAACTTCAAAAGACAACTTAAAGTCATTTTATGTAACACCCAATTTTAATACGCTGTTTGTTCTATTTGCTTTCATTGTTCCTTATTGCAAATTGTGTTTTATGTTTTATGTTATTTATATCTAAGAATAAGTACTAATAACGACTTTATGTACAGATTAGTCAGTCTCTACGAGCTAAAAGCTCACAGACAAAATCAATGAATAAAATTCAATTCAATTCAAAAAATTTTACACAAAATTAGGTATTCGCATTTTATTGAGATGTTCCGTTGTTTTGACCAGCTTTTTTGCGTATTATTAATCTAAACCAGTGAAAACATTCAGGTTTACGTAAATTTACGTTGTTTAATGTGTTGGCTTGGTAATATTTTCTTTATGTGTGTGGGTAATATAACCTTGGTTCACGTGTCATGCCAGGGATGCCGGATGTGAGGACATGTCTGAAATTCGAAGACATTAGAGCTCGTGTGAAGAAGTGATAGCCTAATAGTCCGTTGATCAGCCGTGCCCGATTTAATGTGCTAACTGGAATTCTTGCCAACTTTTAATAAGGATCGTGTTTAAAGATTTCTTATGTGTGAAGAGATTTTTTCGTGGAGTCTAGAAATTTGACAAATGAACTGTGTCATGATTTCTTTACGGCAGGGTTGTCTTAAAATCTTTAACGCTTGTTGAATTTTGATATTTTTCTAATGATTCTGCTGTTTAAATTAAAAATAAGTTAGAGGAACATGTATTTCTTTTGTCTTATCAAATAAAAAAAAACAATATACGCCCCGCTTAATAATAACCACAAATGAATGATAATCTATATAATTCAACGATAGCCCATTCAATCGTGACTATATTCCGAACTGATGTTAGGCACGTTTAATGGGTATGATTATGCGGGATACCCCTAAAATACATTATTTTGTTTATGTTCTCTTCAGTTGAAGCAAACTCGTAAATTGGGTTGTTGAGCAATACCAGTTTTATATACATATCATGCAACACAGCTATCATCTGAAACAGCTCCTTTGGTTGTTAAATCACGATTTAAAACTGCTCGATATCTACTCGAAATATATTGAATGACAATTTGCCCATGTAGTCACTGTCATTCAATAGAATCCGAGTGGTTTTTATTTTTCATTCTTAAATCATGGGAGGATGACGTTTTAAAATTTTGAAAAAACACATTTTGCTCAAAAAATTACACTCTTTTAGGTGAAATATGAAAATCACAAATCCATGAAAGTTTTATCAACCCAATTTCGCTTAACACGAACTGTAAACACAGATAAGTTGAGAGTTGTCGCGCGCCGTGCTGCCAAAACAGCAGAAAGTCTGAAAATTTATCTTTTGCGGAATATGTACAGTAGGTGTCGCACAAGTTAGTAGGAACCAGAATTTTCTTAGAATTTTGTACGAAGTGGTACGCCTGTTTGTCTGTGCTGTAAATTACAAAGTTTTGATTTTGCTAATAAATTTCAGACGCGCAAAGGACAAAGCATCAACCTTGGAAATTCATTCTTATACGATAGTGTAAATAATTTTGGTAACCACAAAGATTTGCTTAAGTTTCGTACGACTTTCTGTATGCATCGGAAAGTGCAATAAAAGCTCATAACATTGGAAAAATTCAATACTCGATTTCAAAAATTGTTTCAGCTCATACTTAGGATGTTTTTGATTTTCAATGCTTAACTCATAACAAAAAAATATTAAAACAAATGCAGGTATCCTAAAAACAAATGCCAAACGCAACACTTATTCTAAACGAAAAGTATCTACGCCTAGGCTGCCGTTCCAATCATAGTTGTCCAAGCGTGCATAAGGTTGCATAAGGTGTAGAACATGGAACGGCAGTAGGAGCAAGACACTTTTGATATATTCGCCCTGACGGAAGTAAATCAGCTTCTTCACATACATTGTGCTGTCCGTATGCAAATTTGAGGGAAAATTACAAAAATGGTTGCTTTCACAGAATAAAAACATTGACGTCACTTTATTGTCGGTGTTATGTCAATGTGATTGGAACACACAGAACAGACTAACAAGCAAACTATAAAAAGTGTGTAAAAAAATTTGTGTGCGCAAAAATATACCCATCGAATTAGACCCCTCGTCATGCCGAATGGTCCAGTAAAGTGTGATGTCACTACCGTCGCCGTGGAGCGAACGGCAAAGCAAATATATTTCATCGTCAGAACTAAAGAACTAATACGCGTGTATTAATCAAAAAACGAGCAAATTTGGCTTGTTTACATATGGCACATGGGCCGTTTTCACTAAAGCCCTAGAGTTAAAGTTTGGACGACTGTCACTATAAAGTTCCAATCGAACTGTCAAAATTCGTTCCAATCAAAGATGACTAGAACAAGATTCCTGACGCTTGCAGAATTCATCGGACATGATTGGCGGCAGGGTTGCAAATTTTCACTGTCAGTGATAGATTCTCAGTTGATACTGAATACTACGAATATCAGTATCAACACGAACGAGCAGACAGTGATAATTGCTTGCAGCGCCAATCAGTTGACAGTGGTAATGCTGGCTAGCAGCATTACTGTGATTTCGCACACGCTATGATGCTCTAGTGATGTTAATGCGGTGTAGGATGAAGGTGCCTACCTACTCCATTGATTTTATGCAATAGATTGGCTCAGATAAAATAACTTCGTTATTTTTTAAGATATATCATTTATATGACTGACATGATTATTGACTGATGATTGACTTGGGTCACACTCAATATCAGTTTGAAGTGAGTGAGAGTGGAACTGCTGTTGGATCACTCTACTTTTTCTGTCTGCTGAAAGGTGAAACTGTACGGTGCTGCCATCCGAAAAATGTTAATAATCATTGTTACGAATGTTTAGTTTTCTAACATGAAACTTTCCGGAAGAATGAAGAATAATCGGCGCATCATTTAAAATTGAGCGTACCATCAGAAATTCCTCATAACCGCTATGAGCACGCTCTACAGCCAAGTTTTCCACTCTTGCCGGGGTTAATAAAGCAAAAATCGGGTGCCCTGAATACAAAAATCGGGGAACCTGACCATATGCACAATGGTGCTGAAACCTGGCTTGCGACATATCAAACTTTACGTGTTGGTAGAATTGGACCTGAAAATAGGTATACTGTGATAATTAGTGTGAAAATTTGATTAATGTTGTTCTTGCTTGGACGTCTGTCTGTGGCTACACCTTTATCATATACAATCTCGAACAACTCAACGATCGATGACGGACTTTGCACGATAAATCGGTTTTGCTCATAGTGACAATTTTATGAGAATTCAAGTTATCAGATGGCAGCACTAACGGTCGGAAATCGGTCGTATTCAAAATGTATGAAAAATGTGGAAGTTAGGTATCTTGTTCTAGTTATCTTTGTTTCAATCGAACGCAAGAATGTTTGACATGTCAAGTTTGTCTTAGGATATGTGAAGTATTGTGATTTAGCTATAACAAAATGCGAAAAACCCAGAGATGAAACTCGATTGTAACAAATAAAATAATAAATTCCAAAAATCTTTACGTTATTTTATTTTTCAAATGGTTACTAAAATCATAACGCGATAGATCTCCTTTCTATTTTCTCTGATATTTTGCTTCTGATTAATTTTTAATTTTGTTCCTCACTATTGACAACTGGATGAGATTCTGAGTTACTTCAGCTGTTGGTGATACATGAAATTTCGAACGGACAGTGGGTAGCTTGTTTGGATAAGTTCCATGTACTTATCACTTTTGTCGGGAAGACTCATCACTCATTCAACATAGAAAGAGATAGCATATTGCCATCCCCTTGGAAATATCACTTTCTGACAATAAAAGACCTCGTAATCGCCGATTACGGTACGTGGTAATCAGTTATGCTGAGATCCCCTGACGGGCTCTGCTGAGTGCTGACATCTCTGATACGAAGTACCAGGTATGTTTTCATTTCGAAGGCATTAGAGCGCGTGTGAAGACGTGGAAGCCTAATAGTTGGTTGATCAAACGCTTTCTATCAAAACTGTAAAACTTTCAATGGGGATGTGTTTAAAAATTTGTGATGTGTCGAAAAATGTAGACATTTTTTTCGTGGATTGTAAAAACCTTTGAAAAACTACCTGGCATTCCTGTGCGGTACTAGAATATGATTTGACAACTCGCTTCTTTTAGGCATTCTTCTTTTTTGCGCCCGTTAGTTTGCGGCATTTTGGTAAAAGAATGTGTGAAAATTTTTCATTCAATTATTTTTTTAATATTTTGCTTAAATTTGTCTTCAGGTACAAATAAAAAAGTAATAATTCGTATCGCGCATCCTTGCTGGCTTAGACCGTAACTAGAAAGTGTGAAACTATTCGCATTTTATGCGTTAAAAGTGATTTGAGCGCTGCTCACTGTCTACGATAAAGTTTGTTGGCAAAGGAGAAGCAAAAATGGCCGATGGCGTGGATATTGATTTATATGCTGATGACCTGGAACAGGATTTTAATCAAAATAATGTAGGTTTTGTGCTTATTTGTTATGATTTAAGTTATTTACTATTTTCAAATAACATGTAGGATGAATTTGGTGGCGATGGAGGTGATTTGTATGACGATGTTATTACGCCTTCCGGTGATCACAGAAACAATTCCGGCAGCGTTGCTTCCGACAGGATGGATGGAATTGATAGCAACGGAGGATATCACCACCACGGGGGATCAATGAATCACATTGCTAGACGTCATCAGCTTTATGTGGGAAATTTATCTTGGTGGACTACAGACCAGGATATCGCCGATGCAATTACCGACGTCGGCGTAAATGATTTTCAGGAAGTGAAATTTTTCGAAAATCGTGCCAATGGGCAGTCAAAAGGGTTTTGTGTAGTTTCACTGGGATCTGAAAACAGTATGCGTTACGTTATGGAACGACTGCCGAAAAAGGAACTGCACGGACAGAATCCGGTTGTTACATTACCGACGAAGCAAGCGCTAAACCAATTTGAAAGTCAACAAAAAACTAGACCCACACCTCCAACCCAAGGACAGTCAAACGGACCGAGGCCGCCAGGCCCTAACATGGGCATGGGAATCGGTGGTCCACCTGGAGGCCCCCACGGTGGGCCAGGTGGCCCGGGAGGTCCTGGTGGACCTAATGGCCCAGGTGGGCCACCTCGAATGGGGATGGGTATGGGTCCTAGTATGCCGCCTGGAATGCGACCACCGCACAATCACCCTATGCAAGGGCCGGGACCAGGCCCAATGCATATGCAAGGCCCACCAGGACCAGGTGGCCCCCCTAGACCTCAGGTATTCCCTATAGAGAGTTAGTTTGTGCTTGTTTTATGCTGTAACCAGCGTTCCTTCCAGGGTCCACCGATGCACCAAGGAAACGGGCCACCACAACAAGGTCATCCGCGGTTTCAAAATCAAGGTCAATGGAACGGGCCTCCAAGAATGAATGGTCCGAGACCAGGTGGCCCTGGCCCGATGCCTCATAGACCGCAAATGGTAAATAAACCGCATTACCAATCACAGAGATCACACAGATTCATGGATGTAAATATGTCTTGCACATTTAGTTACACATAGATCATAGTATTCTGTAAAACGAGTTGGTTTAATAACTCTTGCTGGTTTGTTTCAGTATCCTGGTCCGCCGTCGCGTGGACCTCGTCCAGATTGGAACGGACCTCCTATGCATGGAGGGCCTAGTTTTCCACCTGGTCCACCTGGACCACGTCAAGGACCGCCGCATATGCAAGGTCCCGGTCGTGGGCCTCCGATTGGTGGTCCAGGGCCCCAAGGACCTGCACCTCATGTAAATCCAGCTTTCTTCAACCAAGGAGGTGGTCCCCCTGGTGGTCATCCTAATGGTGGACCTGCATCTCATGGCCCTCCTTCAGGACAAGGACCTCCGCAACATTTTAGCTCACAAGGGGGAGCAGCACCGCGTGGTCCATGGCCTCCCGGTCCTAGTGGAAAGCCTCCAGGTGGACCATTCCCGGAACATAGCATAACACCCCAGCTAAGTGAAGCGGAATTCGAAGAGATTATGACAAGAAACCGCACTGTCAGCAGCTCGGCCATCGCAAGGTAAATTTTTTCTCATCTTTTCGGATTGATTAAATTTCTAAAAATGAACATTTCCCTTAGGGCTGTATCGGATGCTGCTGCGGGAGAATACTCGAGCGCTATTGAAACATTAGCAACGGCGATTTCGTTAATAAAACAATCTAAGGTAGCTCACGACGAAAGATGCAAGATTCTGATTAGCTCCCTTCAAGATACGCTGCATGGTATTGAAACCAAGAGTTATAGTAGAAGAGAACGCTCTAGATCACGTGATCGTTCTTCACATCCGCGTTCCAGATCTCGCAGAGAACGTTCGACATCGCGTGGTTATCGCGAGCGTTCTCGTGAAAGAGACCGCAGTGATCGTAGTGAGCGGGACCGCGATCGGGATCGGGATAGAGATGGGTAACTATGATGCAAAGATACATTTTCACATTTTTTAAACACTATTGTTTGCAGTTCTAGACGTTCTCGTCCTCGCAATAAGACCCCAGAAGCAACTACTGACAATTCTACCGACAACTCGAAACGCTATTATAACGATGATCGGTACAGATCTTCAGATCGCGACCGCGAACGTGACCGGGATCGTGAGCGTCGCGAGGAACATCGATCACGTCATTAAAACCACATTGCAAATGTACAAGTCGTACCAGACACAAATTCTCTTCTGCAGCAAATGGTTTATTTGTTTCCATCTGGAGTAGGAAGTCGAAGTTCTAAATCTGAGACGATCCTACGAAGTGTTGCCATCACTTCATATTTTCTCCAAACTGTTTTCTAGAATTTGTCAGATTTTTCAAATGGATTCATTCATGTTTTTATTCCCTGTACACCTTTCTCTATGATTTATTAGCCGTAAGAAATAACGATGTATTGTTCTGGCTATTATATTTGAAATGGCTTCACTCTACCTTCGAATACACCTAAAGATGGTTTTATATGATACCCAAACCACTGGGTATTGCGTGCATGAAACCACTGATATATGGAGAAAAAAAATTCAAATCTACAAACTCTACAAGAAACGGGAGTAGCAAAATTAAACGTAGTACAGTGTTGCTCGTCCACTTTCAATAGATATGATTAGAAATTATAACATGCATTGCTGTATGCCGAATAGAGAGAATAGATGTTGCAGATGGATAGTTACCTGCATAACTATGAGACATTACTATCCGTTTTTATCACCTAAATAACCAACAATGCGAAAGCCGGAGGCGATTATTCAACGGTTACTGGTGGCATCGCAGACATCGACATCGTTGAAGATCTATGTGCAAATTGTGAAGCAGCATCGCACCCAGTTTAGCTGTCCATAACCACTGCATTGAGGTTGAATGGCGAGAATCCGATTAAAAGAAGATTGTATTCAATAATTGATTGATTAAACTAATTACAATGATATTCCAAAAGAAAGAAAGAAAAGCAAAACTGTATTGTGTATTTCTATGTAGTACCTTAAGATTCAAGTTTAACTCTTAGGTTAGTTTTTTTTTGTTTTAATTTATTTTTCACTTTCCTGGAAACATTTGTTATTTTCGTTTAAGTTGAAATGTTTTCATTTCCTATTACAATGTAACGGAACTATTTATTACTTTGTTTTTCATCATATCTTTTTTTTAAATTTTAAACTACCTATTTCGAACATTTTGTAATCCAAAAGTTACTGTAAATAGCAACGAAAAGACTGATTTGAATTGTATGTATATATTTGCATTAGGATTGGATATACAGCTTGAGTGGTTCAAGTATACTAAATTCTGTGATAACACCTTATGGTGAGACCCCGTAGATATTGCGGAAAACTTCCAAACATTTGTTAGCAAAATATGATGCTGGTAGACTAGAGCACAGAAGAATATTTTGGAAAAAATCTATCAACAAAACAATACGAACGATTCAAGCTGTTCGATTCTGTATTTGATCTGAATGTGTATTTTTAGACTGCTGAAATGCATTCCATAGATTGCATTTCACTTTAGGTGATTCGAGCAAATGAGGCTTGTAGTATATTGACTCTTTCTGTATTCGTACCAAAATACTAAATGGTTTATATTGAAAATTGTGTATTCCAGTTTATTAAATTACAATACTATCAGGCAAATAGACAATGCTGTTTGAATAAACTTTCAATTTTCATAATCTTATACAAACCACGTGGACTCTCGGAAAACGGATAATCGCAAGTGAGAAGAAAAAACAATTGCTATACCTTTTGCACACGTCAAGAACTCAGAAACACAAGCGTAATATTCATCATTTCAAGTGTTTCTATACCCCGATCGTTACCCAAAATGAGACATATCTACCGCATCACATCAGTGATAGCGTAGTTGTCGTAAGTATACTCAACATCTGCGTTTATACAATTCTGATGGATATGTTGAATCGGATGTTCGATTGAGTAAATTTAAGTTTGTTTGATGAGATAAAAATACCATCGGTTTTCTCTTTAAAAGCTATTATTCTCACTGCCTTCAAGCTTTAAGCTGCAATCCTATTTCAGGTTCTAGAGTAATTAATCATAATCAAAAGAGCCTATATGGTGATCTGAATGTGTAGTCAATGAAAGCCTATTATTATGTTGTGATAAAAAAGTTTCCGGTTCTAGTAATGAAACGGTGAAGAACTCATAAAACCGATTTTTCGGAACGTAAGCTTTTTGGATTGACGCAAAGATAGGTAAAACAGGTTAAAATTGAGATGGTCAAACTTCTTTCATCAAAACTTTTTTCTTATGGTTATGTTACGATATATTTGTAAGGCGCGAAAAATTCTACGAAGAAAAGTGGTAATGGTTTTGAGCAATATAAATTATCTCTGATGTTCTAGAGGATAACATAAGTCAACGGCCCTTATTGTTGTTTCGTACGCATCACATTCGTATCGGAAATTTGCATTCGTTCAAATCAATTCGAAAATCAGAACAGCATTTTCCAATTCGTTCGAATGGTTTTGTACGAATATCGGATACGGCTGTAAACAAGAATAAGGACAAACATGTTTCGATTTGTGGTCCTAAAAGAATTGTAAACAAGTTCTATAAGGCGTAAAATGTTGGAAGGAATGAAATAAATTGCAACTCGTGTATTTATGAACTTTATTTAATGAAAGCTCGAGAAAAAAAAAACAATATATACTTTTGAGCACAAAATTTCTCTGTTCTGTTTTAGCGTGTTTTTATTTTTAACAATGAGCTGTATTACAAAAGCTTTGACGAGTAACTCGTCCTATTTGTTGAAATACATGGTCGAGTCGAGTCGACTTGTCTTCTGTAATAGGGCTCTGCCAACGCATGGTATAGTCAAACAAGTACAACAGAGAAAAATAAAGGTACAGAGAACAGACATTCATATAAAAAAAAATTGAAAATTGTGTGTAAAAATTTAAAACTAAATACGTTAATACGCTAACGACATCTGTCCTGTGATGCCCCAGTTGCATTGCATTAATATGATTAATATTGTCGTATCGATATTTTATCGATATCAGTGCTTTATTGACGTGAGCGCCACGTAGCGGCAGTATTACCCAAGTATAGATGACAGTTCTACAAGGTATGCTACATTTTTGTCTATCCACGCACACAAACAAATCTCGTTATGAAAAATTTCGCGTTTTGTATGGAATTCAGAACATTTTTGGAAATTTCTCGTTTTATGTTGTTTTATATCTGATTTTTTTGGTTGGAGAGTGAATCTCCAGTTGCAACACAGTAGAAATTGATATTAATTTAGATTTAGTGTGAAAAATTGCGACAATATGTCGAAATAAAATTTATAAAAATGCTATATTTCTAATAGTTGGAGCATAATCTTAGTCACTGTCATAGCTCATGACTTTTGTTACTGTATGAAATATAAGCGACTCTATTTAGATGTGCTATTAGAGTACAAGAATAAAACGAAAAGTGCAAAAAGGTTACCGGCAAATTGATGAAAAACAGCATATTTTACCTAAACCGCAGCATGTTTATGTATTCCCCACAAATAAAACATGTTTCAACATCATTTCTATAACTTTTCAGGAAAAAAATGCAAAATCATTTCAAATTTCATACAAAATTGGAAAAAGTTCATAACGATCACTAATACCACAGATAACAGACATCCAAGCTAATTTTGCTTCATGAGCATGAGCATGATTGACCGCCCGCGGTTGCTACTCCGTTATTGCCAGATCAGCTGTAATTACACAGAGAACCAACGGATGATGCTTGAGATTTAACATGCAGCCTCAATGTGTAAAAACTGGTGACCTTAATCTTTATATTAGGCAATACCAGCGCCGGCCGCATCCGAATGCAGGTCAAAGAAGGAGTGTGTATAGGAATATGTTGACGTGATACTCGCTTTATTGGAAGCCGAGAACACCTCTGCACTTCCACGAGAAATCACTGGGATGTTGGAGAAAAGGGTAAGGTTTGCAGCAGGTTTCGTTTTGGTAAACGATGCGCTGAGTTTTAGTACCGGGTTCATAATAACAAATATCGCACGTACGAGTTTATTATATCTTCTACGGAAATCATAACGCGATCAGAACTCATTCCGGTTGATGATGTAACACCGCAAAAATAAAGCGCACGCGAGGATACCGGACTCATGACTCAATCAAGACAGACTCAAAGATTCGAAAATTTGTTTATGAAGTCATTATGCAACTACCGATACGTATCTCTCATTGATTTACCTCAGCTGACTACACAATGTTATGAAAGCTACGAGAGTTGAGTCTACGTTAACGCCTCGCCACTCCTATCACTTCTTCGTGAAGTGACCTCCTTTATACCGAAGATCATAACACGGTTATAACCAATCTGTAGAAAATACGACCTCATGAAAGGTATCGACGTGAAGTCTCTAGATATTCGGTGACCCGGACATCTGGCTTTGAGCTTAACAGGTCGACTAACGACGTTTCTTGTAAATTGTTCGTCTGTTCTTGAAAAGTGATTTCCTGATTTGAGACCGATTTAAAGCAGAAATAAACAATAGAGTGTTATTAGGGCCACGCACAGGTGTGTGTGGTATATTCTAGTGAAACGCAAAATGTTATACTACACTATGTGGACGATTTGAACTAACATATTATAGAGTTGGGTCACCACATTTCGAAAACATTTATATGAGCAGAACTCTCCCGGGCCGGAGACGCGTTTACAAGACCATTATGCACGACCGCTCAATCCGCGCATTATGTACGACCGCTCAATCCACGCCTACCGACGGAGACGCTCGGGAGCACGATATTTCACGCCGATTCTCTATTAGCTGTTAATGCGAGTGTTGCCTATCAAATAGAAAAATTGGCAAAGTGTCATGCATCCAAAGCCCCCAAGCTAATTTTGCTTCATGTGTAAAAAGACGCAACAGTTTTTGAGCATGTCGCAATACGCAGTATGGTGGCGCTAAGAACACTTAGTGGTCAATGATTCGATAAAATCGATGGTTTTCCAGCTCTTATCGATATTATTGCAATGAGAAGCGTTGCCGTTTTTTAATGTAGAAATTTTGAGCAGTCGTAATTTGTACATAATCGACAATTTTATTCAATCCCAGTTCAAATTTGCGATAAATTTGTTTGTTTTAGTGTTGATATGAAAAAAAAAAACACAACCTCACAAAAACAGTTTTATATCGTTGCAAAAACAGCGACTCTACTATTTGTGAAAATATTCTTGCGTCTGGCAGCTTTAACTATAATCCAGCGCTGACATCACTAAAGTGGCTAAAGCCGCAAGTTGCAGAAAGATGTCGTTAGCATTACAAACGAGTAAGAATTTGAAATCTTACACGCGATTTCGCGAATTTTTTGTTCTAGCTTGGATATCTGTTATCTGTGCTAATACTAATGCATCGACGTGAATAGCATACCTTTTAGAACTGTCATTTATACTTGGGGAGTATTACAACTTAAGGTTTAATGGCGGTTTCAAGTTTTTACACATCCTTTGAAAATAAGATGAACGTTTGTTCTCTGTAACGAAGATCCTACACTGTAAAAAATCGACACGTTATTGCGAAGTGGATTCCACATATATCTGTGCTAATAGATGAAACATTTCATATCTACGTGGAATTCATTTGCGTTTCAGTACACAGCACAAAATCAAGTGGTTTACACTTTTGTTTGCTATGTCATGCATACCGAAATCAACCTTCTTACACTCAGTTTTCAATGCTTAAACACGTCAAATGCTAAAACACGTTGAAATACCGTTACAGACAACGTTTTATATGTTCGGGTTCGGGTCGAATACGAGTATTAAAATCGAAACCCGACCATCTCAAACAAGCATATCATGCAACTGTAAAAATGACTAACATTTTAAGGTGAAAGCATAGGCGCAACTACGGGGAGGGAGCTTCAGTCCTTCCTAGAAAGTTTTAAGCCCCCCTAGAATTTACCAGAGAATGTATGTATTCAATATAAACATATTCCATACATCCCAAGAAACATTTTTTGGCTAAATAAGCGCTTTTATAACTAATCTTATTCAGCTGACGGCTGAACATAGGTCGAATAATGTATTTCTAAGTGTTTAATCAGCTTTTAATCAGTCGGTTTTGGAGAACTAAATCAGCTATCTGTTACATTCGGCTTCCTAAATAGCCGAACACGGGCTTAATATGAAATAACCCAGCCATTTAACGACTTTTATACATGCTGATCGATTCTGTAGAAGCGATTATTCATTCTTTGTAAAGCTTGTAGAAAAACTCTTTTACAGCCAACAGTAGCTGGCTTATAGTCTATATAAGTGCTTTTTCAGCTTTATTACAGCTATGATTTAAAATATATAATAGTCTGAATTAGACAATTTTTTTTTGCTTAGGCGATTCGAACACATCCAAATCTTTCGATGTTTTGCATTTTTGTGGGTATTTTTCATCGTTTATTCTAATATTATTGTTAGTGAAAATAACCTTTTTAGTATCCAATTAATTTACTACTGCCAGTCTCAAATCTCGAACTCATGCTCATGAGGTTCTCGGTAGAACGCGGTACCGATTCGTCTATCTTGACATACATGCATACGTATCGATTTAACCCGTATATATATTTCTAGTTTATTTCATAAACAATTTTACATTGGCTGTACATATACTGAATTGTAGCTGAACAAGCGCTTCAGCATTTGTATCATAACCCTTGAACACGATAAAACACGTTTTGTCAAAGTGACGGCCCTCTATAATTGGTCGATTTAATACAAGGCACTGTAGAATTTTAATATTAGTGGGTACGGCTAGCCGTGCTGCAAAAACTATCATTATTTGTCGTTTGCACTGTTTGTTTCTATTTACGAAGTGGATAAACTAGCCATGATTTCTACAATTTCTACAATTGGTCGGCGTGCAACCAGACCGAACCAAGCGCCAGAAACATTATTTCGAGTAATCGGCGATCAAAGTTTAACCACCCCGTATATTTCCTGCAGGCTGTTGCAGAGAAATTTTGTTATAATACCATTATAAACTGTTCAAATGATTTCGTTTTTTCATGACAGATAGATTATCAATTTAAACATCCACTGGTGAGAAAAACTCGATTTTTTAAAAAATGGCGCTTGGTTCGGTCTGGTCACACGCCGACCAATTAGGGATACAAATGTTAAAGCGCTTGTTCAGCTACAATTCAGTATATATACAGCCAATGTAGAACTGTTTATGAAATAAACTGGAAATATATTTACGGGTTAAATCGATACCTATTCATGTATGTCAAGATAGACGAATCGGCAACGTGTTCTACCAGGAACCTCATGAGCATGAGTTCGAGATTCGAGTATTTTTTTTTTGGAATTGAAATTGGAGAATTGGATACTAAAAAGGTCTTTTTCACTAACAATAATAGAAAATAAGCGATATAAAATACACGAAGAAAAAATCGAAAGATTTAGATGTGTTTGAATCGCCTATACAAAAATTGTCTAATCTAGACGAATATATATTTTAAATTATATTACTCGTAGCTGTAATAAAGCTGAAAATACACTTTTTCAGAAAACCAGAATGTACAATTTTAGCCATGGAATTGTCATATAGACGCCTATTTATACTATAAGCCAGCTGCTGTTGGCTGTAAAAGATTTTTTCTACGAGCTGTAAAAAGAATGAATAATCGCTTCTACAGAACCGATCAGCATGTATAAAAGTTGTTCAAATGGTTGAGTTATTTCTTATTAAGCCCGTGGTCGGCTATTTAGGAAGCCGAATGTAACAGGTAGCTGATTTAGTTCTCCAGAACTGACTGATTAAAAGCTGATTAAACACTTAGAAATACATTATTCGACCTATGTTCAGCCGTCAGCTGAATAATATTAGTTATAAGCTGATAGAGCTTATTTAGCCAAAAAATGTTTGTTGGGAAGTATCAAGAAGTGTTTATTCAACCAGTTCGTTTAGTGTTTGATTAATGTTGTCTAATAGCTATTTGTTAAATCGAAATAGCGCTTAACCAGCCAACAATTAAATAATGGCGTGGAGTATTTTACAAGTTTTTTTTAACCCGAATTTATTGCTTGTTCAGCTGATAAATCAACCTGAGCGTTTTGGCAATCCGTTTCACCTGTATGCAGACTTTATTCAGCTATTTTAAAATTATTAGCTGTTTTATTCAGCTCAAATGTTTGTTGGGATTCCATACTATCAGAGCATCAAAATCAACACAAATTGAGATGTCATCATTCATTGGCTAAGAACTAGTACTACACTCAGGATTGATTCTCAAACCTAGCTCTCTTACTTGTTTACAATCAGAAGATCAGATCTTACAATCAGAAGAGACGTGGTGGCTCGTGCTGTATCAAGGAGTAGTTGCCATGCTGCTCGGTTTTGGGCTGTGTTTCGCGAGTTCCTCAGACGTCTCGTACCCGCAAGTCTCTTTCTGATCTGATCGAGCCATTGTGCACGTTACGCCCCTCTAGTTCTGAACTGGGTTGCTGAAGAGAAGTGATTTCACAGAATTATCGTCCGGCATCCTTACGACGCGACCGGCCCACCGTAACCTATTGACTTTGGACTTTGGTGTGCAATGCCGTTCGCTCCAAGCAGCGCGTGCAGCTCATGGTTCTTGCACTGTCGCCATTATCCGTCGTCCGTCTGTACTCAACAATAGATACTCAACAAACAATTTTGTTGATTTACAGCTGAATAAGCTATTATTTAGTTGATTTTGACTGAACTATAGCTTAACAAGCCGTTATCCAACAAAATTGTTTGTTGGGTAGTCCGCAGCACCCTCCGTTCGAAAACTACAAGAGCGTTAAGGCCCTCTGCCAGAAGCGTCGTTGTATCGATTCCGTAGAGGACTACCGGTCGTATCAGGTACATCGTCAACTTTTCACTTCGTCGCACTAGATTCGATTGAAGTGGTCATGCCCGAGCCAATATCCACATCGCAATTGGTGCGTACGTTTATATATCTGAGAAGAACGTCGATGAGAACATGGTCAACTTGGTTTGTTGTACGTTGGTTAGATGATCTCCAGATGGTTTCGTGGATGTCCTTTTGGGAAAGAAGTCTGCCGGAAGCTGCGAAGTTGACGCATCGTTGGCCGTTGTCGTTCTTCGCGGTGTGCAGACTGTGCGGGCTGATTACCGGCTTATATATGTCTCCCATACCGATCTGAGCGTTCGTGTCCCCTATGATGATCTTGATGTCTCTACGCGAGCAGCTATCGTAGAGTTTCCCCAGCTGTGCGTAGAACGTTTCTTTCTCTATATCGGGTCGTCCTTCGTGAGGGCAGTGGATATTGAGTGTAGTGTAGTTGTAGAATCCCGGCCTTTAATTCTCAACAAACACAACCTTTCGCTGAGCGCCTGCCACTTGATCGCACGCCTCTGAATCCTGCCCAGCACTGTAAAGCTAGTACCCAGCTCATTGGTTGCAGCGCCGCTCTGGTAGTACTGTGCCCTGCGGCCACAAATCCGCCGTACCTTCTCTCCTTTCCGGCAAAGCTCCTGGAGCGCAACGATGTCGAAGTGGCGGGTTCTAGCTGATCCAGCCGAATCCGGCAGCACCCGGGGCGTTAAGCGATCTACTGTTACATGTACCGAGCGTCTAATCGTTGTCCTTATTTCGTCGCCTAGACCAGTACTTTTTATTCCGGTTCGTTTTCAATTGATTGTTCGTAGTATGTTTATTCTAGCATGCTGCATTACTAGGGCTGCGATGCTTAGCCTCGCGACGGGGCTGCCTTCTTGGGTGTAGCTGGCGAGACACCGCATTTCATAGTTTAACCGTCCGCTTCAGATCAGTCGCTTTTTGAGCCGCCAACATCCTAGGAAACAGACGCTCGGACAAGCTGCTCTCCAAGGAGAACAACTAACCCTTCCCTGTCAGCATATGACCAAGTTCCCACCAAATCACCGATCTTCCCTTGGTTGCTCGTATTCCAGTCGGTTACACGTGGAAGTAGGGATATGGCATTATGTGCGGGGTCTATTTATACCAACTAGTACGGGTGTACTACTGGTACGCACTGCCTCAACATCGAATCAGTGTTGCTGAAAGAGGTTGGCGTTGACACTGTTATCAAGATATTGAATACATCTTCGGAGATTCAATCCCGATAAAAGTGATTTTTTCTACTGTTACGACACTATTTCATGAGTTTTTAAATAAGCGCATTTTAATTCTCTTTTCTCTTTTTTTAAATGAAATGTATGAAAACTACCCCCCCTAGAAATTGTCCTTAGTTGCGCCCATGGGTGAAAGGGTGATAAACGGTGACAAATGGCTCACTTAAAGCTAAGACGAGCAATAACAAGACACACAGTTCCCTGCATGTGACTGGAAACAACGTCGAAACGTCCTCAACGCGTCCAAGAAACATCAACTGTGTCTGTGTGCGTATTATCGGTTTGGCACGTTTGACAAGACATTTCTATAGTTGTTATTGTCAATCTCGTATTTGATAGTTTATGCATATTACACACACACACACATTCGCCATTGATGTTTCAGGGAGTCATTCGGGGGCCCCACCATACTGGAAGTTCGCAAGGTATATGAGAAGATCTGACACTTGTGTATCTTGTTAACTCGTCTTTGCTTAAAGCCACCACTTCGAATTTTCAAATACACTGGACTCGGAAATAGTTAAGTGTTCCCTGTGAAAACGCTATTTCATTTTTGTTTCACCACAGCATCGTGTCACATGTTATTTTTGGGTCATGGAAAGATGGCGTTTTTCTCAAGCCTGATTTTGACGGCCCAATTAGCGAACACTCAACTAACGACCCCCAAACTAATGAACACCTAACGAACGAATCACCACTGTAATTGGGTTGTTTAGCTATTCCAGTTTTTTATATCATCTGAAAGAGCTGCATTTTTTAAGCAAAACGTGATTTTCAAAAATTTTCTATCGTTTTCCTTTAACTTTTAAATCACAAATTCGCTACAATGACAGTTTGCCCATATACCAACTGTCATTGTAGCGATTTAGAGTGATTTTTAATTCTTCATTTAAAAATCGAAGGACAATGATATAAAATTTTCAAACACCACGTCTCGCTCAGAAAATTACACTCTTCTAGTTGATATATAAAAATAAAAAATCCGTGAGTAGCTAAACAACCCAATTGTATAAGGCAATCCACGAGACGGTTCCCAACAAGAATTCTGTCGGATAACGGCTTGTTAAGCTATAGTTCAACCGAAATCCACTGAATAATAGCTTATTAAGCTGTGAATCAACAATTTTTTTGTCGGGGACTGTCTCGTGGATTGCCTTATCTGTGCTTATACAGTTACAGTAGTGGCTCTAGTATTGCAAATGGCAATCCTTCAAACAACAATAAAATATCACTTTAGATTTTTATTCTGACATTAGAAGATTTCGTGTTCAGTTGTGTTTTGGTTTTGCAACACGAAAAATAACAACAATAACAAACGTACAAGCAGTAGAACGTCACCCGTGGATTGCCTTGCCAGTGTTGCGAAATTTCGACACAGAAAAATGAAAATGATACAACAGCAGTTTCACTCTCACTTTGTTCAAACTGATATTGAGTGTTACCCGAGTCAATGATCAGTGAGTAATCATGTCAGTGATATAAATGATGTATCTTAATTAATATCAAAATTATTTGATCTGAGACAATGCATTTCATGAAGGTAATGAAGCAGGTAGACACCTTCATCCTACACCGCATAAACATCGCTAGAGCAACATAGCGTGTGCGAAATCATAGTAATGCTGCCAGTCAGCATTGCCACTGTCAACTGATTGGAGCTGAAAGTAATTATCACTTTCAGCTCGTTCGTGTTGATACTGATATTCGAAGTTTTCAGTTTCAACTGAGTATCTGTCACTGACAGTGAAAATTTGCAATCCTGGTTCGAGCAAATCATCAACGCTTCAGATGTGGTATGATCGTTATAAAGAACAAAGAATTTTCAATATTGAATCAAAATACGTTAATACACTAACGACATCTGTCTTGTGGTGCCCCAGTTGCACTGCATAAATATTGCAGTATCGATCTCTGGGAGCATAGTTTACAATTCCGAGCGAAGTGAAAAATTTGACAAGTGACAAAGCGTAAATTTTCGCTAGCGAACGCTGTTTTGTTTGTTTATTTATTGATATGGTAGCGTAAGGTAAATGCTGTTTTGAAAACCAGGTTGTGGAACACGCAGGTATTTCACCAGCCTGCAGTTTACAGTTTATGCGAAGCGAAATTCACGAGTTTACACTTCGAGCGAAGTGAAAATTGGACGGAGTATAAACGTACTGGAATGTCACGTTTTCGCTCACTGCTGCTTTTTTCGTTAGTGTTTACATGCGTGATAAAAGTAAACTCAAGTGAAAAAAGAGATCCATAACCTTCGATTTCACTGGTTCGAATTTGTTTACAGTTCCAAGCGAAGTGAAATTTTTGCAGGTTTCATTTTTCACGTGAAAAAATGAACATTTTGTATGAGATTTTCACTTCGCTTAGAACTCTAAATAGGGCTATAATTGGTATGCGCGATATGCGTGCCCGTTATAGCCCTATTTAGAGTTTCAAGCGAAGTGAAAATCTCATACAAAATGTTAATAATTTTGCGCTCGTGAAAAATGAAACATGCAAAAATTTCACTTCCTTGGAACTGTAAACAAATTCGATCCAGCGAAATCGAAGGTTGTGGATCTCATCTTTTTCACTTGGGTTTACTTTTTTCACGCATGCAAACGCTAGTGAAAAAAGCAGCAACAAGCAAAAACTTGCGTGCGTTTATATTCTGTCAGTTGCAGCCAATTTTCACTTCGCTCGGAGTGTAAACTCGTGAATTTCGCTTCACTTAAACTGTAAACTGCAGGCTGGTGAAATACCTGCGTGTTCCTCAAACGTGTTTTCACGACAGATTTCGCAAGCGAAAATTTACGCTTTTTCACTTGTCAAATTTTTCACTTCGCTCGGAACTGTAAACTATGCTTATGTTTCAAATAAATCTGGCAAAATGCACGTGAAATATTTGACAGCCATTTCATGTGACTAATAGCGAATTTCTTTATTCCACTGTGTCAGAAACGACGTTACAATTTACGACGCAAGTAAGATAGAGATGCCAGGTAATTGTTTACGAACTAAGCACGTGTGGTGGTGGGGTGCGGCTGACAAATTTTACGGTGCGCTTCGGGCAGCACGCCAGGTCAATACTGGGTCAAAATCGAGCGAATAAAAAAGAGTTTTGACAGCAGTTAGGTTGCTTCCAGGTCACGTGAGCTGGTGGAATAAGTAAATTCGCTATGAGACAACTAAGAATTTTAATTATTGGAAAAAATGAAATTCTAAAGGGATCATTCATATAATACATAACGCGTTATGGGGGGGGGGGGTATTCAGCGAAGTGTTACTTTGCGTGTGTCAAACATGTAAAATTGCGTTACGTGGGGGTGGGTGGGTATTGAAAATTGCCAAATTCCGCGTTATGTAATATTTGAATGGTTCCAAAGGTATGCAACGTTTCATATGACAAAATTGACAATACGAACGAAATCTGGTAAAAAATTGGCTCATAGGAAGATCCCGATTGATCTGGCAACTTTGGGTATATCGGACTTGTCAAAACACTCGATACCCTCGTTACGCTTGCTTCAAGTATCGATACTGACTCTATCGATGTATAAATCGCCCATTTCTGGTGTAAACATTGAAGAGCCATCGTTGAAGTTTTGCAGTGTTATTATTATTCAAGTTATTTAAATAGTTTCGCGTCACAAAAGTTATCCAGCTCTTATGTTGGCATCAAGATGGTCCAGAGTATTATTTGCTTCAATATGTCTTGCCTGCGTAGGTCGTCTATATGGAGCAAAAAAAAGTTTTCTATCTTCGACAACCGAAGCACAATTTTTCGATACAAAAATGCTGAGTAAGGGAACCACTGGTATATTGTCCGTTTTTGCTTTTTAAAATATGTTATGATATTTTTTAGCCTATGAAATTGTGCAGCTTGTTGTACCTAAAAATGTAAAAATGAATGACATTAATGATTATCGAGAAATTGTACTTCCTGCTTATTCGAACACGAATATTCAGCTCAGAAACATGTCAATCCATGGTGCAGATATTGGCTTTGCATTGATACAGATGAATGCGTATGAGTTCAACGCGACGCTCAGCTACACTAATTATATAGTTGAAGATCGTTCGTTAACAGGAATGAACGTAGGCCTGATTCTTTATGAAGACGGTAGTTTATATGCGATCAACACAAATCCTCACGACGATATCTGGGTTTCTTTAGTTTTGATGCTGTACAACAAAACTGCCCCCGTTCCGGGTGGATGCAATTTAGAATACCCAGTTGAAGTTTCTCCGGTAATGAATCTTACATTAAAGGAAACTACAATTGAGGTCGATACACCTCCAGCTTCTGTAGCTCGACCGTTGCTCGATCCGAACAACCGGTGTGGAAAGACGAATCTTATCTATGAGTCTTACTATCTATCCATGCCTTCATACGATTTTTCTCAACGAACATATTTCACCTACATTCGAAAGCTAATTTCTTATGCAACTACTAAAGCGTCTGGGCGATTAAATGATTTATCATCAAATGTAGGTGCTATTAAGCGGTTTTACGATCGACAAAAGGGACGAGGCATGGTATTTGTAACAGTCGTTATTGATCCGGTGCATAAGGGATTTGCTGCTTACGTCCCAGTTCATACGTATGCCTGTCAACCGTTTTTACATGCGGCCGAATGCTACGAGTTCAATATCCCGCTTCGAATAGTGGGATTCATCCTTACAATTATAATGGCGGCAGAGATCGTGGTCGGTTTTTTCCCGTTACCGGTGAAGGCATTTGTTTGCGGTGCAGTCGTCGGTTTATTGGGAACTATCAAACTATTGAAATATATTAATGTGAGTGTCACAGATGGAGAGCTAATAACGCTGTTGGTGGTTGGATCGATCGCAGGTATCATTCTGTTTGTGCTGGTGTCAGTTATCTGTCCCATAGCGGCCATTATCATATGCAATTCGATGGTTGCGTTCTTGCTGTGTAGTGTGGTTTATTATGGAATTTGTAAGTATCAAGGTGCGATATGTGTTTGCTGAGTTATTAATGTACAATCATTGCATTGTTTCAGATGGCAACTTTTTGAGTCATCCGGTTTGGAGTGTTGCTTTCTTGGTAACTACGTTGGTCGTGGGCATCCTGTTCAGTTCTATACAAATCTTTTTGTTTGCTAACGCCTTCCTATTTAGTGCTATGAGTTTATTTTATGGGGTTAATATGATTTTTAGCGCACGGTTGCACTATTCATTGAAAGGATGGTTCCACGGATTTTCCGAAGATAACTATAATTCGGTTCTGTTCGATTCAACTATAGACAGAAACGAGATAATGGCCATCGTCAGCTTCGGGATGATACTCACATTGTGTGTTTATTTGCGCTTTCGTTGTAAATTACGGGAGAACCAGGTGGTAAGACATGGTTTTCGCTTCCCGTGCGGAGATCACGGTTCTACAGCAAGTCTAGCCTTTTTGGCAGACGACAGCATGGCATATCAGAACGTATCCGACCATCCTACAATAACTCGCTGGACTAGTGGCGACGATGAAGTGTTTGAATCTCCTGAAACGAACGCTAGGTTCTTTCAGAGACTACGACGTACCAGGAGGCACTAAACCATCGAAGGTTAGGATTTCTTAAAAATTTTTACCAGTAATCTTATTGCAACCAAGTTCTCATGTGGCAAATACACGTTCTCTCTATATTAATGAATGCAATCTGTCTCAACAATCCAAACTTGTACGTACACGAACGCTTAAATCACGCAATGCGTAAAATACTTATGATGCGAAAAATTATGAATGAATATTTTGTCTTTCTCTCATTGAGAAAGAGGTACGACATCATTTTTAAAGCATTGGAATATACAGAATGGAATCTGTTCTAATCACTACAACAAAGCCAAAATTTCGAAAATTAAGACTGACTGACTATGAAATGGAAGAGGAAAACAATAAAGATGAAGATATCTTATTTCGATAAACAGAAAATTAAGCTAGAATAAAAAAATCTATACATTTAAGTTCGCGTTTCGGAAATTCTTCAAGAAACCTGTACAGTAAAGTTTGCCAGTTGGTGCCCATCCATCTGTTGGAGATGGATTCAAACCGGTCTACTTTCTCTGTTGTATTTTTGGTTTCCGTTTTATTATTGCATGGTATCTGCACTTGGTTGTGTTGCATGCAATTAACGGGGCTTTTAGTAGAATATTAATGATTATATACATCTTCCGACAGAACGATTTCTGGAGTTCCGACTGTGCTGTCTTGTGTGACATGTATGCTGGTAGAGTGCGGAATCGATGTAGCATTTTTTGGCTGCTTAAAGAATGGTTCGCTGGCGGTTAGGACTTTCTTACAGGATATCGTAAATATATGCTTCTGTGTCAAACTGGTTTTGCGAGATTTTTAATGGTTCTACGAGATGAGGACAGTTTTGAATTTGTAGAAGCAAGTAAGTTTTACCGGAAGAGGATTACAGTTTGGATGCAGCTTCTTTTAATATTATGGAAAGTCGTTTTTTTTTGACACAACTTGTATGTTGCTGCGGGTATTCATGTAATTATATATTGCAACACAAGATCACTTACGTAAGCCCGTTTCTTTTAAGCGACATTATATACCTACTATGTACACTTGCCGTTTTTTCGATTGGACATCATCGTTTTGATCAATTCCCAATTTGAGGGAAATTTAATTTACTTTAGATCGTTGATAATCATTTCCATGTTTTTGTTGATTCATAGAAAATTTTTCTTTTGATTGGAAAATTGATATCGTGGACACTGGACGGACAGCAACAAAATGTAAATGTCTTGAGTACAAAATAATTCAAAAACTGTTTTGAAATCGAGCATCAAAAAGATTTTTGAAATTTGTGACATTCAATCAATAGATTGACGATATTTCGAGAATTTCTAACTTTCAGTACATTTTTCATTCTATTCTGATGATCCACCGACCGTAAAGGCGTAAAATTATATCAGTTTGTAATACCTATAATAATAACCTATAATAACTTTCAATATACTTTTTCAATCTTCTTATTACTTTTTGAATTTTCACTTTAATTTAAAAAAGGGCTGATCACAGTAATTTTGAAAGTGATTAACTGTCTTCGAAAAACAGTCGGTACATTGAGGTCACATAGGGTATCTGTTCTATTATCGTCAGGGAGGTAAATGATGTTCTAGAGCCCTTATTTCTTGCATGACGATTCTTCAGTTTTCTATGACTTTAATAACGACCCTGACCATAATAGGACAAGCCTGACGATAATAAGACAAGCCTGACGTTAATACAACTTTAGATAAATAACGATTGCCCTCTTAATTTCTATATTCGTAGGATATCTCCATCATTCTAGTAGAAAAGAGTTTGTTTTTGTAGAACAAAGTGTTCAAAATTCCTTGACACTAACTAACCCATCCTGCGATAGAATCTGTCCATTCTCATACGAACTTAATTCCATTTTTAAGATAGAAATTATTTTACAGAATTTTTTTAATCTTTTCCATCCATCATGACCACCAAACGTCGCCATCGAAAAAGCTCTCACAATGCAAAAATGTCAAACGGTAGGGTCTCCTATGTCTTGAACCCTCTAAAAGGGTAAAATACGGTTGGTATAATGCAGTAGTCATTGCAATAGCTTTTCTTCAATAAAGATGCATGGTGGCTATGATGGATATGAAGTCTAAAATAATCTACCTTCAGAATAAAAAAGTACACCTCGAACTTGGATGCCTATTTCGTGTAAAATTTTCGAAGAATCCAAAAAATATCAAACATTAGAGTCTTCTGGGTATTGAATTCTCGAAAACGTCAAAATAAGGTATGCGTCATTATTTTCGCATAGTTTTTGTTATTCAAAGTTGCTTTTTCCTTGAAAGGTCCATTCATTATCATAAATTTGAATCTAAAATGTTCGAAATGAGTTAAGAGTTACAAACTTTTTAAAAATAAAAATGAAAATAGGGAATCATATTTTAGATAGTTTCCACGTGAAGACGATATTTTTTCTTGAAACATAGAAATTTTCCAAAAAAAAAAGTATCGACCTTTAATAAAAATCTACAGCTGTTTTAGATATATGGTTGTTGTCAACTATATCTATCTATCTATCTATCTTTTATCTATCAATTTATATAGAAGACAAGTTGTGTATGTAGGTTGTATGCATGTTCCAGCATAACTCGAACCGATTTCCACCAAACTTGGCATACGAGTTTCTGTTACAAAGGAGGTGGTCATATACTTATTTGAAAGGGGGAGGGACTACCCATGAAAAAGGAGGGGCCAAGATCATGATTTTTCGTACATTATAAGAACTTTTTTAATTAATTCGATGGCTTTCGGGTCCTTAATCATGTCCCAATAAATTGGGTTTTGCGTTACGTAATGTATGGATGAATGGAGGAGGTGGGAAGTTGACTCGATGGCCGATTTGGAATAGAATGTGCTTTGAATAAATAGTTTGTGGAGCGTAGGGTTGTGATGAAGAATGGTAAAAGAGGTGGTGGAAACAATGGGTGGCTGAAGGACCATGTACACGAGAGAACAAGCAAAAAGAGAGAAAAAGTGAAAGAGAAATTGAAAAGAGAAAAGAGAGAAAATGGAAGGAAACGAAAAAAAAGTGACTTCTGAATGTAGAAAGAGACAGATTGTGTTAGCGTTGATGGAAATGATTAAAACCTAATATCGTAAAAACAGAGAAACTTACATAGAGATGAAAAAAGATTTTGGGGGTAATTGTTTGCTGATGGTAAATTATTCTCACGGGACTTCTCCGATATTATTGACGTTCGAACCTATCGTGGGGCAAACGTCGATTCTCCTGATGGTTGAAGTGCGCCAAAGACTTTTGGTTGTCAACAACATCCGGTACCGTCGACCGCCACGGTATGATATGAAGCGACTTAACTCCCCGAAGACGTCACTGAGTACGCGCAAAGCCTTGAGACAGCACTGGATGAGGGAGAGCTTATCGAAACACCTCTGGAGAACTGCTGGAGTACTGTGGAAGCAGCCATTAATAACGTAACGGAAGGTGCTGTGGGATTCGTCGAGAGGAATCGACGTAACGGTTTATTCTACGAGAAGTGTTAAACGCTTCTAGACGAGAAAAATGCAGCGCGGACAACAAAGGACCCGTTGTAACGTGAGTCTATACAAACAGAAACGAAGGCAGTAGACCCATTTTTTCAAGAAGAATACAGAAGGGCGACAAGTTAGAATGGAGCGGTCACGATTCTCAACGCAGCCTACAAAGTGCTCCCAGATAATCTTTTGCCGCCTCTCGCCGCTAGTAAGTGAAAAGTTAATAAGCCTTTACGCTGCAACAGATCCGCCAAAAGTGTCGCGAATGCCAAGTCCCCCCGCACCATCTATTCATCGATTTTAAGGCCGCTTACGACACTATCGACCGTGTAGAGCTATGGAAAGTTATGGACGAAAATGGCTTCCCTGCGAAACTAACGAGATTGATGAAGGCCCTGATGGATGTTGTACAGTAATGTGTGAAGATTTCGGGTGCGGTATCAAACCTGTTTGAAATACGCGAGGAACTTCGACAAGGCGGCGGTCTTTCCTGCCTCCTGTTCAACATTGTGCTCGAAGGTGTTATGGAACATGGTGTTATGGTAGACTTGCAAGCACTAGCCATTTTCGAACGATGTGTGCTCAGGACCATCTTCGGCGGAATATGTGAGGATGGCGTTTGGAGGCCAAGAATGAACCACGAGCTAGCAAAAATGGTCCATTAAAGGCAGACAGTGTGTGCAGCTGGGAAAGCGAAAAATGAGTGAACTGGAAATATGATACAGATTTGGAAAAATATATCGCATCCAGACGGGACTTGAATCCGCAATCTCCCCACACTGTCTGCCTTTAATGGACTTGAATGTTAACGGGTGAAAGCCGTTGTGAAAATAGAAATTAGTTCGAGCAAAAATGGTGTTCGTCTCGAATCCGACCGGCACAAGACGTAGAGGTGCTCAAGGAGCTAGGTGGTTGGACCAAGTGGAGCAAGATCTCGAAAATGCAGGACACTCAAGAAACTAGAGACAAGCTGCCGTGGACCGAGTGCGTTGGCGTAACATTGTGCCGCAGTTGAAATACTGAGGGATATTTCGCCAGGAAAGTAGAGTAAGTAAATAATTCTTTCTCGCAACGCGATTCAATAGAGACAAGTAATATCAGTTTTTGAGTTCAACTAGTCCTCAGCAATTTCCAAGTCATCACAACTACTTTGCTCTTTTCATTCATTTAGAAGCATTTTTTTCTTTTGTTTAGAAAAGGCTCAAACCGGCTCAAGAAAAAAATATAATTACGTTTATTTCGATTTTACCTTCAGATACGTTTTAATAATTGGGTTGTTTAGCAATTCACGGATTTACGATTTTTATATATCATCTGAAATAGTTCAATTTTCTGATTTTTTTAAACTTTATATCATTATCCTTCGATTTTAAAATGAAGAACAAAAATTAGCTCTAAATCGCTACAGTGATAGTTGGTATATGGGCGAACTGTCATTGTAGCGATTTCGAGCAGTTTTGAATCGTGATTTAAAAAGCAAAGAACAACGATAGATTTTTTTTAAATCACGTTTTACTTTGAAAATGTGATCCCCGTGGGTCTGTGGTTAGCGATGTCGGTCGGCTAGCTCTCCCACACGGTTGTGATATCGGGTTCGATTCCCGATCGATTCAAGGATCTTTTCTAGCTGGAAATTCAGTGTAGTTCAGTGGTTCTCAACCTGGGGTACGCGTACCCCTGGTGGTACTCGAAAGCCTTCAGGGGGTACGCGAAAGAAAAATCAGTAATGGCGGACACAGCAATTTTTCTTAATAATACTTCATTTGTTGTTCAATCTTGCTCTTAAAACATGACTGAAACAATCAAACAAACCATAGTTCAATTTGATACCTGAACTGGACTATTACAACATGATCTACCACTACTCTCTCCCACTCTGCGAGAACATTCAAAGCCAGGGGTGCAAACGATATGAAAAATATCGCCAAGGGGTACGCGAACAAAAAAAGGTTGAGAACCGCTGATCTAGTTGATCGAGACCGCTATGAGTCCCTAGGCTAAGCGTGCGATATTGTTTTTAGGAAATGCAGATCTTTCAGATGATATAAAAAACTGATATAGCTAAACAACCCTATTCTTGTTTTTTTTCAAAGTTGCTGATTATCACAATCATTCATGATTCATCATCGTCGCTGCTCACTAGTGACTTGGTACTAGAGCTGCAGCCTATCGCATCATCAAGTGCGAATAACAGTGCTTAATGAACTGTTTGGGTGTATTCTATCCTTTACTTCTTCTCCTGCTATTTTATCTCTCTGAGTTACCACATTCGGCCAGCCGAAAAAAAGTTACTCACCATCAATTCGACTTACAGCTGAAGCGAACGAATCTAACGAAGTGAACGAAGCGTCGGGAAAGACCAATGACGTTTACAAAGGAAAAAAAAAAACACCGTTGGTTTTGGTAAGAATAGATTCGTACAAGACCCAAACAAACGTTGCCGCCTAGGGTGGGCAAGCGAATTCTCTGTTTATCGAATAGGGTGTCCGATACATCTGACAACGGATGTATTCTTGGCAGAATAAATTTTGCGGAATATAGTTTAAGGAATTAGTTTAGATGTTCGCAAGTATTGTTCGAGATGTTTGAAAAGGAAAAAATGACATTCTTTCAATGTATGTTTTTATTTTTATGTTTCTTGAAGCCAACTGATTATAGGTTTTTGAAATTTAAAATGAATTTAGCAAAACTGAAATCGATAAGGCACCCCTGTGGCAGCAGCCTTTTCCTCCACAACATCCTTCATCTTTGTTTTTAACGCGCGGCAGTTCATCACTGCTAGACTCTTTATTTTTAAAAACTACAACTACGCAGCACTATTGGCTGAGGAAAGCTAATCGCTTCGGTCCACCTTAGAAAAAAAGACCCGAAGAATATGACTGATGCAAATCGTACGAACGGTGCAAATGAAGTGAATGATGCGAATCATCTGAATATTCTGAGTGATGAGATTACCACGGAAAAAAAACCTCTGTCTTCCCTATTGATCTGATCGGGTCCGAAGCGAAGATGGTGCGAAGAGAAAAAAAACTTCTCATACGTGAGTCACTCACCATGGCACCAGACAATCAACGCGTTTGTTTCATTTATGAGTGCATGCTTTGTTGCCACTGAACTGAGTACTTATGGTTGCAGACAACGCATTTGAGTGTAATGAAGTGATAATCAGCAACACTGGTTTTTTTCCCGTTAACGTATTTTAGTCACTTGAATTTATATTCAGGATTTTTTTCTTCCCGACTTCTGGATTTTAGGGATGTTTTTCAGCATAAATGCATGCTTTTTTTCTATTTGTTAGACGTTTTAAAGTTTTGTATGCTTTATTTTCACTTTTAGATACCTTTTATAGTTTTTTTAAGTTAATTTGGGATAAATTTTTAATTGTATTTTTCAGCTACTCGGATCGTTTTAATGCGATTTTTTAAAAGTCTTTTCCTGTAGAAAACTTGATTTGCAACTTTTGAAACTTTTTTTTAAAATCAAGCGATGGCAGTGTGAATTTACATTTTATCAATTGATTATAAAAACAAGCTGTAGCAGCCTTGCTACCTACAGATTGTATAATGTGAGTAATTTATCGTCCTCTGATCAAACGATTTTGAAATATTTTTTTAAATTTTTTTAAATGTTTTGCACCTTGATATGAATTTCAACAATTTTCACTTACCAAAGCACCGTACTAACTGAAACCAACTAATTAAGTCTATGTTTTACGTGGGGTTGAATCAGTTTTTAATGGAAAAATCCAAAAGCAAATTTATTTTTTGGTTAGCTAAAAGTTTTTTTATTACGAAAGATATTACAAAAATTTCTATACATGGAAAATACATGTTTCGATCGATAAATATTATCAAAATGAGCACTTACTTCTTGACTTCTTTACCTTTTCATATTTCACCTGGATAATTCAATTAACGAAAAACCGTAAACTCGTTCAAAGGAGGTGGGAACAAGGTACATGCGCTCTGTCCATTAGGTATCATTATTAAGAAATAGGCTTCGAAGGCTGCACTTTATAAAAGAACTTCATCGAACGCAGCTTAATTGAGCAATCATGTACTACGATGATAGAAGCCTATACGAGACTTCGATAGATATAGGTGAAAAGGTACATAAAAATGTGGGAGCAAACAACCGCTTCCGAAAAGAGTTAAAAGAGACGGCGGACGAATGAACCGTGAGGGAAACTGCTGTGAAGTGGCTAATTCCGAATAATTTTCATTGTTTCAACTTTTTTGTCCAATCCAGGAGGCCGCCCATGGGAAGTAATTTGTGGAATTTAGAACCGCGGCGCATGATTTAGTTACCGTAGGAGCAGCGCGGCATCTCTATCCGGATCAGCCGACTGCTGCAGGGCGGCGTGGGTAATCGTGAGAAAAACATTTCCCTCCTTCTGGTACTGGTGTTATTCAACTAAAATTATCCGTAGATAATGAAATTAGAAAGAAAAGAAATGGATTCACTATTTCAAATTTAATTATTTTCGGCTCTTTTTTATGTTCTATTTACGGCCGCCTTCAAGTCGATAGCGGTATCTTATGGAAAAGAGATTACGAACTGTTCCCACTTTGATAAGCATGACGAGTTTAAATCGATTCGGTAAGATCGAAACCGCTCGCTGGCTGATCACAAATGGCAAAAAGCTTAGAGTCATGCTGCAGCATTTATCTGGAAATAACATTACTTTGTATTCTAGTTTTCAAATGTCATATCACTAATACGAACTCAGATGTGCATAATATGAAACAAACAAAAAGCACAATCCAATGTTCTTTCAATCATGCAGTCAATTAGAGTCTATTACAATTGCCTTAAATTGATATGCAATATGAATGTCATTATCAGTTTACTGGACTTCCCATTTGCAGACCGGGTGCTCGCGGCTCGCGGCTGAGTAAATTGGACTTCCTGTTTCGTGATCGAATTGTATATTCACGATGGATCATCTTTCATTGAAGAGCTGATTAACGGTACACTTGAAGAATATTAAATTGATGATTATCACGGCCATATCATTTTGCTCGATCATATATGCGTCTCTCATCAACCTACTATTAAACTTTCTGTTACTCCAAAAAGCAAAGCCTTGGTGACACATTCCGATTCGGAACTCGACCTTCTGTTTATTATAAAGAGACTTCGTAAGCCAACTGTTGAGTGTACAGGACAATTGCGGGGCTAGCGCTACGATTCTATTGACACTAACAGCCTCTCCTGAGCCGCGACTCGAACTTATGACGACTGGCTTGTTAGGCCAGCATCGTACCTCGAGAACAGCTGAGGGGGTTTTCTGTTCTTTCTGTTTTTTTTTTGGTTTAAAACATCTGGTCCTGTGATGGAGTGCTTATTAAGTTTTGATGACTGCAATAAACCTGGGCCAACTAGCCATGACAAATGTTGTTATTTTTTGTTATAGCCGCGTGGTCGGCATTGTAGGGTTTTTCCGAACAAAATAGGTTATATATAAGTTTTGTAGTGCTAGATACAACCGAAACATAAAGCCTTTTCTCATTTAAGGCGACATGTTTTTTTCGGATAAACCCTCGAACGCACCCAAATTCCTTCACCATAAATGATTCTCGTAGTTTGATCACAACATAGCATATATTAAACCAAACATGCTTATCACGGTATTCATCTGCCTAAGTTACGATCATCGAATCAGGTTTTTAGTTTTATTTGATCATCAGAAGAACTATCATATAACTTCATGCATATGACGGTTGGCATAAGATGGCTGTAAAGAAAACTAGAATATCATATTTTATGGCCATCAAATAAAACCAAAATATAATGAAAACGAAATGAAAACAAAACAAAGCTA
Source organism: Wyeomyia smithii (assembly GCF_029784165.1). Taxonomy (NCBI): domain Eukaryota; kingdom Metazoa; phylum Arthropoda; class Insecta; order Diptera; family Culicidae; genus Wyeomyia; species Wyeomyia smithii. The sequence continues at coordinate 89,759,568 of NC_073695.1, forward strand.
GGTCTTTGAAGGATTTTGATTGTTACTTAAGAACCTTTTGCCATCTGTTTAGTAAATTTTGATAGAGTGCCCAGCATTAAGATATGCAGTTTTTGATCATATACTAACACAACTACGCGTATTACGTACACATTGCTGTAGAAATGTATAGAAGACTCGCAATGACCAACGATTTCAAAGCAGTCAAATAATTGATTAGCTGGATGGAGGTAAATACCACAACTGAAACACGTATTTTTGCAGCACCTTTTGGAGACTTGACTTTGAGATTAAAACCTGGTGCTCGTAAATTTCTGTTTCGTTGCGTCTGCTTACATTGCACTGATATTTCTATGACGCACTCCTGGCGCAACTCTGGCGCCTCAAGTGCCGACAGACTGGGGCTTGCCCCCGATAAAACATCAGTGGAAATTGAGAGTTTACAGTATCAAATTATAATTCATGAATGAGAGTTCCGTTTTCCCCGAAAACTGACCGATCTATTCTTCTTTCTCTACACGGTTCTGCATCGACGGTTTCTGCAGAACATTTTCCGGCAGCTATCGAGCCAGCAGGCATCAAACTCGCGGTTAAGTGTTATAATTTATAGCCTCAAGCTTGCAAACCAGACCGTTCCGTACAGCAATAGGTGCAATTGTTCTGAATAATTAATTACCGATAAAATTGCTTTCCGACCCAAGCCAGGGGCACCGTTCGTTCAATGATCTTTTTGTATATCGCTACTGATTGGGCAGTGGCCTCTGCGTACGCGAACTGCAAGCTCAGGGGTATCAATGAACAATGTTGGTGCACGTTTCCGAGCGTTGTTCCCGAAACCGGTGTTACACAGCTAATTTTCGCAATTATTATCTAATATATTACAGATAATTATTATTTTGATTATTATCTGCGTTTGCAGCATACGCCTAGATGCTTTATTACGACGCCGTCTGATATGCAGCCTACCATTACGAATGTTTGAGTTTGAGCCAGTATATGAAAAAATCTGAACCGGTAAAGTTGGTAAAGCTTTTTTTTTGTTATCAAAGAAGTTGGCTTTTGTTTCATGGCCGCAGAGAAATCGCGCTTTGTACTGTTTCGGTGAACCAATTAATCTACGATGTTGATTCCCAGGCTGCCTCCTACAGACAAGGGTACACTAGAGCGAGAGAGCGAGCGAGTGCCAAAGGTAACAACGTGAAATAATGGCAGCGGCTGAACCAGAAAGATACACAATCGCGATCTATAATCGGGCCAGCATCCAAAATTTTACTGTGCGGCGGCTGACTACCTCAGTTTCTACTGCTAAAATAGACCCAGGACGTGGGAACGAAACCCATCGGATAATGATGCCAACTAGCGTACTCTCCTTCCGACAGTTCGTACGCTGTTTTCAGTCATAATTATGCATAATATCGGAACAGGAAACTGCTACTGATGAAGTGACCGGCAAACAACAAAGTTAAAATTGATCCAAATAGAATTGGTTATGGAAAGCTATGGGTGGGATAGAATGTAAGAGTAAATATCATTCGAAATATTTATTTTTCTGATATGTATGCGTGGTTGTTCAAATGAAGTGCAGAATAAGAAACGTAGAAAATATTATGGATAGAATTTATTGTTAATTAATAATCTTTCCTGCCTAACTTACATTTACATTGTTAACGTGAGAATTAGAATACCAGATCTTTAGTTTAAGGGCGGCTCTAGTACAGCACCTTGATAGGGTTTCGAATCATTGCTAGAATACAATAGACAGGCAGATAGTCAAATCACCCAAAATCCTGCTACATCACATTCTCATCTAGCTTTCTCCTACTCGATTAACCAGAACAATTTATAGAGCCCTCACAGTTAACTAGAGTGATCAGGCTGGTTCGTTTGGAACCACCATAACGACTATAGTCGAACTAGGACACTAGCTGCGAGTGATTTTGAAGGGAATAAAAAAATGTAATGGAACTTCGGCCCGACCTTTTTACGGTTGATCATTATAATTAAGGTTGAATTGAAATTTTCGATTTCGAAACATTTGTTTTCCTCAGCTGAAGGAGAACTGCGGTCCATCTACTACCAAACATTTATTTACAAACATGCTATAGTAATTACCACACTTAATACCATCTGGTCGGAATTATAAACACTTTACAAATTTAAACTAAATCAGTAAAAAATTACATCCAAGTTCTCCACTTCTGATGTTACTCAGTCAAACATCAAAAGGAGGGGCCAAAGAGGTAGACGCTACGGGCCTCTTGATTGGAGGGTTCCGATCATGGAAACCAGAGTAACATGATTTTAAGGCTCAACTATCTGTATACACATATGTATATTACACCAACAATCCTAGACACGTCCTTGATTTATTGTTTATTTTTTCACACAGATAAGTAAGCGGCCTTTTGAGCACACCTCGTTAAGAATTTGAAGACTTTATCAAAGACTTTTCCAAAGCAAAAAGAGGGCGGCAGTGCTTCACGTAGTTTCAAAATTTAGGAAATTCTTCTACTCTAAAGTGTTTAACAATAAACGCTATCAAAAACAATTACTTGCCATTGAATGTTCTTGGGAAAGAGCACCCTAAAAATATCTGCCCCGGACCCCTCGAAACCCAAATTTAGCCCCGCCGATCGGTTGACTGCTGTCAAAATCCTAACTACACACCAAGAAAATATTACCAAGTGAACACGTAAATACAACGTAAATTTACGTAAACCTGAATGTTTTCATTGGTTTAGGTAAATAATACGCATAAAAATTGGTGAAAACAACGCAACAGCTTAATTATATGCGAATACTTAATTTTGGGTAAAAATTTGTATGGAGTTTTTGATATTGATATTGTTGATTCAAGGTATCCGATTTTACCTAAATGATGACATCCGTGCAGATACTCAAAAGCAGGTAAATCACTTTTACCTAAAAGTACTTTCCCGCACAGAAAGGCTGGTTTGCGTCAAAAATACGCATATTTAGGTATTTTTATTTTTCTGTGTACACACTTAAAATTGAAAACTTGTCGTGCTACTTCTACCTCAATTTATTTCATTACCTTTTAATAAAAAAAAGTGGTTCACGGACTGTTTTTTATTACAGTTCACAACAATAATCCTCATGATATACGCATGTTTTCAACCTGATTTTGTGCAGCTTTTCCATTTGGTATTTTTATGCCATTTTATAAACTTTTATGTGTGCATTAAACAAATGGACTTTTTTCGGGTAGGAATGAAAAAACTATGACAGAAAATTGAGCTCGATTAATTTCCCATGGAAGGCTTACTTGCAAAAAATTCTACGTCCTAGTGAGTGGTCTCCCGGAAGTTAACCGAAACATTCGCCATTGCGGACAAAAACACGCCTGTAGGCATGATTTTGAGTTCTTTCTTTGTTATATTCATCGATTCCACCTCAGTTTTCGCGACAAAATTGTTGGAGTAGATCTTACGCTTCAAATTTGGAAAATCTATACCAAGCCCCTTAGCAGAGTGATTTATATAAAAAAAAAATTATCGGTTTCCGTTAGACTCTACTAGTTAGACTCTACTAGATTTCTAGTAGAGTCTAACGGAAACGATAATTATTTCTTTTGATTCTTACGCTTCAAGTTTTCCCAGAATCTCTCGATGGGGTGTAGCTGAGGGACGCTAGGCGGGTTCGCCGACTATTACATTTAACCGTACCATCTCCTTCAACGATCGCTTCGAGTAGTTGTTAGCCTTGCTGCTCAGGGTTGGGAGGAAATATGACGGATGGGGGAGTGAATGTAAGCCTCAAGCAGCTTCTATACCAACCACGCAACTCTTATTCTTGCGAGCAGGAACTAAGGGAAAGTGAACCACCTAGCGGACCTCGACCATGGTGGAAAGCTTTGCCAAACATGTACTTGGTAACTATTACTTGCTCAAAAGCTTCTGTTCAGTGCACCTTCTCGTTAAATCAGTAGCGACGAGGGGTGGAAACTCCTTTCAAGTTACGAATACCGGACTAAGTGGCGGGTGTAAATTAGTGTGGATTATAAAATTTGCGTACATACATTTAACTTATAATATATTCATCCCGATTCGATACAATATTGCTCTTAACCTAGGTTTACTTGCGCTTTTCTGCCTGTGTAACTCTCATTGTACTCTTTCCAATTTTCCGCGGGTCGACCTCGCTGTACGGTTTTTTCTGCTTGCTGTTCCCCTGCTTTGGCTCACCGGCTTCGGACCACCGGTTGGGTACACCGGCGTTGGCAGCTACTCGTATCAGGGTATCTCTGCCGATTAACCTGGGCGGGATCACGTTCGCGTGCACTCCGCACGACTGTGGCGTATTGTATAGCACCGCTCCTGCGGGGTGGGGAATATTGGGCCAAATCGAATGGCGACCTGGCGACGAGCAATTGTCGGGAAGAATATCTGGGGTAAAACCAGAACAAAACACAAAAAAGCCCCTCCAAGGACCTGTTCGGGGACAATTAGCAATGATTTCAGGCTCTCTTAAAACTACGTTACACAGGCGTTCTAGTATATAAATATGAAATTTTACTTTTTTCTTGTACATAAATGACTTTTCTTTAACTTTTAAAACACTCTCTTCAGCGCTTCTCTCTTCTTTGTATTCGTTGCTAGTACACTATATTCATTTTAAATAGAATTTAGATTAGATTTAGACATCGCTTTGTTTTACACAATCAACTTTTACATACAATAACTTTTTACTGAAATGACCTTTTCTTTAGGTTTTCACACAATTACCTTTTAAATCGTGTCTTTTGTTTTTTTCACACAATTAGCTTTTATGTCCTGACTGTTCCTTTTGTACTTTTCTTCTTAATTTACACGGATTTACACCCTTGCTTTTCGTTTCGTCTTTTAGAATAAAACTGATTTCGCGCGCACTTCTAACTTCGCTACTTGTTCAACGTAAAAAGAGCGTTCACAGCTTTAGCTGAGCCTTATAAACCCTCTCAGGTTTCCCGCATTTTGACGTCTTTCTCTCTCTTGGCAACACTTCCCGGTCGTTACTTAGGATGGCCCGAAACCCTTGTGGCAAAATCTGCCAAAGTGCATCTGCTCGCAGACCGGTATGAGCGACCCCTCCGTCCCAGACGCGAAGCGTCAGACTTGGAGGGATATCACCCGTACAGAGTGGAGTAGTCGTGGTTGTGAAGAAAAGCTTGCCTCCGTGAGTGACCCCTCCGTCCAAGACGCAAAGCGCCAGACTTGGAGTGATATCACTCACTTAGGGGGCTTTTTGCAGAGTCGTACTAAGGGAGTGAAAGGCTTTGGATTTGGAACCAAGGGTTACATAGTGGGCCGACGCCGTCTTCGCCCATATGGTATTTCTTGACAAACGACGAGAATTCCGGCAGGCGCTTCGTAATATGAATTTTCCCTTTCACGGCTAGTCTAGAGCAAAAGAAGAGCGTCTTTGACATCACCTAGTCCCTGATTGTCAGCCACAGCAGCACCTTCTTGGGGAACTTGGTGTGTAAAATAGACCTCACCTCGAAGCTCACTTGCTTTGTGGAAAAAGCAAAAAAGTTCTGCCAGTCGTTGCCATTCAGGGTTAGATAGGTCTCGTCATCCATTTAACCGACACGTCACGATTCGCCGGAAAAATCGCCTTGACTATCTTATACATGCGATGCTGCTGGATAATTGCCTGCAACTTTGAGACCTGTGGACGGGACAGCCGCTTCCTGACATGTATGTCAGGTCGCTATAATGCGTGTTCGTAATATGCGAACTTCTCTGCTCACGTCAGATTCGGGATTTCTGGAAATGTTGCCAGATATATTTTTCTTTTGATAAAATATATGAAGACTTCAAACTGACGTAAGCAGAGTTGTCATAAGGGTGGGTAATTTATTACGAATTTTGCATTATAGCATCCACCATTATGGCGCGTAAAAAGCAGGATACCTGACATCCCAAATGTCCTTTGAAAAAAATTATGAAAAAAATCTTGTTTTTTGAGCATTTGGTGGATATTACCTCTCAATGACAGTTCGCCCATGGTATATGGGGCTTCTTAAACAACACTCTCGCATCGCTAGAACCGCGATACACATACCCTTCGTAACGAAATAGCTTGCGTGAACATTTGTACGTTTCCGATGTTGAATTTGGTAGACGAACGCGCGTGTCGTCGCCCTCTCGCAATCGATAGAATTAGAACCGCGATACACATACAAATTTCGAAAAAAACACGTGAAAAAGAACTAACACAAATCTCCCTCATACCCGTGATGCTGGTGGAGTGTGCAGGAGTATATCCGGCCTCTAGTAGCAACAAGTATCGAACTAACTTTCCTTTTCATTGCTTATTCGGCAGCCGAACAGATAAGTCGAGATTTCTGTTTGCTCTGCAGTTTACCGTATTAAATTCTCGCTTTATTTTAGCGTTCGCGTCCCAGTGCAGTGTTGTGGTGGTGATACGCTGTGGGTGCTAACGAGTGCGCTACGATCAGCGTTTGTGTTAATTTTCCCCCTAGCAGCTGAGGAGTGCTGTAGTGGTGCTGCGCGTGTGCTGGTACGTGTCGTGCCGGTCCGAGTGTGGATATTCCGTCTCGCAGCAGTGAAGGTCAACTCGATTGGTGGTGGATCCCCACAGGGGAAAAAGCAAGCGGTTTCGCTGCTTTGCTGTTGGAGCGACAGCGTAACCGGTGCTGGTTCACATCTACATATAAAAGATAAGTGTCAACCATTCTTTTCTCTCTTCCTTTCCTATATATATATATACATACATATTTCGGTTTTGGATTCGCTTAGTCATTTTTTTTTTCTTATATATAGTCGCTTTCTTTACATTTAGGAATATAAGTATTCAACTGCATATATCTTATAACTCTTAACGACAGATAGTTCACAGCCGCTCCATGGCGGCGGGTGGATTGTCTATCCCTCCGGACCTCTCATCCGGTTCAGGGGGTGAAGAGTCCGAAATGGATTTCTCTGACATCCCGAAAAACGATGTAGATGGCTTCTTTGACGTTATAAAAAAACGAAAAAGAGCGCGCAAAACTGTCTCGCCTGTGCCACCCACTAATGATGTAACAGTTCGGGTGAAGAAATATAAGGAAGACCAACTTGGACTTCGTTGGGTAGTTTTCTTCCGGCCCAGAAACAAACCCCTAAAGGTCGTTCAGATTTGTAAACTTCTGCGAAAAAGATATACCAGCTTGGTAGAGGTTTGTAAAGTTAAAGCCGATAAACTGAAGGCCACATTTTCTGATCTTCAACATGCAAATGCAGTTGTTGAAGATCAAAACTTTACGATCGAGTACCGGGTGTATATTCCGGCTCGAGCAACTGAGATCGAGGGCGTCATAACGGAACCCGATCTCACAGAGAAAGAAGTTATGGAAGGAGCGGGTCGTTTCAAAAACCCGAACCTCCCAGGAATTAAAGTCTTAGAGTGCCGGAGAATGTACTCTAAGGACAACATGGGCAGCTACTCTCCGAACGATTCGTTTCGAGTCACCTTCGAAGGGAAAGTGCTCCCAGATTTCTTCGAGCTGTACAAGCTCAGACTACCGGTACGACTTTTTATCCCAAAAGTCATGTCGTGTACAAATTGTCTGCAGCTAGGGCACACGAAAACCTACTGCAGCAATAAAACCAAATGCTGCAAGTGTGGGGAAATCATGGAGAGTAACCATGCTTGTAGTGAACAGGAAGCAAAATGCTCCCTATGTGGCGGTAGCCCACACAAAGTCGAGACGTGCGAAAAATATAAGCTACGGTTTGACGCACTGAAAAAATCGACAAAACAACGTAGTAAGCAGTCTTTCGCACAGATGCTAAAGACTGCCCTACAGCAGGAAGAAAATCGTTACTCCAGTTTGGAGAACGATGATTCGAATGATGACGAGGAGGATTATCAACCACTCCCGTCAACCGGAGCTGTGCGAAAACGGCCAAGTGCATCTTCTCCTAAGCTCCCCAGAAAGGAGCAGAAGAAGACGCTAACTGATACTCCACAAGGTTCCGCTCCAAAGCAAAATGCTAAAGCGACTCCTCCTGGTTTCAGAGTTAACTACGATCAGGAGTTTCCTAAACCTCCAGGGAAACAATCTGCTACCACCCCTAAACTGTCAACGGAGTCTGAAATACCGTCTACTGATGGGCGTATTTCATTCAAAATGATCGTTGAATGGATATTCACCACTTTTGGTTTATCCGATGCTCTTAAAAGTATGATTTCGGCTTGGCTTCCAACAATTTGCATGTTGGGTAAGCAACTAAGCACCAAATGGCCCCTCCTCGCGTTCGTATCCTTCGATGTCTAAATCAGACAGCCGAAGTGACGAATCGACAACAAGGATCATACAATGGAACTGTAGAAGCTTGATCCCCAAATTAGATAAATTTAAACTCCTGCTTCACGATAGCAAATGCGATATTTTCGCGCTATCTGAAACATGGTTATCAACTGATACGACACTAGCCGTTCAAGACTTCAATATCATCCGTTTAGACCGAGGAAACTCTTATGGCGGAGTGCTCCTTGGTATAAAAAAATGCTACCCATTCTTTCGAATTCCTCTCCCAGCAATTGATGGCATAGAAATTGTTGCTTGCCATATAACAGTTGCTGGTGAGAGCCTTACGGTCGCATCAGTCTACATTCCACCTAGAGCTATTATAAACCGGTTGCAGCTAACACAAATAACGGAACTGCTGCCGACTCCACGCCTTATCCTGGGAGATTTCAATTCTCACGGTATAGCGTGGGGAGCACCTGGAGATGATAACCGGGCTATTCTTATTGAAAGCTTACTAGACGAGTTCGATATGACCCTATTGAACATACCTGGGTTAGCTACAAGAATAGCAAGGCCTCCAGTACGAGAGAGCACTTTAGATTTATCTATGTGTTCCTCCTCAATAGCTTTGGATTGTAAATGGGAGATTATTCAAGATCCCCATGGTAGTGATCATTTGCCAATAAGTATTTCGATTATGAGCAGGCTCCAGTCTGTTACCACAGTCGAAGTAGAGTATGATCTCACCCGGAATATTGATTGGGAAAAATTCTCGAACATGATATCCCAGGAGCTCGAAACAACCGACGAGCTTTCTCCATCAGACGAATACAACTTCCTTGCGACATTAGTTTTAGATAGCGCGTTGCAATCTCAGACGAGGCCCGCCCCTGAGAACAAGTTGAAAATTCGCCCTAACAAACAATGGTGGGACAAAGAATGCACCGAGATGAAAAAAACTCTGAAAAAAGCATACCTAGCATTCAGGAAAGATCATTCCATTCAACTTTTTGATCAGTTTAGAGAGCTGGAACTGGAACAGGCTAAACTGCACAAACTGAAAAAAAGATCATACTGGCAAAATTTCATAAGCACGTTACCCAGAGATGCTTCTATGAGCTATCTCTGGAATACGGCTCGAAAAATGCGCAATAGGTCCGACAGTAATGAGGCTAATGAATACTCTGAACGTTGGATCTATGATTTCGCAAAAAAAGGTATGCCCAGACGCTGTCCCATCACAGCAAAAATTCAGCGATACAACGGCTATTGAAGAACCAGAATTTACCATGTTGGAGTTTTCAATTGCCCTCGCGTCTTGCAAGAATAAGGCTCCAGGACCGGACAGGATCAAATTTAATTTGATGAAAAACCTGCCGGACTCGGCCAAGCTACGATTTCTTAAACTGTTTAATAAGCTAATCAGGAACAATATGATTCCGGAAGCTTGGAGACAGGTTAAGATTATCGCAATCAAAAAGCCAGACAAATCTGCCGCAGATCACCGCTCGTACAGGCCGATTGCGATGCTCTCATGCATACGCAAATTGCTTGAAAAAATGATCCTGCGTAGACTTGACAACTGGGCAGAAACAACTAACCAACTATCAGAGACCCAGTTCGGCTTTCGTAGGGGCAAGGGCCCTAACGATTGCCTGGCATTGCTAGCCACAGAAGCGGAAATGGCTCTTGGCAGCAAACAACAAATGACCTCGGTTTTCCTGGATATCACAGGCGCATTTGACTCAGTTTCAATCGAAATTCTTTCCGAGAAACTGCATCAGAGAGGATTCTCCCCTATATTAACAAACTTTTTGATCAACCTGCTGTCTGAAAAGCATTTACTTTTCAACCACGGTTCTTCAACAATAACACAAACAAGCTACATGGGTCTCCCCCAAGGCTCTTGTCTGAGTCCGCTGTTGTACAACTTCTACATCAATGACATCGACACATGCTTGACGGACGGCTGTACAATGCGCCAGTTAGCTGACGACTGCGTTGTATCAGTCACGGCGACTCTAGCTGTAGACATGAAAAACAGCCTGCAAAATACGCTAGATTATCTGACCGGTTGGGCCAGTTGTCTTGGAATCGAATTCTCGCTTGAAAAAACGGAGATGGTAGTCTTTTCAAAAAAGCGACCACCACCTCGCTTCGAGCTAGTTCTGTCCGGAATACCCATCACTCAGTCACCTAGCTTCAAGTATCTAGGAGTATGGTATGACTCTAAGTGCACATGGGAAAAACATATCAATTACCTGAAGCAAAGATGCCAACCGAGAATTAATTTTCTTCGGATGGTAACAGGAACATCATGGGGAGCGCATCCAGAGGATTTAATACGACTCTACCAAACCACTATTCTGCCCGTAATAGAATACGGCAGCATATGCTTCAGAGAAGTCGCAGCCTCACACATGCTGAAGCTAGAGAGGATACAATACCGTTGTTTGCGTATCGCTCTAGGCTGCATGCAATCGACACATACCATGTCTCTAGAGGTCATTGCGGGAGTACTACCACTCAAAGAGAGGCTATTCGAGTTGGCTCTTCGTTTCCTCATCAGACCAGCGGTTCATGACCATGGAGATAAACCCTTCGGTTGTTGCTCCATCCCGTGAGATTTCAACATCGCTCAACAATTCTTCTGTTGTATTTGATTTGACGATGAAACTAGAAATCCATGGAATTCCCGAACACCTTAAACCAACAGTTGTGCCATTAATATTTTCGGCAAAATTCGGCCACCTCCCAGAACAGAACTCCTTTTTCACGGACGGATCTGTGATGGATGGACAATCCGGATATGGCGTTTTTAACACAGATCATCACATATCCTGCAAACTGGCACAGCCTTGCTCCATATATGTAGCTGAATTAGCTGCCATACACAATTCGCTGCGAATTATCGAGCTCAAGACACCAGGCAATTATTTCATCTTCTCGGACAGCCTCAGTTCAATCGAAGCTCTCCGATCGATTAAACCGGTCAAGCACCCGTCCTATTTCCTTCCGGAAATTAGACGGATATTAGAAGTGCTGGTTGATCGGTCTTTCATTATCCGCTTTGTGTGGGTCCCCTCTCATTGCTCAATCCCAGGCAATGAAGAAGCTGATTTATTAGTGAAAAGGGGTGCCATAGAAGGAGATATATTTGATAGACCGATCATCTATACCGAGTATTTTCACTTGCCTCGACAACTGGCCCTGGCAAACTGGCAGGAAAAATGGGATAAAGACGATCTTGGGCGATGGATGCACTCGATTTCGCCCAAAGTGTCTACAAAAGCTTGGTTCAAAGGGTTAGATTTAACTCGAGATTTCATTCGAGTTATTTCGCGCCTAATGTCCAATCACTATGTTGCAAACGCACACCTCTATCGAATAAACTTAGTCGATAGTAATCTGTGCGAATGTGGAGGGTACGAAGATATTGACCACATAGTCTTCGTATGCCCTAAGTACCACAGAGCAAGGGCCAAGCTTATAGATTCTCTCCGGAAACAGAAAGTGACGTTTACAATGCAAGTACGGAATGTGCTTGCTAGCCGCAACCCCGCGCTTGTAATACCCATTTACGACTTTTTAAGAGATATCAAGTATCGAATTTGATTATCTCTATGCTTTCTCTCCTAATTTCTCCCAACACAACAATCTTAAAAAGTTTCACACTAATTCTGTTTTTTTTTCTTCTTTCTTTCGTTCATCTTTTTTATAGAAACATGAATCATCGCTTCTTTTTGAGAGACATGATCCACCGAACTTAGATATAAGTTTTGATTTCAAATAGATAAGGAACCATCACCCTCAACGAATAGTAGTAAGGATTAGTATTTAGTTATAAAGAGAAAAACTTTGATGTTAATGTTAGTCGTAGGCTTAAATGACATGTATTTTTAAATTGTATTTTTGAAAGAGAAAAGATGAGAGGGTTTTTATGCCTGTTTGAGGAGGAGCAGTCGGGATACAGGCTCTACTCAAGCTGGCTTTTCCCTACTCCAAAAGATATTCGGCCCCGTTATGCTTCGCGGTTGGGCCTTAATAAATATTAGAGTTTAAAAAAAAAAAACTTTCCTTTCCTTCCTTCCTCCCTTTGATCTACGTTCTGGACCGGCAGGCGTTGGTACTGATCAGCATGTAGGGATGATTGGAGATGAACATCGAATATCTAAGTCCCAAGCAATAATTGATAAATTCGATGTGCAATTCCAGTCGATCCTGGTCAGTAACGAAGTGGTGGCAACCGGTGGTGATCAATCAACCTTAAGCTCAAGCTCAAGCTCAAAAGATATGGGCTTTCAAAGTTAGTGCGCAACGCATTTTCAAGCGAGAAGCGAGTGAACAGTACTATCATTGACAATCCCAGTTTTAGTTATATGCAAAAATTATGTAAGGTTTGTAAAATTAGTTTGATAGAAATGCTTTTTAGTCGCAAAACAGTCAGAATATATGCTTAAGGCCTAAACACAATGGATACTTTGCGGCCATTTGACAGTTAGCCCATACATTTTCTGTCAAATTAACGTCAACGCAACGCAAACGTATCCATTGTGTTTGGGCCTTTAGTCTGTTACCCAACTTAATGATGAAGACAGTACACTTTATGCCCCTAACAACTCGCAAGCCTACCTACACATTTTACTAACAGAACAATGCAAAATGTAGTTGGGGGACAACCGTACAGAACGCACCAGCGGGGTAAGATCGTCCGTGCTATTACTTTTAGCCATTATGGTGCACTTTTTGGTATGAGAATTGAAGAAAACTGGGTTTGGGAGCATTTCTCGCTTGAAAATGCGTTGCGGCACCAACTTTGAAAGCCCATATCTTTTGATAAAAAAATAACACCACTTCTAAATTTTCAGGAAAGTTTTGAAATTTCGTCGAAAATACTTGTGATTTTTTCAGGTTTTTCAGTGCCCCAGAACATAGGTTTTCAACATATTGTTTTAAATAGTTACTATTGAAAAAATATTTTTTTCTCCAAAAAATGCATCTGCTGTGAAAATTTCATCAAATTCGATGCAATTTTGACCTAAATTTCAAATGACAATAACAACTTGTAAACTTACTCAAATTTAATTAAAATTGAAAAATCAAGTTCACGAGTGAAACTCTTGAAGTTTTTAATATTTATTTGAAAAAATTATACATCGCGATTTTTAGTGATCCGTTTCACAAATTCTGACCCAATGACAATTTAACCAATTGAGTCTAAGAAAAATGATTTAAAACGAAAAAAAAGGTAATAATATATGAAGAAACAGGAAAAGAAATTAAAAAAAATCAGAACTATTTTAATACGATGTTCTCGAGTTTTTCAATAGAATAGAAAGTAAATAGCATTCTAGTTCTAGTCGTCTATTGCTTCTATTACAGCGAAGTGACAATCAAGCATTGCACGGTGTGCTCAATCACGTGGTAAATACGCAAGCGCATGAATTTATGATTTTTCCTTAGATATCTGTTGTGTCCATGCTTCTCCCTCAAGCCTCTCCATTCCTGTATATGTAGGGTACACTCACTTTCCTGACATAAACGTAGAGATGCTCATATCGCGTAACATAGTATAACACGTTTATTGTTGGAATATCTCCTTCGCATTATGACGAATATGGGAATTCTACCCGAATAGTATTTCGCAGGTAATAAATAAATTGAAAACTTGATATGCTCACAAAGAATGATTTACTTAAATCAAGTTTTTAACAGCGCACCCCTAAATATGATTCACGCTTTTTCTGCCCTTCCGCAAATCTTCGCTCTCTGCGTCGCAGCGCAGCGACACACTCTATCAAAGTACTCACGGATGAAAACAAATGGCGTAAACAATACAATCGGCTGCCGCGTTTCGGATTGTGCAATTTCCGCGAATTTTCCATCGAATTGCAGTGGTCTAGTGTGCATTTCGTTGCATGTGATAACGGCAAACGCAGAGGTGACGTGATTAGAACCAAAGGCTCGCTAGAAGTAGTGATTTTTCGAATGGCAATCTATCAGACTTCCTATTAAAGTTTGCTGCAGTTCATTCAACCCCCTAGTGAAGGTAAAGTGTAGCTGTAATGGGGGTTAGTGAAATGGGTTGTATATTTTGGGGGAAGTTCGGGAAAATAACGATGCCCTCTGCCAGTGTTTCCAGGCGTAAAAATTTAGTTTGCTGTGCTTTCATGGTAGAGTCCTAGCGAAAAAAAAAACATTTATCACTAAGTGTTCAGCTTCTAGGATGTGTTCAGGAACTGTTTTTTATTGATGTGAAAAGTAAGACGAATATAGAAGTTTTTTTGACGTTTCAATGGACTTGATTTAAAATTTGGCAGTTAGCGTTACTTCATAAGGGTGAGTTTCCGGTGGTAATGTATATATTGCACTGAAACTGTGCGAAGCATCCGAAATTGTTCTGTGGTGCTTCTTCACACGTTTTGATTTGATAAATGCTGTAAGGGGCCATCCACATACCACGTGGACAGATTTTTAACGATTTTGCCCCCCCCCCCTCTCCCCCTCCGTGGACAATTGACCATGTAAATTCTAAAAAAATTGTATGGACCGTGGACATTAGCCACCCCCCCACCCCCCAAAGCTGTCCACGTGGTGGATGACCCCTCCTAAAAACTATCGCAATTTATTGGGAATGACTTTTCTGTTGATTTTGACTGTATAGGGTAACGGGGGTATTTTGGCCCACATGCATATTTTGGCCCACCCGGTAACATTTTACGCATTTTATCTGATAAATTCAATGAATATTAGAAAACTATGCATGCAACATTGAATAACACACCTAAGAATCATACTACACTATAATTTTCGGCGAAAGACTGGCTCTATGTAGTGTTATTTTGGAATTAGTTCATACATATTCAAAGTCATGGCTGAGTCAACCCAAAGTGAAGAGGAAGTGGTAATATACAAGTCAACGTCCGGAAGCTATTGTAACAAATATGTATGTTTTTGAAACAATTTGTTGTTGTAGTAATATCAATAAAATGTCATAGAAACAGTTTGTATACTCTAACATGATGGAAAAAGTTGAAAAAGTGGTTAAACGCATGGCCGAAATATGTTTGCCTCTTTCTGAAGCAAACATATTTTGGCCATGCCAAGTTTTGACATCTCTTTGATTACCGTTCGGCCGTTGCACGTGAATAAGAAAGCAGCTTGTGACAATTCACAGGTAATTACTTCTTAATTTATCACATTTAACTATGTGAAATTAGATGAGAATGCCTGTCAAACCGCTATAAGCCAAATCATTTCATTTTTAGATGCCTAAAATTTACAAAAATTCACAGCAGAAGGATGTTCTCCTCAAGCCCACTATTTTTGCTCTAAAAATACTGATGATGATCTTAAATATAATTAGTCCGAACTATTTCCATACACGTCTGTAGATATAAAGGTGGGCCAAAGTAAAAATTTGGTGGACCAAAATATGTTCT
The DNA here is from genome assembly GCF_029784165.1 of Wyeomyia smithii. Lineage (NCBI taxonomy): Eukaryota > Metazoa > Arthropoda > Insecta > Diptera > Culicidae > Wyeomyia > Wyeomyia smithii. Next base: position 89,775,249 of record NC_073695.1, read on the forward strand.
TAGTACTTCGTAGAAATTTTGATATTTCTAGGATATTTTTCAATATATTGCATTGTTGAACGGTGTATATTAAAATAGACACTTAGCTTTTAACAATGGTATAATAGAGTAGGTATTTATGTTGAAAAATTGTGTTTGTTTTTAATGAACTGTGCGAACACTTCCCAAAGCTGGCCAATATACCCCCGTTACCCTATATACTTTTATATGCAAAAGGGTTGTTGTTTCGATTAGTACCCGAGATTGCAGCGTTTGCAAAATAAAATAATGCGGTTGATTTTGAGATGCAATAGATACACTTCCTCGTCCTTGATGCTTGACGCTTTGCAATGGCTACCGGTGAAGCAACGAATTGTTTTTCTGACAATGGTGTTCATTTTTAAAGTAGCTAATGGATTGCTGCCCCGATATTTGTGTGATCGAATTGTTAGAGGAAGTGACATCCATAGATATAACACAAGAAATGCGGGAGAAATTAGAACACCACATTTTTTAACTAGTGCTCACAAAATTCATTGTTCTTTAAAGGAATAAATTTATACAATTCGATGCCTAGACACATCAGACGTACGGCGACGCTATCAGAATTCAAGAGACTATGCATTTCACACGTCAAAGCTGAATTTTAAGCAGTTATTTAATTTTTTTTTAATTTAGCTGAACTGTAGTTGACAAAGTTCTTGTAACGGATGATCTCTGTGGACTCTGCTTATATAGTTTTTTAAAGGAATATGGTAGCACTGAAAACCTATTATGTTCGTCACGAGGGTGATGATGGATTTTGTAATTATTGATGTAGTATAAAATAAAATAGAGTAGTCTACGAAGGTTTGAAATATCGTCGATGATCAGATATGAAGGACTGATCATTTTGACATTATCAAGATACTCGTCAGAGTAATCGAAACGATTTTAGTTCTGCTGGTTGTTATTGGACATTGCTTTCCTAGCCGGTCTAGGATATTTTCGAGTTGGAAATATTCTCGACCTCCTAGGTGGGGGCTCTCTTATAAATCACATCGAAGTTGACAGTTGGACTTGTGCTTTGCTTGCTGATCACGGCAGGAATGGCCTCGTCGGGATTCTATCGACTTTGTGGATGATTACACTGGATGTTGGCTTAACTCAGATGCAATTAATGTCTTTTGGCTGACAGTTGCAAATAAATTGATACCGACAACGCTTTGTCGATAAATTACTTGATTTTTGACGAATATTTTCTCTATTTGAATCGCAGCAAAGCATTGGATCAATTGTGAAGAAATTTATATCTGTGATGAAAACCAGTTCGTTTTGTTTGCTTATCTGGTTTAATTGTTTTATAATAATTATCTTGTAGATAAATCGTCTTTCTCAAACCTTTGTAGGGGTAAGAGGTGGGACCATCATCATCATCACCCTTCAACTGGTCTTTAAGTGAAAGTTACTTTAATTTTCCACTAATAATTTACAGCTCTGAGTCTGTTTTGCGTTTATTTGTAACATGGGACTTAAATTTATATTTTTTCATCATTTGAGCAATAAACATAGCTTTTTCTTGTGATTTTTCGAGAGCATACGTAATGTGAAGAAGTTTCTGAGGTGAATTTCAGAAGTGATGAAAATTCACATGGGACTGTTATGCATTTATGGGCAGTACACTCCGTTTAGGCAAGTTCTCTTGCGCAAAAAAATATAATATGGCGTTCTGCGCTTAGCCTTGAACTGCAACTCGTTGACAACTGTCTTTTGTGTCTTTTTGAGGTTCCGCTTGACGATAGCCCAATATTTTTGTAGGGTGGAGCTCTGGTGTGTTGGGAAGGTTCATGTCCTTTGGCACCACCTGGACGTTGTTCGCGGTATATCACTACACGGCCTTTTTTCCGTAATGGCAAGATACCAAATTCGGCTAAAACAGAACGGAACAACTATCTTGTTTGAAGAAAGGTAACAGACGTTTTTGGGCACTCCTGCACAAAAATTTCTTGTTTGACGAAATCTTTCGCGTCGAAAATGTTGCTCTTCAAACCACAGAAACAGATGGCCTGCCACACGAGAAATTTTTTTGCAAACTTCGACAGTTTAATGTGTTTGGAAATCACTGCCACCTTTTCTTTTCCAGTTGCCACATAAAATTCCTGTCCAGGAAGCTGTTTAAAGCCTGCCTTGACGTAAGTTTCACCATTCTGTACCACGCAATCAAACTTCGTCAGCATCTTCACTTTCAACTTTCGCGCTCGTTGCCTGGCCGACTTGTTTAGCTCATCATCCTGATTTGGAGTCAATGAAATCGACAGTCCAGTTCGTTCTTTAGTTCGATTCTCAGTTGTAGACGACACCCCGGCCTGCTTGCGACTTCTCGGACGAAAAGAATAGGATTCCACTTGAAACTGCTGACCACTCTTTCCGACGTTTTTGCGGCCTTCGGATATCGATTTCCCCGCGTTCCTGTCTTCCTGAAAGTCGACAAACATTTTTCAAACATTTTTGTTACGGTGGTGACGGTTGATTTGGCCACATTTAACAATTTTGCCAACTTGGCGGGCGAGTAGGATTTTCGCGATGCGCGAGCAAAATTTTGATGCGTTGCTTCTCCTACTTCGACGCCATTTTTACAGCTGAGGAGCAAATGTCAGAATCAAAAATACATCTTTGAAATGAGGAGTGTTCATTTTTTTTGATACTCTATAAAAATGATACGGCAAATCAGAGTTGACCATTTTGTTATCGAACACCCTTTAATAGCTATTTAGCAAGAATGATTAAAAAGAGCGTCCACATCAATCTACGCTTGGGTCTGCTTTGGGGACAGTGTGCAATGTGTGTCGTCCAATTTATAGCATCAGCCTGTTGATTGCGTGGAAACAACAGTAGCTATCAGCGTCATAACTTGTAAAAAATCACTATGAAAAGTTATGTTGAAAAATAGATTTTAAGGATCATTTTATTGAAAACTCGACAAAAGTCTATTGAAATAGGCATATAGAATATGATGTCTCCGACCACAAAAGATCAAAATAATGGTCGCAGTGGTCCAGATCTTACAAAAAATATGTTTTCGGCAAAGTTGTTTGTTATTAAGTATGCCATATTCCTGCCGAACAAAATGGATTTTTATATGCAAAAATGAGAAAAGTTAAATTCGTTTCTCACTTCTAGGTAGATCAATCACAAAATTGTAACTTCTTTAAAATAGCGCATAACTAATAGAATAACTATGCTGAAGACACCACAGCTCTGAAAACATTTTTTGGATCTAAACAATTCGATCGCGTTTTTATAACTATGGAAAGAGTACGCGTTGCCCACACGATTCCGAGTTATTTTCCAATATTCCGATAAAAAAATATTGTAAACAATACACCCTAAACTACTGCCACTCAAATTTTCCTACAGCTTTTTTTCCGTGACGCAATTTGATATGGGACACCCTTTAGTTCAATGAAATTACTTGTAAATTTCACCTGATCACCTGCTTGTTACATCCACATCCATGACTACATAAGAAAAAAGAAGCATAAATAATTTCTATTGCTATATAAATTATAACGATTATAATTTTGGAACCAACCGTGAGATTTCACGTCGATAGGCGCCAGGTAATCACACGATAAATAAATTCTCACCAATAAATAAACTTTCTCTGAAGCATAACACGCTGGTGGCAGAATCCTTCAGAAGTCAGAAATGGGTTCTCAGTTAGTAAAAAGTCCGTTTCCTTGCTTCCAGTTTGATTAAGTCGTGTTGCGTACACAATATCGTGTGGCGGTATATGGCTAAAACAAACATAAATTATGTCCTTGTGCTATCCAGATTCTGTCGGCCGATAGGGTCCAGAAGGTTAGGCGTCGAGGAGTTCATAGATGATCACCGGTCGAAACAATTCCGTTATTTTATGGTGGAATCCCAGAGTTCGGGATAGCGGTGCGTTGCTTTTCCACACTGTAGTACATACACGCAAAGGAAAAGTTTCAAATCACGATGGTGCATAAGCCAGGGAGAAAGCGTGCATGTGCCATCCAACACGTCGAGGGGGAAATTTTGGGTAACGGTGTAGGTTCAGATAGACGTTCGAGATAGACACAGGATTAATGGTCTGTGCAGTTTTTGAATTTCTGGTTTGATTACCAGCATCTGTAACCGAGCTGATCATAGATAGGATACGTTTGAGCTAGGGATAAAGGGGATTCAAAACTGGTTAGTTGAACAGTCTTCGTAAATCGATTTTTCTTTGTCCACTTGTATCATCGAGTTAGTTTATTCTAATTCTAGCAAAGATGTGTCTCAAATGGTCGAAAAGTGAGGTAACATTTTTAATGACACTTCGGTAATATGTAGGTCCCACATGTTTTTCATTGAATTTCTCTTTAATTAAAATAAAGGGCTTTTCGCAGAATACCAGTCATAATGGCAGGTTTTTGCAAGCGTTAGTTTTAAAATATTGTGAAACTAAGGGTACAAGATAGTTTCTTTCACTGTTGCCACAGAACAGTGTTATAAACAGAACATTCAATTTTCCATAACCTTATAAATACTTGAATAAATACTTTTGCGAATTACAGTTCCTCAGCCTCAAATCTCAAGTTAAAAATTGTTTTCTTGCCAACCATTTCAAAAATTACCCATGAAAAGTTATTTGCTGCTTTCATATTTCAAGATTGAATATTCTGTCAAATTTGATTGAAGTAAAATCATTGACATTGATAAATAATAGTCTAAATCGACAGTTTATATTTTTTCACTAAATGACGAAATTCCTTTTTTTACTTTACAATACAGAAACCATCATGCCCAGGAGAAAGGTGTGTTTGAGGTGTCGCTCCTGGAGTTGAGTACATGACGCTACGCGGCATTTTCGCATCTTTTATACGACATAAAAAAGAAGAAGGTTTGCGTGATTCGGATCCTTTAATTCAAGTCGGTGCGTGTATGTTTCTTTTCGTCGAAAGCCGGTTGTATTACAAGCTGACATGCGTCGTACAAGCGAAATTAAGTGCTGTAAATTAACCACCAAATTGGTTGAATGCTCTGTTAACAACTGCCACTAGTTATAAAACATAAAAAGTAAGACTTATAGTGTTAAATTCCGACTATTTAGCATTTAATATTAAGGTAAAATTGAATGAATCATTACTAATCTGATCACCATGTTGCTGGCAGAAATTAAGAATCGGTGACACGGTGGAGGATTTGTGTTCTAGTTTCGTGTAAGTGATGTGCGCATTGATAGGAAGCGATGTGGGCTGGCTTTGAGAGAGTGGGTAGTGCATCTAAAGGCGATGGTGCCAGTCACAGTCAGCAGGAAACGTTGGCCGACATTGAGCATATTTCTACGATCGCTGGTTCGCTCGGTAGCATCGGAACAATATCGCAGTGCGCCGATGGAGAACCCGCTTACGAAACAGATCACACCGATCTTAATTCCGAGTATGACGAAACGGAGATGCGCAGGGAGCTCATGAAAGATGTAAGTCTTCAAGTATTTCGATGCGATATGACGAAAATTCTAAATATTTCAATAAACGGATTTCGATTAAACTTTGCACTGCTGTATGTATTTAATAGAGGTTTTGTTCTATAAAATTAGTTCATCATTCATGATGGGTTGAAGAAATGGTTCGTTTGATTGAAATTGTGTTTCCGAAACTGTAATTTTATTATCTATATTATGGCTGGAGATATGATTTCGTTAGACGCACCAATTTACAATATTTTTTTAATTGTATTCATTTTTGAGTTGTTCTTACATGCAGTTATTTTTCTTACAACAATACATACATATATGTACCGTTACCTAACTGAAATGATTACTTTGGTATTTTATTTCCAATTTCTTTTCAGAAATGGCGACAACTTTTCGATGCGGTAAGTTTTAAAAGCAATATACATACATAGTTTCTCTTAATAAACTTAATTTTTTTTCTTAGTTCGATCCGGAGGGATTTGGTGAAATCCCAGTGGGTGACTTTATTGATGCCTTAAAATCACCGGAATTTCTAGCCAACGTACCTCCAAACAAACGTGACATTCTGTACGATCGCGCGTTAAAAACTAAATCCTCGGGATTGGAGGCAATCTCATTCCAGGACTTTGTGAATGTGGTAAGTGGATATTTGATTGTTAACACTATGTTAGATGTATTGGACCCTAAAGTTCACAGTGCTGAAGCTGAAAATCGTTTAATTTTATTTCGTACTTTTATCTATTTCAAAAGATAAATCAAGAACTCACAAAAGCTGAACACCGATTTTTTTTCCACCCTGCCGGTGAATCTGAAAGGTAATATGTATGAAGTTCGACTGGGTTTATGGGAGCAAACGTAGTTAAGATTGAATTTAACGATGGATTTAGAAATGGGCTTTTCTCATTGGAAGGTGAAAGTAGATTCTCATACCACCTTTTATGGCATTTCTGTCGCCTATCGGTTTCTAATACGGTTGACCAATTCGTTTATCATTTATGGGTCATGGTGCCACTTATGCTGTTACTAAGAGCAAGCGCACCGGTGAGTTGCCATTTGAGTTGCTATTTTCACAACGCTGGCCGTTGCTATTTTGGATAGCAACCGATTTTCGCACCGGTCGTTGCTAATGGGGATTACCAATTCCACTATCTCTTTTTCACACCGGCAGTTGCCAATTTCTAAAGACCGTCACTAGCCAGCGTTGGCAAAATGTTTGTTTGTGATGTATTTCGCATATTTTTTGCGTATCTAGTAATAACCAACCTATCCGTCAGTCAATCTTTTCCGAAATGATCTACGTTCTTTCTGCTTCATAAAATGTCCCCTCCATTTCACGCAACTTTGTTTTAACTTTGTTTCCGTTTTCCCAAGTTATCGATAGCATAATTCTTTTGCAGGTTTTTTTACTTGTGCGTACATGGATTTTTTCATCCTTACATGTTTATTTAAAGTAATTTCGTAAACTGGGCACGTCCCGCAACGTTGGCTTAAACGACTATTCTACTGAAAGCTGGCGAACTTTCATTAGTTGTATTCTGTATTCTATGATGTCTTGGTTCCCACAGTTTGCTATTAATATTTGAAAATTTGCCACAAAAAAAAAACTTGAATATAGAACGCGGAAATTGTTTTCGAGTATTTGGTTGATTCTTCGCAAAACAAATTTCCTTATACGCGATTAAGAATATGGTTTTTGGAATGATTCGGGGCGGCTCTCAGCCTAGTAAATAGCCAAACATTGACCGCCATACGGAGGAAGGTGCCATCCAGCGTTTTAACAATATTTTTATGGGAAACACCCGTCAATACAGATGACCATTTCCAACGCCGCTTTCGAATGCATCTCAGGTTGTTTTTGAAGATTGAAACAGCGGTAAAGGAGAAAAATAATTTTTTATACAACGACCGAACTAAACGGGAAAATAGTTGGTAATACTCCCGAGCAGATTTGCTTAAACCTTCCAGGTATATTGAATAATATTGGCCAATCTTGTGAGGATTTGCGCTTTCCGCATCGTGTAGGTTGCACACCAAAATGCCAACCAAAATGGTCATTTCAATAAAAACCTATACAAAATGTTCACCTGCCCGAAAAAACACCCTGTGCAAAAATTCAGCTCAATCAGAAACAAAATTGAGTAGTAGTTCACGCCGACACTTGCGTTCTACGACAAGCGAGGCAAAACATCTCGTCTTCCGTGGCCGACCAATTGAGTCCGCATTCGAAACACTCATCATCTTCGTAATATTATTACGAACATTCACTATCGAGCACAAAAAAACAACAGTTTGACATTTTATCAAATAGCAACGATTCGGCTCGTTGCTATCGCGTTGCCAAATTTAATAACTTGCTACTACCCGAGGTGGGGATTGCTAATTCTCAAACCAACATAGCAATGCCCGGTGCGGTTGCCGCGTTATGGTGGGAGTTGCCAAACTAGGTTTAGAAACTTCAATATAGCCACTGGTGGGCTTGCTCTAAAAGCATTCTCAAATTTTTGTCACCAAATTATAAAAATAAAGCAAATTGTTTGTTATTTTTAATTTGAAATAGTTCGGATTTTATTGAATAACTCGTGATCACATAAAGTTTGACTTGCATTGGTCGGGTAAAAAATAAAGACTCAACGTTTGAGAGTTATCTTTCCAGATACTGCCAATTCGTGCCCAAACACGTACGAGGTGTAAAAGTCACATTCCGAGTCATAATAATTTCGTTGTAAAACGACCAGCAAAGGTTGTGCATTTCTACCTTTCACCCATATATGCTGCGTGTGCAGTGTTTTTATGCTAGGCATAGATTTTTTTTATGTTTACTTTTGTCTCGTTGTTCGATGTAGGTCAGTTTTTTTCAGAACATGGGAGGATTGTTTGACTGCATTTTGCCGTTTTATTAGCGTCAACATACTACAAGCTGACTACAGTCTGGACGAAAAAAAAAAAACAAAGACGGATAAAATGCAATAATTCATGACGAAATTGAATAGAAGTTCGACCCAGAGCAATACTTTTGAGTTAGGAGACCGCCTGACCGGTTTGATAGATCGTGTTGAAATGTCGGGATGAAGGTAAAATCAAAATCGAAAAAGAAAAGTTATAAAATTAAGATAACAAAACGTCACGTCTGTATGTGTAGCATACGAAGATAAGACTAGGCAAGGACACTGTTTTCTGTACTACCAGAGAGCATGCACAGTGATGCAGTTGAGCGTAAAACGTAGTTTATGATGTCGAATTATAGCATTTGCCACAACTTCATCTTGGGATGAATAGCAATGGTTGTAAAACAAGTTTAATGTAATGAATGTGCAAATTACAGTACATGTAGTTATAATTAGTTATTTATATTATTCGTCACGGAATTTTTTCCGTCAAGCAGCTCCTACTGTGCATTGACAGAGGAAATATTTATCTTACGTAATTCTTCCATTTTCACCTAAATAGAATTGTATTAATTTGTATTGGATCTCTGACACCCGTTCCCGTTGTTGCTGGCGGTGACCTACAAAGGCGTCCTCATTCCAGCCGCAGGGGCCAATAATGCTGTTGGACCATACGGCGATATTGATGATTGTGAGGGATTACCTGCGGAGGTCTTCCACATTCCGCTTTGTACGCTTCCTTGCTCCGTGATAATTTATTTTACGAAATTAAAAAGCTAGATGAAAACAAAATATCCGACGATCAGTTCGTCCCTAACGAGGCATCTATTTAGACACAATTAGTCTTTATGTTAGAGGACAGTTTTATAAATCTGTCTTCCCAGTTGCCGACATTTCAGGACTGACCGGGCAGGGAGGTCTCCGTTGTGAACGGTGTGTGCAAAGAATTGTGCGCTTTTGCTTCGGAATTTGTTTAAAATTTTACCGCCGCTGTTGTGTCAATATTTGCGCCTACCCGGTGGCCGATGCACGTATTGAGTGGAATTGCGTATACTTCCGGTTTTGGATGTCCTTAAAGTAACACACTAACATCGGACGTTTGATGTTGGTTTGTTTAAGCTCTCATCCGAAATCTGTAACCTTCGATTTCGGGTGCATTGCGTAATGCATATGAACTCAACTGCCCATAAATGCATAACAGTCCCATGTGAATTTTCATCACTTTTGAGATAAACCCCAGAAACTTCTTTACAGTACGTGCGCTCTCAAAAATCACAAAAAAAAGCTATGTTTGTTGCTAAAATGATGAAAAAAATATAAATTTTGGTCAGTCCCACGTTACAAATGCATTTATAACAGGCTCAGAGCTAAAAACAATTAATAGACAATTATAGTAACTTTCATTAAATGACCAATTGAAGTGTACTAATTGGAACAACCATAACCTTATTGCATATGAAAGTATTCTGCCACATATATTTACCTCGGACGAATGCATGTTTTAATATTTTGTTCTTTGATTGAATCAATAGGAAGAATAAAATGCAGTGATTTTCATGGGTCTACTGCGTTTTACTCAGTTGTACGTTTTTGGCAGTGTGACTCTTATGCGTTTATGGGCAGTCAAGTATTAAGCTATTCGCTATCGACGTTATCCTGCATTGCGTAACAAGTTGTTGACAGAAATATTGATTTGGCATGAACAAGAGAGACATATCATAAAGTCACATACTGAAGATATACGTCACACTGGCGATTATGTCATGGTTCAGTCGAATTGTACGTAATTGTAGTTGATACTTGAAGGTCCCTACACCTTTCAAACTGACTCATGTTAGTCATTAAACAATATATTAGTTAGAAAATTTGTAAATAAATACAAAATTTTATATTGAAACAAAAGAGGTTGATTTTCTCATGAATTTATGTTTTATTGAATCTTGACAATGTTGCGAAAGTTTTAGTAAAAAGTCCAGGACGAAAATATGTATGAAAAGTGTTGACCTAAAAGTAAAGTCTTCGGATATTTTTCCACATTTTTTCTTCTACTATTTATATTTAATCGTAAAGTTCTTAATGACTAACTTTATTCATCCAACTTAATATTTCTTTAATCTAATATATCTAATGATATTTTCAATATTTTCATTTTATTTTCTTGATTTTTATTTATTGTTAATTTACAAATTTCTGTAGTCAAAAAAAAAATCTTTTCTGTGTATATCTTTTTACAAGGCATCATCAGTTCCCTACAATGCTTTGAATAAAGCCTGTGCCAAAATGCATACCCGTTTACTAAGTCAAATACATGTTCAAAGTTTCGTTCAAATAATTGGCTCATATACCTTTATAGAAATTTTTAGCCTAAATCCGGCCCTGCAAGTATTGATGGTCACACATTTTATTTCAATTCGGCTCTATTCAAGCCTTAACACATTCTCTTGAGAAAATGTCAAAAAAATTTACCGCACTTGTGCAGTATGTCTCAAGTGTGCATGAAATAGCATGTTGAAGTAAGCAGGGCTGCGAAGGTACTCCGGGAAGGAGGTCTTACATGACTAGAAAGCCAAGTTTTTTTCGTGCATTGTGGGAACTTTCTGAATGAAATCGATCAGAATGAGTATTCACAGACTGTCAGTCATGTTTGCAGGCCAGCATCTGCTAAAACATGGACCTGGACCATAGATCAAATATGGATGTTTAACGCCGTGTTGAAATCCATAGTGGCGACTTCCAATTTTAGGACCAGTGGATAAAATTGAAATCATGTTTAAATACCTCCAATACTGGTATTTTCGAAACAAGGATCACTCTTAGGAACCTTAAGGTACTCCCTCCTGAGTTGGACTAAGTTGACGGGATTTTGAAATTCAGGTGGATATCACTAACCGATCATTTAGCGCAACTAATTACTGATCCACTAACTGAAAAATAAATGATAGCTTATCCATGAACACTCATCGCCTAATCTTTCTTAATCTTATTCTTAATTAATATTCTTAATATTCAAGGCTAAAAACTTTTCAACATTGTTAACGGAAATGTTAAAGACAGTATTTTCACTCGCACAAGTTGAAGCTGACCTTCAATGTTTTTCAGTTTCAGTGAAACTCCAGTCATTGAAAAAAATGAGATGTCTCATTTGATATCGATAGTATTTGATCTGAGTAAATTTATTGCTTTAAGTCGATAAAGTAGATAAGGATTAGAATGACAGTGAGTGTACGCAGGAAAAAAATAATCGAATTTAAAAAACCGATCATGTACATTCTATTGATTGGCGAAAATAAATCGGACATGGTTAAGGGGTGCCTTAAAGCACTCAAAGTTGTGATTTTCCGAGTCGCTCATATACCAACTGTCATTGTAGCTATTTCGAGTAGATTTAATTCGTGATTCAAAAATCGAAGAACAACGATAGAAAATTTTTGAAAATCACGCTTCGCTTAGAAAATGCAGCTTTTTCAGATGATATAAAAAAATGATATAGCTAAACAACCCAATTGCATAAAAATTGAATTGCGATGAAATTCGCGCCGAGTCTGCTGCAACAGTTTGTTGCATTGTCCTTTGAAAGCATAAGCCTGCATCGTTGGATACATTGTGCACTGCATTCATTGCACGCATTTAAACTCAATCGATCAGAGTGTGCGGTGCAAAAAAACCCAAACTATCGAGAGGAAGCAGATTCAAGTTGGATTCAAATCTGGAAAAGTGTTACGCAGTTCAACTTTGCACGAGTTCATGCCATAACTGGTTTTCAATAACTCTAAAGCCTGTAGTACACTCTTTGACCGAGCGTCAAATATTTGTCTCTTTTTGACAGATAAAAATTTGGTCAAAGATAATTATTTGTCACTCTCCAATTTTAACATGGGGCAAACGTGGGCAAACAACAACCATGATGTCAAATAAATTTGACCATTATGTCAGAAGGTCAAATATTTGACCATTAGACAAAGAGTGTACTACAGGCTTAATAGCACAATACGACATCTTTAACCCATCACATCTGTGTAAAGTATGAGCCAGATCAAAAATAATTGATTGAAATGCTTGCCCTATGTTGCGTGGAATTGCACAGGTTTTCCAGTTGATCCACCAAGGACATTGCAGCGGCAAAAGTACCGGGCAAATCCGCCTGCATCAACTAGCTTGGAGAATTGGAATCGAGCTGTGTCACAATTCCTTACTTGATTCTCTTGTAACCTCACAGGAAACACGGTTCGGTGAAGATAGTGCACCTGTCTACGCGTTGCTCTCGCTGCATCCCGCTAACGTAATACGCATGTCGTTCGAAGAGTTCAAGCGGAAAACCGAAAGTTTCGTGATTTTTTACGGAATTTTTGTTGGAAAGGTGGAAGTTTGGTATCAACATTGCAGCAGCATGAGAGCAGACCGTAAGAACTTGGGAGAGCTGGATCTTATAGATCTGCTCGCCGAAAGCCCGTACAGCACATTACGTCGGATGAAAACCAAGCTGAGGTCAACAATGGTTGAGCAGCGGTTGAGTGCTCTCTGCTTGCTTAGTGTTAATCGGCAGATGGTTAACAACAATCGTGAAAAGACACATGAACCGCTTCCGGAACGTTGATGTTTGATCGCCGCATCATTCAGCTGGCCTGCATCGTTCTCGAAGAGGTCCGAGCGTAACTCCGTTTTCTTAGTCGAAGACAAACTCGGTGATGTTCGACTCCAAAATCTGCTCCGGGGTTTGATACTGAGGCTGCTGCTGCTGGGCCGCCATCTGCTGTAAAAGTTGGGTCATCTTGAGAATCATATATTTCCGGTTGCGGCTGCTGATCAACTCTATCTTCTGCCATGTTCGTGAATTCTTGAGATTTTCGTCGCCAAAATTATATGTACAAAGGATTAAATGAACAAAACAGTTTTTGCTAAAGAACATCTATTTATATTCGAGGTTGGGCAAAAAATAATCAAATTTTCCACTCTAATGTCAAGGGCAACTTTTCACTGGTTGCCTTGATGTAACAATCGCTAAACACTAGTATTTATTTCTATTTTTCAAAATACCATTTTTTTACTTTTAAAATTTTGAAGAACTCGCCCCCCCTATTCGAAATTCTGGCTACGCCCATGCGCCGGCCCCTTCCTTGCATGCAGGTGCGAAGAGGGAAGGGATGTGAGTGCGGCCTTCGATCTTTGGAGACCGTGTTAACAACTGTATCTCCACAAAGATAACATTAAGGAGATATTTGTTAGTAGGGAAGGGTACATTGTATCAGGATTTACCTTGGGGAACATCCATAATTCTCAAAAACATACCTTGTATCATAAATGAACAAGAAAAGACAAGTAAGTCATAAAAATAACCCTTAACAGACAAAACAGTGATAAAAAAGAACAATTAGAGAAGCCCATTTTTTTTTCTTAGTTTAATATTTGCTACGTAGCTTGGCTTGACACCCCACCCTCCCCCTCGTCACAATTCGTCACAAAACTGCAACCCCCCTCGCTCCCCTTTGAACGCTACGTCATTTATGGATGTTCCCTTGATAAGTAATGCGATCTTACATACAACTTCTACTCGTCTCTATTTAGCTTTTTTTCGGATTAGTCTATGTGCAGCCGGCTGACTAGAGAAGGATAATTAGCCTTTTCATATTTGGTACCGGCTCAGACCAAGAGACAGTTAGATTGCTGTTGAGGCCGCGCACAGCGCTATGGAATATTTTCATACCAGCAAGCGGACAAAAATATTTTCATCATTTTTTCAACGCTTTCGGTAGTTTTTATACTTGTTATGATGAAAAAAGTTACTGAAGATCATTTGCGCCTGGGTTGCGATCAAATTTTGATAGAGGCGTGTGTGTATTTTTTCATGAAAAGTGAAAATTATGCATGGAATTGTGGAAATTCAGCCCCTTCCCTCCTTTCAGACCTCCCATTTTTCATACGCTTTTGATTACTTCTAAGGTGTAAGGAACATGAAAGTTAAGTTTGAGGAATATCGGTCAAGGCGAATCGGTCACAGCGATTCTAAAACAAAAAATGTTTTTTTAAGTGCTCAAATTTTGCCCAAAATTGCAGAGGTTGTTCACCAGCCAAAAAAAAAAGATTCGTATTTTTTTTTTATTTACTTATTAGGGTGTCCAGTAGGGTGTCCCAAAAAATCGATGTTTAAAAAGTCAAGGTGCTCAGCCCTAAATTGAAAGATAATGTTATTTGTAGCATTTTTGTAGAATATTTCGTCTTTCTAAATAAATGTTTTCAGGTTGCTCAAACGTGATTTTTGAAAAATTGACTTTTTTGAGCTACAAACCCACTCTTTTGCACTTTTTTCAATTATGTTCGATTCCTAAATTTTTCCATATATTTTTCTTTTTTTGTGAGATTGTTTTTGAATATTTTGCATGGTTTAGTTTAGCATCGCATTCAGTTATTTGGCTCACAGAGCCCATTAAACATCACAAAAAAGAGATTTTTTCCCATAATTTTTAGATAAAACCCTTCAAAACACAAATAAATTTTTTTTTGATCATCAACTGAAATTTTCATTACAAAGCAGAATTTATGATATAAATTTACATGAAAAAAGATCCTTGATATCTTATCCGGGGGCTGAGATATTAACATTTTCATATGTGATGGAAAACTATACATTTTAACAAATTATTTTGGGCGATGAAAAATTACAATGTTTAGACTGTAATCAACTTTTGAATCTCTATTCAATTAATCGCACAAAAACGGCAAAATAAACAACTGCGCAATGGAGATATTGAGCTTAAGTGGCATTTTTGTGAAAATGCATAGTTTTCCATCACATGTAAAACACCAATATCTCAGCCCCACGATACGATATCAAGGTTCTATTTCCACGTAAATTTTCGTCTTGAATCCCGCTTTGCAGTATAAAGTTCAGTTCTTGATAAAAATATATTTTTTTTATGTGTTTTAAAGGGTTTTATCTAAAAATTATGGGAAAAAATCACTTTTTTGTGATGTTTAATGGGCTCTGTGAGTTAAATAATTGAATGCGATACTAAACTAAACCATGCAAACTATTCAAAAACCCCCAAAAATAAAAAAAATATATGGAAAAATATGCGAATCGAACCGATTTGAAAAAAGTCATTTTTTCATAAATTAGGCCGTTATAAATTTTATTTTATTAACCCCCCCCCCCCCCCCCCCTTCAAAAATCTTGAATATTGGAAGGGGAAGAAAATAAAGCTCAAACCGTTTTGTTCATTTCATTGGTTTTCCGACAGCATAAATGCTTAATTTAGCAACAAACAAGTCAGGTGACAGCGAGAGTGTCGTCGATAGGCAAGCGAAATAAATAATAATAATAATAAAGTGTTATTTTTCAACATTTATTTGAGTGCAAGTTACAAACGTCATAACTTGCACACAAACTTTGATCAAAGATATTTCTTTTTTTTCGTCTCGGTGTTATTTGTTTTTTGCCACCTCCTCTGCTAACTTTGATAACCTTCGAAATTCGAAATTCGTATCAGCCTTACGTTTGGGCAACCTGAAAACAATTTTTTAGAAAGTCGAAATGTTCTACAAAAATGCTAGAAATAACATTATCTTTCAATTTAGGGCTACGCACTTTGACCTTTTCAACATGGATTTTTTTTGGGACAGCCTAGTGTCCAGTCAAAATAGAATGAGAATATATTTGATTTTGTATATTTCCTAAAGAGACCAAAAAATTTTCAAAACGTTCCAAATCGCTTGATCGCAACGTCTGCCACAGTCCTGAAATTTCGAAAATTTCTCAGCTATGTGTCTACTTTTTTTCGAACTAAATTTCTATTTTAAACAATGGCTTTCACCCGTTAACATTCAAGTTCATTAAGCAGACAATGTGTGCAGCAGGGGAAGCGAAAAATAAGTGAACTGGAAATATGATACAGATTTGGAAAAGTATACCGCATCCCGACGGGACTTGAACCCGCAATCTCCCTGTCTACGGCATGGTGTTTTGACCAATTAAACTACGGGGGACGGTGGTACTGTTCCACAATCTATATGTGTATCACATTCCACTACTGACTTACAAATTCTATTGTTCATACCTAACTACACACACTGCTGTGCAAGCGTTACGACTGAAAGGAATGTCCGATCACACACAGAAAAGTCAGCTGATGCTGATAACTCTTATACTGCCTATAATCGCATACCAGTCCCACCTGCATTCTTGTCGTTTTTGTAGAGAAGTTATGGTACATCTCTATCTCATTATATTATGTCGAAAATATGGGAATAAACCACGCGCAACAACTGAAATAACTCAAGCAAGAAAAATAACTTTACGCGTTGTTTTCTCAACATGATGAAAATTAAGATGGGACTGATATGCGATTATAAGCAGTATAGACCTGTGTAATCGTGACCAAAGTCAGTCTGCCGCTGCATATTCCACGCAACTTCAAATGATATTGCTCTTAATTTTCAAACAAAATCGTGGTTTACGTCAGACGCAACTGAAATTTAAATGAAAAAATATTTTGCGTGACGTGTAAAATTCAAAAATTTTTACTGAGTAGGACTAAGGGGCCATCCACATACCACGTGGACAGCTTTGGGGGGGGGGGTTGGCTAATGTCCACGGTCCATACATTTTTTTCAAACTTTATATGGGCAGTTGTCCACGGAGGGGGAGGGGGGGGTCAAAATCGTTAAAAATCTGTCCACGTGGTATGTGGATGGCCCCTAAGTAGGAGCGCATTCAATAAGGTTTGTTTTACATAGGATGTAAACATGTACAAAGAGAAAATTTCATTTAGGATTATTGCAATGTAAATGCTAATTAATCGATTCTAGGTCTAGAATAAAAACTATTATAATTGCTCATCGTTCTCGTTGAACACCATAACGACGATCAGTAATCCATAAAATCTATCGACAAATTGTGTCGGAAAGGTGCGAAACGAATTTTCAACCTCCTATTGCTGGCCACATGCCAAATCACACAATATAACCGTAGTTGATTCTTTCTCCCTATTTTTTTGTACGGTAAAGACAGTAGGCAAGCGATATGATGATGAAATAGGTTGTTTGAATCCTTACATTATTGCTTTGTTACATATTCACTCTATGGTCTGTGGGAGAAACCGGATGCAGATTGCACTGCAGACGCACAACACAAAGCTAGGACACGTTGTGTGTTCCTTCCAGTAACCAATGCAGAGAGTGACGACGATGTGCCCCTCAATACAAAACTACAAAGGAATCCCTATTTTCTTCTGATAATTAAGCAAATTAATACATGTTGCAAAGGTTTGTGATGTTCGAGTTTTGTAACATGATCTGCTGCTTATTCTTTATTTTCGTTGGTTATCGCTTTATACGAGTATAACTTCCCATTTGAGGAAACCCTTGGGCACGATCGAGACGCATAGCACGTGCTTGGAAATGTACAAGAGTTTCTTGATTATGAAACTTGATTACCTTCACTGAAGGCAGCACGCCAGATGACACCGTTGTCGCCACTCGTCACTGATAGATTCCCTTCTATTTTTTTCTAATGGGTTTAAATAAACAAATACTGAAACCACTTAGTCTGTATAAAATATACACAACACCCGAGAGACTACAGACAATTAGTTTAAATTGAGCCCTACAAAAGTGAGAAACGATCGGTGGCAGACGTGGCATCTATCCGACAGTCCCTCACTGTTCAACTCTAAATAAGTCTATTTTTTCCTCCATATCACCGCTGTTATATACGCTGCTTATGAGGCAAAGCGGCGTTGATTGATCCGTTTACATGTAACATCGAGAACCCTTTTAAAATCTACACGCTCGTTTTTTCTGTAACACAGTGAAAGGACTAATAATCGGGTAGAAGCTCTGTCATTGGGAAGTTACAGAATGAATATGTGTGCACCAGTGGTGGGTTAATGAGACAGAGATCCAGAACCAAAGCAAATTAATATATTTTGTTGTGTTGCATTTTGCCAATTTTAAATACTTGTCATTACTCGAAACTGCATCAATCATATTATTGACTTTTCTATTTGTAGCTGCTGCATTTACTGGAGGCCTTGAACACGGGAATTTTCTCTTAATATACGTGAAAAGTATGGTCACGTTGTTCGAGACAGTACTTTCTAAAGCACTACCAAATGCTGCACAGAGATTAGCTGAAGCGTGCTGTAAATCCTATTTAAAGCTGCAAACGGTAACGCTTGAGTAAATCTATTGCCTTGCGGTTCAGTGTGTTCGATTCAGCATGAATTAACCTATTGGAAAAACCCCGAAAAGAAAGAACCTTGCCGGATTGATACCTCTGCGGGGCGTACCGTGAAACAAAAACGGTAAGACTCCGAAACCATGACATAATAAGTGGTAAACACCAATAATCCCCCGATCGGTCTACCAAGCCGCTGCATCGAAATAGAGCTTCACTATTAGCTGGGTCGGCTGTTCAGCTTTTGGCCATGGTCTGCCGTTCGCAAGGATTTTCATCGTTTGTTTATTTTTTATCGCTTAGCAAAGTCACGATAATCGCTTTCTTTTCGATAGTACTACTAAACGGCGACCCGCGAGTGGTTTATTATTAAAGATTTTTCGAAGCAATCATGAACAAACAGAACGCGTTCAAGATATCGTAGTTTAGTTTAATTCCATTAGGAAAACAGCTAGAGCAGATACGAATTGTACTTATTCAAATTTACATAAAATAGTACGGTATGGCACCCTTGGAGGTCTTTCAGTCGCAGCTTCTACGGCACTAACTTCTACTGGTAACTAGGACTTTCCAGTCATCAAAATTTACAACTTCTTGAATTTTATTGCCACAAACAGCAAAATCAATTTCTATCTGGGAACTTTCCCACGCAAAGAAACCACTGAAAACGTTCTACAGGTAACAGGGGGACACAGACAAATAGACTTGGTGTTTGTTCCAAAGAGCACAAACAACTATCATCGAAAAATATTCTTACCAAATGGTTCTCAAGTCCACTTCAGTGGAGTACATGGCAGAATTTATTCCCAATGTAGGGTAGTTGGATGTAACAACGAAACCGACAATTGTTTTTGAGTTACCAAAATCCCATCGAAATTTATGTCATCATGATATACCAAGTGCTACCTTCCTAGTGGCAGTTATTTGATTTGTTTGTTGATAAGATTATCTGTAAGGCCTCTTCGGTTTCATTCGCCGTTTGCCCATATTTCGTGTAACTTTCAAATCATTAAGCCATGGTTACGCTTGTGAATTCTTGAAAAGTAATTTGGAAATTGATGGTCCAAAAAAAGAGACAGTAAAATCGTTTAGGCAAAACGGAACCGCACTGTATAGACAATGACAATGCGTTTCTTACCTCGATTGCCACAGAGACGAAGCCGGTTGGCTTTGGTGTCCTTTCAATTATGGGAAGAAAAATTGTGCGGAAAATTTCAAACAAAATATAACCAACAGACTTCATCCTACCGGTTAAACGGGACAATTGTTGGTAAATAGAAGGCAAACAAATAAAAATAGATTGAGACACAAAGAGACGTTCCGGAGGTCCAGCGCACAGAGAAGCAGTGGACATAGGAAATAATAAGAGGATAATACCTAGACGGAATCGAAAGTTGCTTCTCTCTTTTGTCACGTCCAATCTGCCGACTGTTGCAGCTCAGAGAATCGGAGAATAAACCTCAAAGGTGGGTAGGATTGCCAGGGACGCAGAGGATAAAAATGGAGGCCAAGATAAATTAACGGCAATTTCGACTAACAAAGGACTCCTGGACGTTAAAACCAATTTATGTCGCTACAGTAAAGCGGAGCTGACATGCGTTGGATGAACGAGGTTTTCCTAACTGGAGGTGACAATCGGTGTGACAGCTGGGATATTTTTTTCTAGTTTATTGAGGGTCTGCGAAATTGTTAATAATCA